>NW_025336482.1:811762-866582 GCF_004798865.1 Varanus komodoensis | reverse complement strand
GCAGGCCTTCATAGAACCGGTCAACTTCAGCCTCTTCAGCACCAGTGGTTGGGGCACAGACTTGGACTCCTGCGATGCTGAATGGTTTGCCTTGGATTCGAACCGAGATCATTCTGTCATTTTGGAGATTGTATCCCAGTACTGCTTTTCCTACTCTTTTATTGACTATGAAGGCTGCTCCACTTCTTCTGAGGGATTCTTGCCCACAGTAGTATACCTGATGGTCATCTGAATTAAATTCATCCATTCCTGTGTTCTTTCGGCTCTGACCCAGTCGCTTCACTCTTCCTGGCGCTACTAGTACTAGCCCTCCGCTCTTCCCTAGTAGCGCATTGGACACCTTCCGACCTGAGGGACTCATCTTCCAGCGTCATCTCTTTTTGTCTTTTGGGGCTGTCCATGGGGTTTCATGGCAAGGGTACTGGAGTGGGTTGCCATTTCCTTCTCTGGTGGATCAAGTTTTGCCAGAGCTCTGCTATGGCCTGTCCATCTTGGGTGCCCCTGCATGGCATAAGCTCATTGCTTCATTGTGCCACACAAGCCCCTTCACCACAGCAAGGCAATGATCCATGAAGGGGGAGGTGGTTCCTCTGCCTGTGAAAACCTTGTTCTGCCCCTGAACCCGTGGCCACTTGGCTCCGGGGAGGGGGTCCTTTGAGGGGAAGGAGGAGCCGCACCTTCATGTTTTCCTTGCTCTACTCACCAGGCCGGCATGGCGTTGCCCTCACGCTGGTGACGCAGTATGACATCCACCTGGTCCATGCGATTGAGGAGCAGATCGGTAAGTGGGGAGCGGGAGGTGGGGCTGCAGGCACGCGCACACCTCCCTCTGGTGCGTACGGCAGACTCTGGCTGCTATGCGCTTGCCTGAGTTTTCCAGCCTTTGCACAGCGGATATCTGAAACATAGTGTGGGTTAGCTAGCTTTGCATTTAAGTGTTTCTGTTTGGAAGCACACGGGGCTTTCATACATTTCTCACCTGGAGAGGATCCCGGACGGTTAAGATAGCCACCTGCATGTGTGCAGACCTACCACAAAGGTGGAGGCACAGGTGTAGCAGGAGATGCTTTTCATCTCCAGCTCGGCCTGAGCCAGGTGGAACAGAAGGGCCATGAGGTCCAATAAGACGAATGTTGCGTTTTTGGGGGTTGGTTGGAGCTGAGAGACCTGCAGAACGGTAGTTCGAAACCGCAAGATCCCGTTTGCCCTGCAGGGATGAAACTTCAGGAGTTTTCCGTGGAGGAACGAGCCGTGCTGGAGATCCTCACACAAGTGAACGTCGTTCGACGAGAGTGTGAGATTGTGAGTGCTGTGCGGGCGGGAAGGAGGGGGGGCCACAGAGGGCTGGGAAGAACTGGCCCCAGGCCTCCCACTGGATGGACAGGCGGCAGGGCTTGAGCCTGGAACTCCCCCATCCCACGGTCAGCTTTGCTTGGTCCCTCGCCCCCGGGACTCTCTCCTTGCTTGGCAGGGGCAGGAGTGTGTTACTGATGGAAGCTTAGCGGAGTTTTTTCTCTCCCCCCTGCCAGAGGCTGGAGGCAACCGATTTTGACGAGAAGAAGGAAATCAACAAGCGGAAGCAGATGATCCTGGAGGGAAAGGTATGCCCGTTTCCGCTGAGCTGTGCAATTGGCCCTTCAGATCGCCTTGTCCTGCCCGTCAGGACAGGGCTGGAGATGGCCCGCGGCCCCGATCCCTAGCTGTGGCCCTCTACAGCCAAGGTGCACGAGAGATGCTCCCCACGGTGGCCCAGTGGGGAGCCGAGCCCTGAGCTGCCGCCTCACCATGCAGGCCTGATCCAGACCCGGCTGGGCTCCTCCCTCACCTTTCCTGGTCAGGGATGAAAGAGAACCGCTGCCAGAGCCGATGGCCTGAGGAAGGTTCCTCGAGGTCCTGGCTCACCCGGGCCCGCTCTCCCATGCGCAAGCACGGCCCTTGCTAACGCGCAAGTCCGGCTGGGGAGGGCGGGCTGGTGCGGGAAGGAAGCTCAAGTGGGGCAGCCGGTCAGGGCGGGGGCTCTGCCTGCCTGCGGGTGTCCCAGCATCTCTTCCCCGCCCCCCTTCCCCCCTCGGCAGGATCCAGACCTGGAGGCCCAACGCAAGGCTGAGCTGGCCAGGATCAAGAAGAAGAACGTCGCATTCCGCAGCCGGGTCCAGCAGGCGCTGCAGGAGCAGCAGCAGCAGCAGCTGCAGCGCAAACGGCAGAAGCAGGCGCGGCGGCGGCAGAAGCAGGGTGTGGTGGCAGCCAAGTGACCCAGAGCGCCCCCCCACGGCCTGGGGGCAAGAGACACTTGCAGGGGCAGGGCAGAAGGCCGCCATCCCGCCCCGCTCCAGCCGGGATTCCCTCCCAGCCGGAGAGGAGAGGAGCCCTGCAGAAGCCCTGTGGGGCGAGGGCATTTTCTCGTCTTCCCAACAAGCTCAGGGGAACCGAGGCCCGAGCGATCCCCGCAGTGTGGGGCAGGTGGGGAAGTGCATGTGGGGGGCCCGGCGTTTTCAGGTGCGCTCTGGCCGGCTCGGTCAGCCTTTCCCTGCAGTCCCCGGACCAGCTGGACTTGGGGTGGCATCCACTTATCCAGAGGTTACCGGGTTGATCGACACGCTGCCTTCTTCAAGACCTCTGTGGTCGGTTGTGCTGCGGTGGGTGAAGGGCTGTGTGCGTGTCCCTTAATCCCCCAGGACAGGTTCTGTGTGGGTTGCTCTGGACCCCGGAGACGCTGCCGTCTCCAAGCAGCATCTGCCCAAGGTCGCCTGCCTTGGCTGGTTGTCGCCACCCTTAAAGCTTCCCCGAACCAGCCGAGCCATCTAGCCGAGCCCTCTTGCATAGGGCCAGCTCTGTCAAGACCCCTATGCCACCCGACCCTTGGCAGCGCCAGAAAGTGGGTGAGCAGGTGCACATGGGATGAAAGCACTGCAGCATGTGCCTTCAATAAATTCTCCACTGAAGTGGGAAAAAGACCGATGTTCCAGCCGTCGCTCCGTCTGTACCATTCTTCCAGTGCAGCCGAGATTCTCTTCTGCAGCAGGAGAAGCGCTGCTCCGCCATCTCAAAGGCACACTCTTGGCGCAAAGGTTCAGGGTTGCGGTCCAATGACAAAAGGCAGGGTAAAGAATTCCCGGCATGGCTGGTTTTTCTGGGCACTCGTGTTGATGTGGATGATTAATTCCCAGGCTATGCACCAGTACAGACTTCGGTGCTCTCACAGAATCCGCATCAAGACAAAACTCCCTGATGCATCCTTGGTTTTCTCCCAAGCTCAGAGACTTCTTCAAAGGAGAGGAAATGCTTTTCCGGGCTCACCTGCCTCACTGTGGGCTAGAAGAGCAGAGGAATGTTTCTTAATTTTCTTTTCCTTCCACAAAGCTGATAGAAATTGATGTTTGTTCAGATATTTTGGCTTTCCTTAAGACACAGATGAGCAATTTGCAGCCTGGCTTTCCCAGCTAATCTGAGAAAACGCGTCAGTTTCCCCTGTTCATACCAGCAGGGAAATGTGAGTGTGGCTTGCAATGGGTGGACAAAACTTTTGCCTTGCCGCCCTTGGGATTTTCCCGCAGCGGTGACGGGCGTATTCCCACTGTTGGCTCAAGATAACTTGAGGGGAGGGCAGGCTTTAAGCTTGCCCCTCCCATTTACCCAGTTCCCGCTCTTTGTAGGAAATGGTGGTTTGACCCAGTGCGGCTGCTGCCGCATCCCCACGCACCCATGTCCAGATCTCGGGCAAGGAGCGGGGACTTAAACCCGTGTCTGTTAGGAGGGGTAATTGTGTGTGTGAACATATGGATCTGGGCACCCGCTTTTGCTGTGAAATAAGCCTCTAGTCCTCATGCCTTTGAAGAGAAGCACTGCAAGGTCTCTTCTTTTCCCAGGGAGCAGAGGGGGCCGGCAGGGGAGCGGGAGGGATGTTGCGAGATAACCAAGGTTGAGTTTGGATGCCGGGAAGCACTTCCTGACTTTCAGGACCCCGAGGGTGTGGACTGGGCTTCCCCGGGAGGTGGGTGAGGCCCCATCGGTGCGGGTGTTCAAGGACAGGCTGGACACGCACATGGTGGGCATGTCGTGAGCGGAGCCGGCTGGAGCCTGGGGTCAGACTAGATGGCCCGGGGGACCCCTTCTGGCTCGCTACATCTCTCTAAGCAGACAGCTCCACAGCTGAGCTCGGTTCCCTTGTAAATACTGTCCTTGCTTCCCGGATCCCAGAGTCCCCGCTCTGATCTTGCTCATGCTCGGTGCACGCCTGCCTGCCGTTGCGGGGATTGAAGCAACGCCACCCGGCCAGCTGTGTGCATCTTCCTCCGGACCCGCGTTCTGTTCTGCGGCTGGAGTCGTGGGAAGCCCGCTGTGCCCTGGCTCCCGCGTGCGCCCCAGTACGGGGTGTGGCCGGGAGATGCACGGCCGAGCATATTAATGCGGGCCTGCCGTCTCCGCATCAAGAGACCGCCCTTGATCGGGGCCTCGGAGGTGGAAGGGCGGACTCCTCCCGGGTTGCATGCACAAGCGCACGTTCCCTGCGCACGGAGAAGTTCGGCCGGCACCTGCCACTCACTCGGTGCACCATCCGCTCCTCGCAGATGCTGCCTGCGCTCAGCAGAGGTACTCGAGGTGCTTTGGTTGCCATGGACACGGTTCCCAAGGTAGCATCTCAGCCCGCACGTGTCTCCCCCCCCCCCCGATGTGCACCACCCCATTTTTGCTGCAGAGAAGACTGAGCGTGCAGCAGCGTGCCTGTTAAAGCAGAGGAAGGGTCGCACCGCTGGTTGAGCGCGGGAGACTCGTGCGCGGGCAAGGGAGGGCGCCGCCACCACTCCGACATCACACGGGTGCTGATGCTTCCCCTGCCTCTAGCCACTTCTGGGTGCCCATTTTCCTTCCACCTTCTGAAAACCTGACTAGCGTGGCTGCTTCCTTAAACTCATGAGGGCTAGCGGCTTGCTTTTGTAAATTCAACACATGACTAGTCCTAACTTTAGGAATAGTCCTAGTCCTGACTAGGCCTTATGCTAATAAAAGATATACTTGGGAATGTGTGGCTAAGTACAGGCCTCCAGTGGTGCCTAGAAGCAGCCGAGCAAATGGAAAAGTGTCGACGGACTAGCGAACACGGCCAAATGTGGGCGGCTTCTTTTGCCAAGTCCCGTCTGGCAAGGGAAGCGGCTCAGCTGCCATGCTCAGGACTGCCACGGGTCCCCCCCTCCCTCCCTCCTGTCGGCCTTTGTCCCCGAGCCGGCTGCAGCTTGCTTCGGGGGACAAGCCTCACAAGACTCTCTCTCCAAAACATCAGAACCCAAATGGGTTCTGGGAAGATCTGGGGCAAACCAAAGGAAGGACTTCCGCCCACTGCACAGAATAGAAATTAAGCGGAGTAAAATCCACCCATCCCTTCATAAATGGGATGTGATCCTACAAAAGCCCCGGCAGTGAGAAACGGGCAGGATTTGCCCTTCCCTGCCACCCTGACCCATGGATGCGCTGTGGAGATTTTGCCCATGTGCAGCGGTGCTCTTCCCTGGGCAGCGTGGACAGAGCAGGTCAGTGGCCACGAGGGGGCGGCGCGCCTCCCGGTCCCATTCCCGGACCGGCTGCCTGGAAAAGGGTCAGGCCGATCAGCCCCGCAGAGCTGCTGGCCGCGCTCCATCCTGCTCCCCTCTTTCTCCAGCCTGGGAACAGCGCCCGCCCATGTCTTAAAGATGCCGGATGGCGGGCACCTGCTCTTCAAAGTGGGAGCAGACAAATTAACACTGGAGCCCTGTGAGGGAGGCACACGGCCCGAACTTGCCGAGCTGCCAGAAGAAGGGGCCTGGAACCTTCTCAGCATCCCAGGATGCTCCTCTTCCTCGGAAGCAGTGCACTAGGCTGACCCAGTCTCGGGATTCCTACTGGGAAGGGTCTCCCAGACTCTGGGAGAGGGGCCACCTGCCCTGGCCTAGCCCCGCCTTTGAATGCAGAGGTTCCCTGGGGCTTCCAGGATTGGAGACAGGTGACAGGGGAGCTGCCACAACTCTCTGTCCGAGATGCTGCTGCCGATCAGAGTGGGGAACATTGGGCCGGCTAGGCAGACCTGCTTCTCACACTGCTGCCAGAGTGCCCCAGCTCCCGGCTCAAGCAGTTGTCCCTGTAGCCCAAACTGGGGGCTCTCCTGAAAAGGAAGCTGCCTTGTGGTTGGAACACGAGACTTGGTTTCCTTTAAAACATCCTGGGTCCTTCCTTGGGCTTATTTCAAAAGGACACCCACGTCTGCTCACACTGACATTGGGAATGCTCTATTGCAGCCTGCCTCACCCCGGTAGCCTCTGTGTGGGCTGGGGATGATGAGCGTTGTAGTCCAGCCCTTCTCAGGTCGCTGCTTTGGGGAGGCTGAAGTAACAGGAAGAGACATCTTACAGAGGATGAGCAGCAAAATGGTTCCTGATGCGTTTGCTGCAACTGATGCCAACAGTCTTGAAAGGTGCAGTTTAAATTATCCAGAGGCGCTCGAGATTAAAAGGTTTGGGCGCCAACACGACTTCGTGGCTAAGCGTGGCTGCCAGGAAGTCCTGCAGTCCAAATTGCGCCAGCTTTTCTGATGCTCTTTATTAGATTTCTTTGGCACATCACTGCTGTTTTGGCCCCCAAATGCATCCCCATCTCCTCGCTGCAGCCAGAAGGAACGGACATCTCCAAAGGAGCTGAGCAGACAGCCCTGGGGGGAGGCTGGCTCCAAAGACCTTCCCGATTCTGCCCCACATTTTCTGGCAGGGGGAACACAAGGGAACGTAAGAAAAACCCTCCAGGAAGGAGTCCGGTGTTGGGTCACACCGTGGCCAAGCAGCTGCTGCTGGAAACCCCCAAGCAGGACCCCCAGCCCATGTTCCCCAGCAATGGGGCGTGACCCATAGCGATCAGACCCGGGAGCCACAGACAGCCCTGTCCTCGGTGAATGTGCCCGGACGCCTCCCAGAGCCCTCCTCGTGTGGCAGTGAGTTCTGCAGCTTTTCCACCATGTGAAAGCCCTTCCCGTCCTCAGAGCGGCATCTTCCATCAGTTTCTGGGATGCTCATACTCTGATTCGGGTGCCAGGCAAGACAAGCCTTTGTTCTGGCGCAGCACTAATTTTGGGATCTCTGTACAATATGCTCAAGTCTTGAGGATGCCTTGCTGGACAGGAGCAAACCCCGCCAGCCCTGTGCCGGCCTCACGTGAGACAGAAATAATCCAAACTGCATCGGGTTAGACATGGGACGGGTCAGCTGTTCTGCCACACTGGCATCCACACGCTCCCCATATCCATGCTGATGCTCCTCCTTGCCTGGCCAGATGGACAGGCCGCCGTTGTCCTTGGCTTGCACGGTGGCGTCTGCTCTGCGAAAGCGTGAACGCGAGTCGGCAGGACGTGGAGAGGACATCTGGACCCCCTCAGCTCGCCAGCTGGGAGGCCTATACAGGTCTTGCGCCTCGTCTTCGGCTAACGTTCCTCATCCCTGCCGGGGGACAAAGATCTTTGCTGCTCGGCTTTCGCTGCACGCATGAAGCTCAGCACGCCCCTGGGAGCGCAGGCAGCCTGTGCCACTCCAGGCCATTACTTCCCCGGGCAGAAATGGCCCAGATGGACCTGAATTAACAGCAGGGAGCGAGAGGGGGAGGACGGGGATGCCTTGGCGGTGATCAACTGCTCCGTCTAGCTAAGCCCAGGATGGAGAGTGCGGGATGGTGCAGAACAGAAGCCTTCCTTTTCTCCTTCTCTGCATATAGCATGGCTCACTTACACAACTCATTGCCACTGGCTGGGTGGTTTATTGGTTTTTACAGTTGCGCTTGCAAATAAATTAGAAAACCCCTGAGCCCAGGCTGGCCGCATCCCCCGTTGAAGGCTGACAGTGAACGAGGAAAAAGCAGTAACGGGGAAGTCTGCATGCTACAGACATGGTTCGGCTTGGCACGCTTGGCTCTTGTACATTCGCTCGTGTGAGGGTGCGCAGGGGTCCCAAGACTGCTGCGTCCTTCCCCTCACCCCAATAGCCCATGCTTTCCCAGCTTTTGCGTGGGTGTCCCCAGCGCTCATTCCAAGGGGCAGAAGTGTCTCTCATGAAGCGATTTACTGATGGCCAGAGCTCTAGGCTAAGGCAAGCTGGTATTTTTGCTCACCATTTTGACAGAGGGCACGTTACAAATACTTTAAATAAACCGGAGAGGGGATAAGCACACTTCTTTCTCCAGCAGGTTGGGTGGATTTTGCCCCCGCCAAGCAGCGGGGCTCGGTGACCCCGTTTTGAGGAGATGCACGGCAGGCTGGGAACATGCCGGCAACTGTGCTTTGGAAAGGATGGCATGGGAGTGGAATAGGTTCGGGCTTTGCTTGTGCGGACCCCAAAAGAATACAAAATGGCTCTGCTGGAAAAAAGCTGTTAAACAAGCGTTTGCGTGGCTCCGCTGTATTGTGGGGACTTTCAAAGCAGGGAGCAGGAGGTGATGGGGTTTTAAGGTTTTAAGGGGGAGGGTTTTAAGCTTTGGCAGTGGCTCCGGGTGATGCTTGGGGCACCCCTCTAGCTGTCCAAGGTCACAGCGTGGCAACCGCAGGCCTGATGGATTGCCAGCAATAAGCAGCCGAGTTAATTAAAACGCAGCCGGTTGGCTGAGTGGCGTTTGGGCTGAGTTGATTTAGGGTTCTGTTGTCCCCCAGCAAGTGCCAACCCCCCCCCCCCCAGGTCAGCCGCACATCTAACACACATGCCTCATCTTCCTGAAGAGCTTGGAAAGATTCACTGGCTGGCAAGGGCAGGACACCAACAGAAAGAAGCTTGGCTTCTTTCATCCTGCAAGGAAACATGCGGATGGCGATTCCACAGGCAGCTCCTGACAGGGGGAGCTCCTCCACCCCACTTTATTTCAGTTTTTGAATAAGGCTACACCACCTCCCTCTGGGCTGGGTGAGAAACGGCTGGCGGCGAGGAAGGCCGAACGCCCGCCAAGCCTAGCTCCCAAACCAAGCCGCTGGCAAGTAACGCAGCCGAAATCTGGGATTGCGGTGAATGTTCTCCAGTGCTTCACCCAAAGAGGAAAATCCGCTTCTTTTCTAGCCGGCTGATGCCTTGGCTTGGCTCATCTTGGAGGGTTTCGAGCAGCTGGGCAAAAGATGCCCTTCTTTGAAAGAGGATACCCTGCCCAGGGCTGGCAACGAGGCTTGGCATGGGTGGAAACATGCTGGGGACACACACCCCAGCAGGGGCACACTGGCAGGAGCCCCAGATGCGTAGCTCTTGACCCCATGGCCACCTGTTGCAGCAAAGCAGCTGACCTTTTCCAGTGAGCAAACCCATTAATGCCAGTCGGAGTCGAGTTTGTCCTGGGCATGGCACTTTTCAGTGGCTTAGATGAGGGCTGAAGGGAATTTGCAGAGGACAGAAAATACAGCAGGAGTGGCTCACATCTCAGATCAGAATATCATTCAAAATGGCTGAGAGACCGAACGACAGACGGAGTCCAAATGAGCAGAATGACACACAGCAAAAGGTTGCACTTAGTCCATTAAAATATGCAGGCTTCGGACAAAAGACGGCGTGGCTTGGAGATGGCAGCCCATCGCGAGCCCAGTGAGACCAGCTGGGGCCACTGCGGTTTTAGCCCGCTTTTCTAGAGTCACAGTTTTCAGGTCATGAGGCCTAATGGTTCCACTTTTCCCTGCAGCGATCCAACCTCACCCCGAGCAAGATGCCCAGCTCTGACATTTCAGGATAAGCCAGAGCAGGTTTTGAGAAGGATACAGAAAAGAGGACCTGGAAAGGAGTGAAGGAACTAGGTATGTTTAACGAGGCTTCCCCTTCCCCTTCCCTCCTCCTGGGTGACTGTGATATGATCGGCTGCGGCTTTTTTCTGCCTGCTGAGTTTCTCCATCAATAATTGAGTGCTTCGCATTCTCTGCAGATCCCCTCCCTGCCTCTCTGTGCTGCAGTTGCCAGAATCTCTTCTGAAGCGCTGCTGGGGAAGTCCCGCAGCTTCACCTTTGCCCCCACAAAACTGTCACCGTCACGTGGCGGGGAGGGAGACGGGAGCAAGAACATGTGCTTCCCGCTTTGCCGGGGATGAGCTGCATGCTCAGAAAAAGCCTCCATGGGAAAGCAGAGGCACAACCCTGACCCCCTTTGCCTGGGGCGCATGGTGTCAGAGCGTTTTTCCCTCCCCAGCGAAGAGTTCCTTTCTGCCAAAATTATCTCCTTGCTTGCAAGGGGATGGGGGAGCAAGAGGGAAATTGTGGGGTTCACATTCAGCGTGCGTGTGACGGCCGCTGCTTTTGAACCGTGGGCTGTGGCATTGCCAGTTGGTTGCCTGTGGTTGGCAAGCCCAGCTGGGTTCAGACCACAGTTCAGCAACCAATGCTTATTAATGCAAAGATGAAAGGAACAGATGGATATTCTCTGGGGGGGGGGAGAGAGAGAGAGAGAGAGAGAGAACTCACATAGGTACGAAGGATGAGGCAAAGTGATTGGCCGAAACACTTGGAAGGACACGCGTTGTCCAACCGTCTTCTAGAACAGCCTTCCCCAACGTGGTGCCCTCTGGACTTGTTGGCGTGCACCTCCCATCATTGGCTGGGAATGATGGGACCTGGAGTCAACACCACGGCAGGCTGTTATGGCAGACTGCGCTGGGAGAGATCGAGCAGGCAGCTCGTGGTGAAGGAAAGCTGGCGTGCCAAGCTGTCATTGCTTTTGTCTTATTAAATCCGCCATCCAAAATTCATCGGGGTGCTTTTGCACAATCCACAGGTCCAGCTGCCTCTGTTCCACAAGGGGAAGCCTCCAGCTCTTCCGACAGCTCAAGGGGCGGGGAAAGACCAGGGGGCACGGCCAGCCCCAGCCGCTGCCTCCCCCCCGGCTTTGCACAAAACCATACGACGCGTGAGTTGTTTGCAAAATCGATGTGACAATCGCCACTAGCTCCGCAGTTGTTTCTGGGGCTAATTTGGAGAAAGAAACGTGTCGCTGTACATCAGCTGTGGCCAGCCCAAAGGAACCTCCGTTCTGGGGGGCGGCGTCCCTCACTCCTGGATGTGGGAGGTGAGCCACCGTGGGACCCCGGCCAGCCAGGCACGAGCTTTGCGGAGGCAACTGAAGGGAGGCCGCTGAGCTGGACAGGTGCTGGGCTCTTCGTCTCTCCTTACCTCCCAAGTCGAGAGGGCAGGAACTTTACAACAAAAGCCGAGGTCCACCTGGCCAAGGTATGCCCGGATGGTTCTGCTGGCACCACTGCAGCCTCCTTTTCCCCTGGGAGCTGGTGTCTCTGGATGCGTTGCTCCAGCTCCGGCGCCACTTCAAGCATCCTTCCACGCACAAAGCACGAAACACTCCTGTGCTGCATTTCCACTGGCTCCAAACCTCTTCTTGGGTCATTGGTGCAGAGACGGTCTCTTTGCAGGGAGAAAAACCTCGCTGGAATTGTGCTCGTGACCCGCCCGGCTCACACGCCTGTACACGCTTTTAGGAGAATGCCTAAAAGTGCTTTTAAGAGTGCGTTCTCTTTCCCTCTCTAAGCAGGAGAGGGGGCATTTCTGCATTTAGTGCTAATTAATTGCATCCTGGCAGGATGCCAGATTGGCAGCTGGTTCACACTCCCCCCCCACCCCATGGAGACAGACTGTTTTCTCCAACATTCACGCCCCCCCCTTCCCTCCCCGCCTTATACACCAAAGGCCACATTCACAGATTTGTCTAACCCACTAAAACAAAGTCACTGCTTGCTTTGAAAGAACAGAGAGTGGAAGGGGCACAGCACTGGAGTGAGGGAGAAAAAGAGAAAATTACAAAGGCCCTGTCTTTTTTCCCGAAAGAGCATCAAAGCTTCCCTTTGGGTGTGTGTGTGTCTGTGTTTGGAATTCTCCAGTAATCTATAAAAAGCGATCTTGTTAAAAAGACACCGCAAGAGGGCTACAGGAAAGGCGGAGGGGATTTGGACTCCGCTGTGGGTTTAGGTAAGCAACAGTGTGGGGAGGAGTGCAGCTCTCTATCCAAAACTACAGGAGTGGAAAAACCTATTTACTGCCTCCGTCTAAGAAAAAAGGGCGCATCGTAGAAAGAGGAGCATCCAAAGGAAGCCGAGTCCTGGGAAAGAGGTCGGGAGGCGAAGTCCGAGCAACTCCGCTCCAGCAGCTGCCTCTGAAGGTGGAGTATTTGCCACTTCGCACCTGCAACCTTCGGCGGCTCTTGCTGGGGCAGCATCTTCGGAGGGCTGGCAGCCCTTCTCCCACCGCTGCCTCGTTCCCGGGCTCAGTTGCTCTCCACGAGCTTGGCCAGGTCCTGCCGCAGCTCGCTCAGCTCGAAGATCTTCATGTCCATGATCTCAGCTAGTTTGGCCACCTCCCGGTACATCCTCTTCCTCTCGGACAGGGTCTCGGACAGCGAGTGCTCGGCGAGGCTCAGGCGCCGTTCCAGTTCTGTGTTCCGTCTCTCCAGCTCCTGAGAAAAGAAGAGAGGAAAGAGTGAGCTCCCAAGAGACGCAGGGCCCGGTCCGATCCCTGGAAGAGCCAGCTGAAGGCCCGGCTGGAGGCTGGTTCCGGAAAGCCTCTGCTGCTGGGCTGGGCTGGGCTGGGCTGGGCCTCCATAAAGCTGCGCTGCTTGATCGCCTTTAGGCAATGCAAGGAAGCTAATCAGGGCACATGCTTTGGGGAAAGCCCAGGCACAACCCCAAGACACTTTCCGTGGGAACTGGAGGCAGCCCCGGTTCTTCGCTGGCAAAGAAATAACCCCCAGCACTTTCTTGTTCTTCAGCCACATCGTGAGAGCCTCCCAGGGCAACCTCTCCAAAGTGCTTCCCTGACCCGGTATCTCCGTTTACCTGCACCTTCTGGAGGGTTTCCTCACACTGGCCGTCCACTTCCCAGCTTCGCCTCTTCTGGCTCTTGAGCTGCTGAAGCTCCTGAATCATCAAGAAATGGTTTGAGAAAACAGAAAATATTATTTGCATTAATGCCCGGTGGCCAAAACCTGCCAAACCAGCTCGCCACCCCAAATTTCTTCCAGGAGCATCTGCTGCAACTGTCTAGCCTACCCCGCAAAGACTTCGCATCACGGCAAACAGAGGACATGTTGGCTGGGTTCACACGATGGCACAAGCCCGGAGTGGCCCATCCACAGTTCTGATGTGTGGCTCCTCCAGCCTCTTTTGGGTTGTTGTGCTCCAAAAACGGGCCCTGTGATGGCACCCGAGCTCCTTGAGGAGAGGGGCTGCCTAGGCATCCGCTCAAGCGCTGTGATGCGGGCGTGGAAGGGAAAATGAAAAGCAGCAGCGGAGGGCTGTGGAGTCCCCCGCACTCGGGTTTCTGGCTTGCACAGCATTCCTGGAATGGGTATGCAAATGATCCAGCACTTGCCCTGTAATTAAGCCTCTGTTTTAAACAGTTGATTTAATTGGCCCCCCTGTGAGGCGAGAGAAGGAGTGGAGGCTGGCAACAGCTGTCAATGGGAAAAGGAGCACAGTGCAAATGGGGGGGGGGGCAGGGAGCATTGTGCTAGAAAATGGGGGGGGGGTTGTAGTTCTCAGACACTGTCTCTGGGGAAAGGGGGGCTCAGCATATTCAATAAATCTGAAAAAAAAATAAAAAAATAAAATTTTGCTGGCGTCTTTGCTGCTGCGATCAGGGCAGAGGGAGGGGGGATTTGGCCCCTGCTTTTCGCGAGCACTGCAATCTGGGGTACAGGCTTCCAAAGAGCAGAGAGGTGGGTCCTTTTTGGCCAGTGGCATGTATAGTGGTGTGGATCACGGGCATTAGAGATCTGGCCAGGTAGGCCCCGGCACGGCCACCTGCAACCTGCAGGCCGAGGCAGAAGGCTGCCGAGCAAGGCAGGGCTTCTCCCCACAGCCGGCTCTTCTCCGCCACGCCGTCCCCGCTAGCCTGGTGGCTCTTTCGCACCTCCTCTTTGGCTTTTACCAGCTGCTCCAGCTCCTCCAGTGCTGGACTGGGCTCTTCCTTGGCCTCGTGGGCGGCGTTCTGCCTCCTTTCGGCCTCGAGCTCCACCACCTGTGGGGGGTTGTGGGTGGGAGTGGGAAGAAGATGGAGGCGGATGGGTTACTCGGTACAGAGGAGGCTTCGGGGGGAGAGGACCTCTGCACGAGAAAAAATACGCATTGCTGAGCTGGCACGCACGCACGTGGACAGAGATGGGAGGGCAAGAAAGTTCGAGGCAATTAAGTGGTGGACCCATGGATCCATCTGCTGATGCGCCATCTGTGGAGAAGCCTCCACAGAGTTTGCCAAGCACCTTTGTTACTGTCTCTTTGGAGCCAGGCAAAAACAGTCCTATTTTCCAGACATTTTAACAAGTGAGTTTTATTGCGTATGATTCTAAGCCATCAATTCTACATAGTTTTTAGGACTTCCATTTATAAGGTTTTAATCTATCATGCGTTAACTCTCAGCTGTTAAATCACTGCAGTATTGTTGTATATTGTTGTTACGTTGTTGTTGAACATGCTGTCGCCTTTTTGTTATTGCTATTCCTTTTATTGTCACAGGAGTTTTTTATTTTATTATTTGTTAATTGTTGTGCTGTAAAGCAGCTCGAGAGTCCCATGAGTCCGTTAATGTGGTATACAGCTAAATAACTAAATAAATAAATATCTGGGAGTTTGAGCAACTGCAGGAACTGACTTGGTTTGGGGGAGGGTTTGCTGTCTAAATTGCGCCCCCAAACTGTCTTTCTGATGCTGCCACTGCTTTTTATTCACTTTCTCCCCCTCTTTCCCACACACCACTTTTTCAAGCTTTCTGAAGGACTAGAAACTTGCGCTTTTCACCCACTGAAGTATTTCTTTATGCCAGAGATCAAGTCCTGGGCTGCACAGCTGTCAGAAGGGGGGAAGCTGCTCCAGAGGAAGGAGGGCCAATTTTGCCTATTTATTTATTATTTATTTTTTATTAAAACATTTTTATGCTGCCCCATTCGCCGAAGCCTCGGGGCGGCTTACAACAACTCCAGTGACAACTCCAGTGAAAAATATACAAGTGGAAGGGTTTAAAAGGCTCTTCTCTGTCCAAGCTGGGTTAATGATCTGAGTCATGTCGGAGAGCTTCATGTACATCTCCGTGAAATGAGAAAAATGGTCACCTTGCCCTGCCCCACTACCTCCTTTTACCAGGACAAAGATAGCGCTCTCAGGTCCCCTTTGCCCTCTTTCCACACTCCATTGCTGCAAGGCATAATCTGGAGGGGCAGGATCCTGAACTTGCCCTCGGAAGCGGAGTTCTGGTGTCTAGGGTCCCTTCGGCTGCTGCAGAGGCTGTGCCTGCTCTCTTATTCAGAACGTCGAGAGAACAGGGGCAGGGAGGAAAATTCAATTATTCAGAGGGTAATTGCAAGAGGACTCGTTTTTAGAAGCTCCTTTTTCAAGCCTGAGCAGCTGCGTTGAAAGGTGGGATGGGGAAGCAGGGCTGGGCCAGCCTGTGTGTCTTTTAAGGAGGAGACGTGGCAGAGGTCACGGTTCCGTTTTCTTGCTCTGGATTGTCTTCCCCATCCCGTGGGAACCCCACACTAGCCTGAGGCTGCAATGCACCCCGTTGCTTTAAGGATGCCCCTTCCCCATAGAACGGTCTGCTCTGAGCCTCCTAGATTCATGCCCTCCCCACAAGCTTTCCAGGAGAATAACTGGGACAGAATTTCCTCACTGCTAAGGGGAGCTCTCTCAAGCTGCCAGCAAGAGGACAGCTCTGTCCTTTCCTGGTTCCCCCACCTTGGGGTTCTTGGGGTCAGGCTGCAGGTGAGCTCCTAATGCCTGTGGGGGGCTTTTTGAGGCATGGCGCGTGCCCCCAAATAGACCACCCATAAAAGTTTCCTCCTGCTCAGAGCAAAACACTTTTCTTCTGGCAGGTGTTCCAGAATCTGCAAACATGCGTTTCCCAGGGTCGGGTTTTTGTTGCTCACACTTTCTTTTTCTGCTAGCTTTTCTTGTTTGATTAGTACCTGCCAAAACTGTGATGTGCTTTTCTCCTTTGAAGACACAGGAGATACATGTTGCAAAAAGATAATAAAACTCTCCCAACTCCAGTGGCTTCAAGGACTGCAAAACAAGTTTAAAAACAAACAAAAGCAAGCCAAAACAGCAAAAATGAGGAATCCTAGATTCTGGCCAGTGTTTAAACTCCCGTTTGAGCCTAACCTATTTAAGGGTGACCTCCTACACATACTAAGGCAGAAGAAAATCCTGCAACTCTGAGCATGCCATAGTCAGCATGCAAAAGCTGGGAGTTACAGGACATTTTCTCCTGTGCAAACGGAGCTAGGATGGGTCCCCAGACTGCTTGATTCCAAGAGCGGACGGCTCGCATTTTTGGAAGTGTGTGTATGAGCGAGGCGGGGGGGGGGGGGGGGAGAGAGAGAGAGAGATAGTGCAACTTGCATGCCCAGGAATGACAATTCCAAGCCACCCCAGGCTCCAAGGAGTTTCCCCATGAAGCGCTTGCTGTTTACTTGGCTCTGCAGGGAGGAGACGCACAAGGCAGGGCTGGGGAGAGACTTCTCCTTTGTCTGTGAAGATCGTGACTGGAGCCTGTCAAGGGGCAATTTGTCTCTCCTTGTCTAACCCAACGACCTTGGAGGGAAGCTAATTTTAGCAGCCAAGGAGCGTTTTTTACCATGCCAAGCAGGCTCTGCTGAGACAGAAGTGAGCAAAGCAACGCCATAAGCAAGCGCACAGACCCCTCCCTGGGACACAGTCACATCTAATATTCCCTGGGAATAATTCGGATAATCTGGATGCTCCAGACCCATTTCAGCCTGGAACGGGCCCCCAAAACGAGCTGAGTCACCCTGGCTGGTGACCTTTGTTGGGACGTGTGAATTCAGCCCCCCTTTCCTCCCAAGCCTCCTGTGAAAGGCCTGGACCGCCTGGCAGGGCTGGCTGAAAGCCGGTAAACCAAGGCTGAATTTCAGCCCGACAACAGTATTCGGGACAGGTGCTTCTTGGGCAGAGGAACTGGATGGATGAATGCTAAGCTGTAGCTGGAAGGGTTGGTGGACCAAGTCTCCTGGTCCTGGTAACCCATCGCTGGCAACCTCGTGGTCAGACTGCCGCTGTGCATTCTGCAGGGGGCTGCCCCTGGAGACAGATGCAGCTGGGTGGCTGCCCTGGCTGGTGAGGGAGCAGCTGTTGCTTTCATCGGGAGGGCTCCACGCTGGGTGTTGCTGTGCCCCAGAGCCCGTCCCGGGCTTTGCTATCAGTCTAGAAAGCTGCGTATGAATTAGAATTGTGGAGTACCAAGGAACGCTTTTACGGATACCTCACACCTTGGAGCAATTGCATGGGAGAGGGTACCTTCTGTTGCCCCCCGCAGGCAAAATCCCGGAGACAGGGCCTTTCTCATGTTTGCCCCTAGCTTCTGGAACGCCCTCCTGAGCAACAGCTGCCTGTGCCCAGGCTGGTGACTTTTCGTTGCTGGCTTAAACTGTTTCCTTTATGCCAAATCCTTGTTCTTGTGTGGTCAGTGTTGTTTTGACCCTGATTGCACAGGGCGTGTGGGTCTTGTTCACACTCCCATCCCTCACCGGGCTCTGATTAGGAAAGAGAGCAGGACATAAAAACCACTGAATCAGTCAGTCATCCCACAGCTCTGTGCAATGAGCCCACTGCCAGAAATGCAAAAGAGATGTACTAATTAAGCGATTTAGAATCTGTGGCGAGGATGCAAGAGGAGCGTTTGCATGAGCCACTGAGCTAGCCTGGCCAGGAATTCATTTCTGCCAACGAGGAGGGCGTGGCGTGCGCTCAGTGCTGGCCTGGTGGGCTCAGCAGGATGAGGCCCGGCCTGCGCATTCCTGGATTGCTCTCTTCCTTCCCAGCCTTGGCCTCTTGGTCGGGCTCCGCTCTTTGCTGCATGGATGGAGCCCAGTGGATCTGAGAGGCTGGAGTTCAGGTCGGTGCAAGCGAAGCACCGTTTACCTTGCCGTTCCTTAGCTGTCCTCTTCAGATTGGGCCAGGATTTGCACATTGTTGAGCTATTCTAGTGAAGCGATTCTTCATGTCAGCTACTTTTATCTCCTTTTCTTTGTGCTTGGCCCCCAGAGGGAAGGAAAAGGTAAGGAAAATGCAGAGGTGTGCAGAGTGGAAGGGTTTGCTTCAGAATTGAGAGGCGAGCCCTGACTGGACTGTTCCTTTCCTGCATTTCTGCCACATGACCACTAGGGGGAGCTGTGGGGTGGCAGGCGAGAGCACCCAGATGAGAGGAAAAGGTGTTTTCTTCTGCTTTTACTATTAAATGGTGCATTTCTCTGCTCTCAGAATTTACTCCAAAAGGGCTAGTTGGACACAGATGTGAAAATAGAGGGTCATGCCACTAACTAAGGAGCCTGTTAAGCAGGGAATGCCAAAAGAACAACAAATGTCTCTTGGAGAAAAGCTCTAACTGCTACACTGCAGTGCAACGGGGTGGCCCCTTTAGACGCTGTGCCTAAGAACGCTTGCTTACTCTCAGCCGCAGCAGCTCCGTCTCCTCCTGATAGCTGGCCAGCTGCTTCTTCCACTGGTCCACGTTGGCGTTGGCTTCATGCAGGGCAGCCACCAACTTGTTGTTGTTGTCTTGCAGGGTGAAAAATTCTGCCTCCCACTGGACTTCGCAGACGGACCTGCGGGGTGGGAGATGGAGGGCAAGGAAAGAACAGACAGGAAGGGTTTTCCTTTGCTGAGCCTCATTTAAGGCAGGTGACACAACATCTGTGTTGAAATATCAGCAAAGGAGAAAAGAGAGAGCACCGCGCCAGACACAACGAAACTGCAGTACCGTGTTTCCCCCAAAATAAGACCGGGTCTTATATTAATTTTTGTTCCAAAAGATGGACTAGGGCTTGTTTTCAGGTGATATCTTATTTTTTTCTTACGAAAGCTATAAGATTCTTGCCCCAAGAGTCCTCTACGAATCCTTTCTTGTACTTGATGGAATCGCTCTTTCTTTTCGCACTCATCTTGCCTGGGGGTCAAAGTATTATTCCCTTTAAAGCTACCATTAAATCAGGTGTTGACTGAAGACTTACGAGGCAGGAGTGGCAGCACACGAGTGCATTAAGCATGTCCGTTACAACACACGACACGTTGAATTACGAAACACGCCTGCTCGTTATCAAGTGCGCACGTTATTCGTGTGTCATGTCTGTGCTCCGATCGGTCATTCGGCAATAGGTCTCAAGTTCATCTGTTTACATGGGTGTTTCCCTCTCATCCTGAGGCACCCGCTTGGTGTTTACAAATACTATAATTTATATTATCATTTATTTTAAGTATTAATGCCAATAGTATTATTTATTTATATTTAAATATATATTATTATTATTTTATAATTCAATACATCCGTACTAAATGCGTCCATCTAGCTAACAATCTTAACTGGGCCTTATTTTTGGGATAGGGCTTATATTATGAGCATCCTGAAAAATCATTGGTTAGGTCTTATTTTCGGGGAAATATGGTAGCTTCAAGCTGCTGCGTTTCTGTCCTGTGTGTGGGGGTCTCCTGTAGGCATTGGCCCTGTTCTTCAGGGCTTGTTTCTCTAGTTTCCCCTCCACTACCCTTCCCCACACAAATTTCTCCTGGCCCCCAAATGGCATTAACATAGTTGTTCAGAAAGGGGGCCACTGCTGGGGAGGCTGTGTCCTTCCGGAAGCATCTTCTGGCCCTCAGATGAACAGGAATGTAAAGAGGAGTCTGAGGCAGAGATTGCAGCACATGGGCCAGGATATATATGAGTGCGTGTATAGGGAGACAGAGAAAGCAAGAGAGAGAGACAGGCCTTTGGGTGTTCTGGTCCCGAACTGCAAAGAATTTTAAAGGTCAAAAGCAGTGCGCCAGCAGGTTTTGTGACTGAGGGACAACAGCAGGCCATGACACAGTCCTAGCTGGCAATCTAGCAGTTGTGGTGTCATGGTGAAGAGCACAGGACTGGCACTCAGGTGATCCGGGTTCGAGTCTCCACTCAGCCATGGAGCTCACTGGGTGACCTTGGACCAGTCTCAGCCTACCTCACAGGGTTGTTGCGTGTGGATAAGATTGCGAGGACGAGGACGAGGAGAAGATAAGCCTCCTCAAGTGCCAAATTTAATAAATACATCTAGGTGGGCGTTTCAAGATTGCCTCCCAGGTGATGTTCCCGGCATCCAAGCACGGCTGCTGCCATCCCGTCCGCCATGCTCACCCTTCCGAAAGCATCTTCTTGATGCGCTCCCTTTCTGTCGTCATCTCCGTGTCGGCGCTCTGGCTCCGGAAGAGCTTGTCATCTCCGGGCCCGTTGGCACTGATGATAGGGCTGGGCAGAACCTGTGGAGCAGAGGGGTGTAGGGTCCAGCTCAGGAGCGGTGGGGAGTCTATGCCCCAACAGCTTCTCCTGGCTCATGGCAACATCCGCAGAAGCCAAGAACTCCCCTCCAGATGGAGGAAGCTCACACGCAGGCTCACACCCCTGGGCCATCCAGCCTGGCACTGCCTGGCTCCGAACTTAGCCAAGATCAGGGCTGTCCCTCAAGCGCCATCTCTCTTTTGGGCTCCTCTGCCCTGTTTGCAGGTGGGGTGTGGAAAAGGCTGTGCATGCGAAGTGAGGGCAAGGAAGAGCTGGAAGGGGCCCTGGAGGCCATCAGGTCCACCCCCTGCTGTCGCAGGGCACCAGGTGACACCCTCCCACTCAGGTGGCTGCCCAGTTTCTTTCTGGATGCCTCCAGTGTGGGAGAGCCCCCACCTCTCCAGGCAGTGGGTCCCACTGTCCTATCGCTCTGACCATGAGGAAGCTTTTCCTGATATCTAGCCTGAATCTGAGCTGATAGTTCTGCATCCTACACTCTGGTATCAGCAAGAAGAGACCTTGGCCTTCCCCTTTGGGATAGCTTTTGAGGTAGTTTATGAAGGCTATCCCTTCAAATCTTCTCTTCTCAAGGCTGAACAGGAAGGGCAAGTTCCAAGTTCTCTCAGTCTCTCCTCATAGGGCTTTCTTAGAATCACAGAATAGTGGAGTTGGAAGGGGCCATGAAGGCCATCAAGTCCAACCCCCTGCTGTCGCAGGACACCAGGTTACACCATCCCACTCAGGTGGCTGCCCAGTTTCTCCTTAATGTCCCCAGTGTGGGAGAACCCCCCACCTCTCCAGGCAGCTGGTCCCACTATCCTATCGCTCTGACCTTGAAGAAGCTTTTCCTGATATCCAGGCTGAGTCTGGCTTGCTGCAGCTGGACTTGATTATTCCACGTCATACATTCTGTTATCAGTGAGAAGATAGCTTGACCTTCCTCTCTGTGAGAGCCTTTGAAGGAGTTATAGAGGGATGTCATGACCCCCCTCAGACTTCTCAAGGCTGAACAGGAAGGGCAAGTGCCAAGTTCTCTCAGTTTCTCCTCACAGGGCTTTCTTAGAATCAAAGAATAATAGAACAGAATTGCTGGAAGGGGTCCTGAAGGCCATCAGGTCCACCCCCTGCTTTTGCAGGACACCAAGTCACACCATCCCACTCAGGTGGCTGCCCAGGTTCTCCTTGAATGTCCCCAGTGTGGGGGAGCCCCCACCTCTCCAGGCAGCTGGTCCCACTGCCCTATCGCTCTGACCATGAGGAAGCTTTTCCTGACGTCCGGCCTGAGTCTGGCTTGCTGCAGCTGGACTTGATTATTCCATGCCGTACATTCTGTTATCAGTGAGAAGAAACCTTGACCTTCCTCTCTGTGATAGCCTTTGAAGGAGTTATAGAGGGATGTCATGACCCCCCTCAGACTTCTCAAGGCTGAACAGGAAGGGCAAGTGCCAAGTTCTCTCAGTCTCTCCTCACAGGGCTTTCTTAGAATCACAGAATAATAGAATAGAAGAGCTGGAAGGGGCCCTGGAGGCCATCAGGTCCACCCCCTGCTGTTGCAGGACACCAAGTCACACCACCCCACTCAGGTGGCTGCCCAGCTTCTTTTTGGATGTCTCCAGTGTGGAAGAGCCCCCACCTCTCCAGGCAGCTGGTCCCACTGTCTATTGCTCTGACCGTGGAGAAGCTTTTCAGCCTGAATCTGGGTTGTCACAACTTGAGTTGATCATTCCGTGTCCTACATTCTTTTATCAGTGAGAAGATACCTCGGCCTTCCTCTTTGTGATAGTATTTGAAGGATTTATAGAGGGATGTCATGACCCCTGTCTGTCTCCTCTCCTCAAGGCTGAACCTGCCCAGTTCCCTCACTCTCTCCTCACAGGGCAGTGTTTCCCAACCCTGGATCAATTCTGTTGCCCTCCACTGGACCCTTCCTAATTTTCCTGCCTCTTCCTTAAATCTTGGTGCCCAGAACTGGACTCAGTATTCCAGGTGGGGTCTGACTGGTGAGGAGCATGGGGGAACTACAGCTGCCCGTGATCACACACTTCACCTCGATAATCCAAAGCACCTTCGGAATCGTATGAGTGCAAGGGCTCTGGGAACCCCTCTCTCTGCCGTGCTGCAGAGCTCCCGCTGTTCCCCCTCCACCCTCCTCCTGCTCCCCAGGACAAGGGACTGCTTGCATTCCTCCTCCTCACGGGCTGCCATGCCATCTGCGCCCAGCCAGAACGCCACGTCCTTCACCTGCCAGGATCCGCACGTTGCCCAGGAGATCAGAGCAAAGCAGCCCTCCCTTGACTATCCTGGGGGGAGGGGGGCAGAGAAATGCACCCTGCAGGGTATCCTTTGCTCCTCCTAACACCAAAAGCTGGAATGCCCCCCCTCCCCATTTCTTCTGCATTTTGGGAGGTGTTAAATCTGGGCATCGCATGTCCACTCTGTCTCTCAGCAGCACAACATAAACCATCTTTCCAACTACAACCTCCACCTGAGCTTACCAGGCCAGGGCCTGATCCAAAGGGCCGTCTCCTCACAGATAAAATTTCTGGCATGCTTTAACACACCAGAGGCCAGGGTGGGGGGTGGGGGAAGAATGCAAGTTTCTTTCCTCAAAGAGTGTCAGTGAACCTTTTCTCTCCCGAGTTTTAGGAGGGCGACCAGAGTTCTGTTTCGGTCTCCTTTTATCTCTCACTGTGCCAAATATATTTCTAAAGTGACCCAGTTATTACGATTATGCCCCTCTCGTGGCTGCTGCCTTGATGCTTTAACTGATGCATCGCATTTGCTTTTAATCTCATTATTTTAACTGTAGGTTTGTGTTGCTAATCCGGAACTTGCTGCTTGCGGCCCCCTTTTGACTGAAAGGCAGGGGAAGGCAGTCGGAGTCCCATTCATTTATTTATGGAGTTTGAAGAAATGCACATGGCTGAAAGAGAGGCCCATGAAAATGGTAGGCGCTCTCCAGAGATTCACCCCTGGCTTTCTTTCAGCCCAAGAAAGAATTCAGAGGGGCCCAAGACCAGCCCAAGCCGGCAGCCTCAATATCCTGGGTTCAAGCACGTCCTGCAAGCAGGGGAGATATGTAGCAGAGGCAACGCAACGAGCTGAGGATGCCCTTTTGGGCTGGGTCGGTACAAGGCCTTCCGAGGCAGCAGACGGGAGTCAGTATTTGCTAAAGGGAAGTACAGCTTGATGGACATCAAGGTAACTTCCTCTGTTTCAGTGTCTCACTTTATCTCAGTGCCTATTGAGGCCCCGATGGTGAGGGTGTTCAAACTGAGGCTGGACATGCACATGGTGGGCATGTCCTGAGCGGAGCCGGCTGGAGCCGGGGGTCAGACTAGATGGCCCGGGAGGCCCCTTCTGACTCGCTCGGATTCTAAGTTTCTACGTTTCTTTACTTCATTGTGGGTTGAAGCTGCTGAAGGATTTGGGGGTGGGGTGGGGGGATAACAGTGCCCGATCCTGCTGCCCCCTCTGCTTACTTGGTGGGAAGTCAAGCTGAGCGCAGGGCTGGTCAGTTCCGTCTTGTCTTGCGATTTCTCCCTTGCTAAGCGGGTGGCTTCCTTCACCTCCTGGAACTTCTCTGCGAACTGCAAGGACAGCAACAAGGGAAAGGATGTAGCCTTAGTTTCAGCAGCCAGTTGAGCATTTGCCATTTTTCCCGCAAGGTTTTGGTTGTGTTTAAACCACATTTCCCCCGATGAGAATTGCTGGTGCTCTCAAAAGTCTACACATTGTTGGTGATCTTTCAGTGGGTGCCATAAAGGAATTATAGTAAAATGGCTTTTTAATTTTCTCTTATGGTCAGCACAGAAGGACTTGGAGAAGAGCAAATCTAGTCATTCCGGAAGAAAAGGGATTTTCTGCCCATCTGAACCAGGGATCTATTCTCTAATGGCTCATCGCTTCCAACTGCTACAAGGAAAACAACCAGATGTAGCTTCAATCGCTAAGACTAGCATAGCATTTATAATGAATTTAAAGCATGCCAAGTTGAGTGAACCATTGAACTTTATATTTTCAAAATGGAAATATTTTCCTGTTGCCTGCAGGCCTAGAGAAGGCTCCAAGTCCAGCCTGGAGCTGTTGCAGGACCCACGGAGTTTGCTGTATGTATGCTCCGCTTCAGTTTGAGACTCTGAACATGGAGATGCTGTGAATGCCCCGTGCTTGGTTTTGTTTTTTAGCCGCTTGCTTAGAAAGAGCCTTGGAGATTGAGAAAGCTTGCATTTCTTTCAGTTGGCTTACTAAAAGCATTAGGCTAATATGAATTTCACCTTCATGGATCACTGCCTTGCTGTGGCGAAGGGGCTTGCATAGCTCAGTGAAGCGATGAGCAATGCCGTGCAGGGCCATCCAAGACGGACAGGTCATAGCAGAGAGCTCTGACAAAACGTGATCCACTGGAGAAGGAACTGGCAGCCCACTCCAGCCCTCTTGCCATGAAAACCCCACGGACAGTATCAACAAGCAAAGAGTTATGAGGCCGGAAGATGAGCCCCTCAGGTGGGAAGGTGTCCAGTGTGCTCCTGGGGAAGAGCAGAGGGCTAGTACTAGTAGCGCCAGGAAGAGTGAAGCAACTGGGTCAAAGCCGAGAGGACACTCAGCTCTGGATGTGTCTGGTGGTGAAAGGAGAGTCCGATGCTGCAAAGATCTATACTCCACAGGAACCTGGAATGTAAGATCCATGAATCAAGGCAAGCTGGACGTGGTCAACTAAGAGATGACAAGACTGAACATCGAAATCCTGGGAATCAGTGAACTAAAATGGACAGGAAGGGGTGAATTTAATTCAGATGAGCATCAGGTATCCTACTGCGGGCAAGAATCCCTCAGAAGAAATGGAGCAGCCTTCACAGTCAATAAAAGAGTAGGAAAAGCAGTACTGGGATACAACCTCCAAAATGAGAGAATGATCTCAGTTCAAATCCAAGGCAAACCATTCAACATCACAGGAGTCCAAGTCTGTGCCCCAACCACTGGTGCTGAAGACGCTGAAGTTGACCAGTTCTATGAAGGCCTACAGCACCTTCTAGAATTAATACCAAAAATGGTGCCCGTATCATCATGGGAGATTGCAATGCTAAAGTAGAATTTGGAAAACTCAGCAGTGGCCACAGGATTGGAAAAGGTCAGTTTACATTCCGATCCCCAAGAAGGGCAATGCCAAAGAATGTTCAAACTACCGCACCATTGCACTCATTTCACATGCTAGCAAAGTGATGCCCAAAATCCTACAAGCTGGGCTCCAGCAGTATGTGGACCACGAATTACCAGAAGTACAGGCAGGGTTTCGAAGAGGCAGAGGAACTAGAGATCAAGTTGCCAACATACGCTGGATCATGGAGAAAGCCAGGGAGTTCCAGAAAAACATCTACTTCTGCTTCATTGACTATGCTAAAGCCTTGGATTGTGTGGATCACAATAAATTGTGGCAAGTGCTTAACGAGATGGGAGTACCAGACCATCTTATTTGTCTCTTGAGAAACCTATATGCGGGTCAAGAAGCAACAGTGAGAACTGGACACGGAACCACGGATTGGTTCAAAATTGAGAAAGGAGTTTGGCAAGGCTGTATACTGTCGCCCTGCCTATTTAGCTTATATGCAGAGCACATCATAAGAAAGGCGGGGCTAGATGAATCACCAGTTGGAATTAAGAGAAATATCAACAACCTCAGATATGCAGATGATAACACTCTAATGGCAGAAAGTGAAGAGGAACTAAAGAGCCACTTGATGTGGGTGAAAGAGGAGAGCACAAATGTTGGCTTGAAGCTCAACATTAAGAAAACTAAGATAACAGCATCCGGTCTTATTATTTCCTGGCAAATAGATGGGGAATACAGACAGTGACTGCAGCCAAGAAATTAAAAGATGCTTGCTCCTGGGGAGGAAAGTTATGGCAAATCTAGACAGCATACTAAAAAGCAGAGACATCACCCTGCCAACAAAAGTGCGTACAGTCAAGGCTATGGTTTTCCCAGCTGCAATGTATGGATGTGAGAGTTGGATCACAAGGAAGGCTGAGCGCCAAAGAATTGAGGCCTTTGGACTGTGGCGCTGGAGGAGATGCCTGCGAGTCCCCTGGACCACAAGGTGATCAAACCAGTCAGTCCTAGAGGAGATCAACCCTGACTGCTCTTCAGAAGGCCAGATCCTGAAGATGAAACTCAAATGCTTTGGCCACCTAATGAGAAGGAAGGACTCCCTGGAGAAGAGCCTGATGCTGGGAACAATAGATGGCAAAAGAAGGAGGGGGCGGCAGAAGTTGAGGTGGCTGGATGGGGTCACTGGGGCAGTGAGTGTGGGCTTGGGTGGACTCCGAGAGATGGTGGAGGGTAGGAAGGCCTGGAGGAATGTTGTCCATGGAGTCGCAGGTGCATGGACATGACTTAGCGACTAAACAAAAAACCAAATATGGATTTTGGAATGATACAAATCACCAAAGTTTAATCATGTGGTTGAGAGTGCTCCAGGTAGGTCACCTGGGTTTGGATAGCCCAGCAATCCATCACGGGGCCAATAACCCCCAGAATAGGCTGTGAGTTGTTGGGGTGTTTGGTTGCCGCCCAAAAGGCCTCACTGTCTGAAGCAGTCTGCGTTCACATGGCTCGACAACCCATAATGGCGTGTTCTTCGTGATAGGTTTTCCTATGGCACAAGCCCAGTCGATCACGTGCCCTCTCCCATCCTCCCCAGCTTCACGACATGTGTGCGAGGATCAGAGCTTACGGGAGGCCTGAATTCTCACACAAACTCTACTTCCTGCTTGGATTCTGATGCGAACTTTTCCTGGATCACTGAGATGGGTTTGCGCATCGCTTTCCCACCCTCCCGATCCCTCTCCTTCAGAGAACCGGCTGCCCAGAGATTCCCCACTTGGGGGGTTCACCCCAGGCGCCCGCCCCTGCTCACCTGGGACAGGTGTTGCTCGGAGGCAAAGCCCAGTCCATACACCGTGTTGGCTCTGCTGTCTGCCCACTGGCCAAACTTCTGCGAGGTTTTCGTGAAGGTCATGTTGGGCGTGATGGTGCTGTTGATGATCGCCTGCCAGGGTGGTGGAGAAGCAGCAAATGTTCAAAGGCCGCCCTGGACAAGATGGAGGGTTGGCCCAACCTTTATAGTGCGCTGTGGCAACCCTGGGTGAGCGGTGGCAGCGGAAAACCCTTCCAGCTGAGTCCTGCCAGCTCACCCATCTGTGGGCTCCCCATGGCCTGGCTTGTGCCCCCAGGTGAGGTGCCACCTTTAGGTACATGGGGAGACGCTCTCCCAGCACCTGCTGCTGGTTTGCACAGCAAGATCTGGAACCTGCTGGGACCGTGAGGAGAAGCTAGGGTTGCTTCCTCTTCCCACTGCGACTTCCTGATTCCCTTGCCCATCACCTTGGCCCAGGAAAAGGTGTGGGTGAGAAAGAGGAGCAGTACAGGGGGGCGACACTGCCTTTCCAGGAACGCCCGATTAGGGTACCCAGAAGCATTGGCAGCGGTGCCACTCGCAGCTTTATTTGTTTGTTTGTTTGTTTGTTTGTTTATTTCTACCCCATCCTACATGAAAATCATCCCAGGACGGCTTACAATAAGAACGATACATAAACAGAACAATAAATAAACAGCATACATAATGCCAACAAAAAAGAAATGCGGCTGCAAATATTAAAACCAGTTAAAATTCCTTAACCCTTAAAATGATGGGTAAATAAAAAGGTTTTATTTACCTTTTATTTACCTGGTGCCAAAAGGAATATAAGGTCGGTGCCAGGCACACCTCTCTGAGGAGCGCATTCCAGAGTCTGGGTGCCACCACAGAGAAGGCCCTGCTCCGGGTAGGCACCCTCTTTTCCTCCTTCAGGGAGGGTTTCCGGAGCAGGCCCTCTCCTATAGATCTTAGGGGGTGTGAGGGCATATAGGGAAGTTCCTTAGAACGGGTGGTTAAATATCGCCATCCTGAGCCCAGTGGGTCCTGGTGGCAGGTATCTCCCAACGAGCACAGCATCTGAGCAGGCTGATGGGGGATCTCTTAAGTTACTAGTCCTCTTTGCTTCAGAGCTGGAAAGGAGAACGGGGGAAGCTGGTCTCTTGCGGGGCCTCTCACCTTGGTTCCTCCCACGCTGATGATCCGGTAGACATTGCGGGTGGCGTCGAAAAAGTAGGAGACCGTCAAGGCATACTTGCTAGCCGGGATCCAGTTCCTCTTGGTGGCCGGGTCGATCTGAAAGATGTGAGCCCGGGTGCTGAAGATCGGCTGCTCCCTGTGGCGATGGGGGGAGAAGGCGTGGAAATGGAAAGTGAGGCTCTGAGCGCTAACATACATCCAGCCTTTTCTGTCCCTGCAAGCCCCCACTGTACTTGTGGGCCCCAAAAGCAGACTGCCCGTTTGGCTGGGTGGAAAAGAAGGGAAGCCTTCCAAAGGGTCCTAAAGGAGCTAAGGAAGGAAATGGGGCAGATTCTCACAGGTGGATCTCAAAGAACAAACCCCCCAAGAGCAGCCCGATTCAGGTCCCTCCTGCCTTGAATTGTTTAAAACGTATTTTAGGGCCTCAGCTACTTTGGATGCCAGTATAAGCAGGGAAAATGCCAATTCTTGTCTCGTGGACGGGGTTATTCTGGGTTCACAAGGGCTGACCATGTGGATTGTGGTTGAAACTTCAGTTACTGTGCTGTCCAAACTCAGCTGTGCTAACAAGCCATGATCGGTAACCCCAAACAACCCATGCGGAGAACACGGTTTGGTTGCTGGGCTGTGAACCGTGGGGTGTTTGCCGTGGTCTGTGATCTCGGCTGGCTGCAGACAACAGGATAAACCCACATTTCGAAAACAACCCACTCTCAGCCCATACTTGAGTGGTGGGTTATTGCATCATGCGAACCTGGTTTATATCCCCCAGAAACAAACAAAAAAAGGAAACTTTTCTCATGTTTCAGGACTTCAGCAATCCAGCCTCCACTGATAGTAACAGTTTCCAGATTAGCCAGCTCTCAATTCTTCAGGTCCAAGTTCCAGTCCAAAGAGGGATTATGAAGTCTTGCCACTGTTTGAACAAATTATAAAATGCATTGCGGCCTGCATTTTAACGCACGTCAGGGGGAATTGAAGGCCTGGAATTACCTAATTGTTGTCATTGGTTAATACTGATCGAGGAGGCAGGGTAGGCGACTGGGAGTTTTAAACGACCATCAACCACCGGGTTAGTAGTTTCACTGTGCCAAAATCCCACTCTGGCTGGGGTCTGGCGGCCGAATCATTTCCTAGCGTTGACACATGAAACACAAGGGGAGGAGAGAGATGGGAGGTGGAAAGGTGAGTCCAAACAAGGATTTTCAGAGCTGCTCATTTGTAATGACTTTTGGCCACTGTGGAAAAAGGAGGAGGAGGAATCCACCCGGTCCCAGAATGCCAGGTTGCTGCATCCCATTAACATGTACCCCTTTGGTAGCCCTGGTTCAGAAGTGGTCCAGGTGCTTGTCACATCTCAGCATGGGCACTAAATGGCAACAAGGATGTCATGTATGGGGAGTGGTTAAAAGAAAAAGGATAAAGTTATGAAGCAAGGTTTCTGCAACAGTAAAGGGAGGATCAGTGTGGGCAGCAGGCCAGGCAGAACGACCCCTGCCCAGTTCCTCACTGTCTCCCTGCCAACAGCCTGAGATGCTAAAGCAGTACCCTTCCGATTAAAGCAACATGATACGGGTTCCTAGGAGGGGAGAATCTCCCCCAGTGTTCACACCTCTGCCTCGCTAGAGCAGTCTTCCCCAGCCTGGTTCCCCCCAGCTGTGTTAGAGTACTGGTGGACTGTGGGAGTGGTAGAGATGCAAAACCTCCAGAAAGGCCTTCACGTGTCCTGGAGAACAGATGGGGCAAGGCACACAGCTGTGGCAAGATGTACTGTATCTCTATTAGTGCAAGGAGTCAGAAGTTAGGAGAGGCACTCGCTGCAAGATGCAGTGACTAGATGAAGCCCTGGAGAAGGGGAAGGCTGATGGGCCTCCTAGGTCTGAGGGCTCAAAGGCCGCCTCCCATATCAGAGGCTGGGGGCATCTTCCTGGGGGACACGATGGGAGGTGAAGCAGAACCCCTGTGCCCACAGGACTAGAACAGAACACGGGTCTCTGATTCTTGTGCATCAGAGCTCTTCATGTGCTCACAAATCATTTCCCGATTTCTAAATTCACTTCTCTGCATATAACTCAGCATGAGCAAATTTTATACAGGCCTGCTTTTGCCCTCTCTTTCTCTCTCTTTGGTGATTCACAAGCCCTGGTGATGGATACACACAAAGTTCTGTTCCCTCACCAGTGCAAATGGACTCAAAGCCGTGACAGGCTCTCCAGGGCTAGAATTAAAAGTTGAAAGTCTCCTAGGTGATCTGGAATTAAGGGGGAGTGGATGCGGTGAAGGAAAATGAAGAGCACCACTTCCATCAAAAGTGGTGCTCTGCACAAAATTGCAAAATAATATTGGAGGAGAAGTGAAGGGGGGGCGTCCTCCAACACGTGTCACCCCAGATGCACTGGACAAAATTGCCCGGGGGATGCTAACAGGTGTTGTCTAAGACTCCTGGAGAACGACCCGCAAGAAATGCGTCAGCCCTGGACCAGTGCAGCCTTCCCCACATCTGCGTGATGGACCGAGGCTCGCAGAATATGCAGCTTTCCAACAGCAGCTGCTGGATTGCCAAGCCGAGTCTCGCAGGCTTCAGCCTCAGACATCCTGGCGTGCCCGAAGTGGGCTGGAGTTGCCCACGGGCACTGGCGGGAGCTTCGTGCTTTGCTGGAGCAGGCTGCAGAGTCACTTACCAATGCCAGCCACCAGCAGGGAGCAAAAGGGCCCCCCGAGCATCTGTGCTTGTCAGGGGCGGTGGGGGGGCTCTCTCTTTCTAAAGGTTCTCCGAGGCGTGCAAGATTGGTCCGGCACTGTGCGCTTGGCTGGCCGGAGAGCGAGGAGGAGAAAAGCTGGATGTCAAGAGCACAGCAACAAGGAACAAATATGGAGGGGGAAGAAGAGAGAGGAGAAGGGGGGAATGGCCCCAGAAGGGCAGGGCAACAGAGGAGGAGGAGATGGGAAGGGGGGGAAGCATGACGGCTGCCACCTTGTGGGGATGCACGCCCTTTTCACACTGGAGAGAGAGAAAGGGGGTGCCATCAAACAATTTTGGTTTGCCTTTGCCATGGTAACTTTTAAGCCACTTAAAAATAGCCTTTGGATGTTCTTGGGCCAGCGCAGCGCCCTGCGCAACGCTCTCTCCTTCCCCCTCGTCTCCCACTGTCCAAGTGCAAAGACTTCAATGTCACACACGCATCTGTAGACACTGACAATGCCAGACTCTGCTGGGGTGCGCTGTGTGTGTGGGAGAGGCAGCGAGAGATGTGACACGGCCACGTGGACAGAAATGTACCGAAAGCCACGGCATGGCTTCTGCAAGGGCCAGGCTCCTCGGCTTTTCCAGGCTGAACTTCAGAGCAGAGGCAAAGCGTGCGTGAAAAGGAAACAAGAAGCAAAATGTGGAACTACAAGCTGTGCTGAGGAAGGACGTGTGCCGTTTCTGCCCCCAAACCAGTCCTCAAAGTCTTCAGCAAAAACCTGATGCCTCATTGCATTTCCTCCCCAGCTTGCCTCTCCCCTCCCCTCCCCTGTGCCCCCTCTTCCCTGCAACATCAGCACTACTCCACCAATCCCTTTTCTCCTCTCAGCCCTATTTGCTTATCTAGCCACCAACACACCCTGCATTAAGGAAAGGGCTTAATAATGCTGGGTTTAGCCGGCCTGGGAGAGGAGGGCTGAGGAAGGAACTCAGGGGGCTGTGCTTAGCTGTGGAATCACGCTTGGCATTCACGGCGAAGGAGGAGGAGCGTGTGACAAAGAGAGGTGAAACACAACGGGGAGAACAGCCCGGAAATAACACAATCAGCTTCCTCTACGTTCAGTTCTGGCACCTACTAGTATTCAGTGGCATGCAGTCTCTGTTTGAACACAAAACTGCTCAGGTGCCACTGCTGAGAACCATCCAAAGATTTCTCTTTCTTGGCAAAATTGCCCAATCCTCCTGTAAAACCGCCTGAGCACCTGTGGACTCGCTCCGGGTTTCCGACGCCGCTGTCGCGATTCTCACACTTCATGCAGCCCTGTCACCAGCTGCTGCTTCTGCCTGACCTTGTCACCACAAGCAAGAGGGCTGGGACACCGCCAGCCCCTGCTCCGTGCGGCCCCCGTTGCCTGGGCCGGAGTCAGGCCGGTGGGCCACCCGGCTTCCGTGCAGGACAGGGGAAACAAGCCCAAGGCCCCCTGGCCATGGGTCCCTGCTGGACTTCGGGTCTTGGCACTGCCCCCCACTCCGTCCCTCAGCTGCCCCCTCCTCCTGGAGCTGAAAGGGGTTCCCCTGGGGAGTTCCACCCTTTCATGTCTCCTCTCTTTCCCCCCTTCCCACAACCTTCCCAAAGCACCAGGCAGCATCCCTGTCAAGATACTCCCCCCTCTTTCCAGATCTGCCTCCCTGCTGAATTTAAAGGGGGCGTGAGGGCAGGAGGGGGGCTCTGATTGGTTCCCAGTGACCACCTCACCCATCCAATGGCCTGCTTTGGGGTGGGAGCTAAGGAAGAGAGATGACATGCAGGGAGAGCGGCCACTTGGCCTTCCCCATCCAGCCCCTCTTTTGGCGCTTCCTCCCAGGCAGCTGCCAGCGGGCAAAAATGCCCCTTTGCTGGGCTTCCCCCCCACCCCCAACTCGCTTCTCTTTCAGGAGGTGCGGGCTGGGCTGCTCGTGTGGGTCACTGAATTGCTGCTTGTGTCTTCCCCGCCTGCTCCCCCCACCCCCCGTGCATGAGCGCAGAGCTAAATTTTATCCCAGCCTTGGCAAAGGCCCCACCGCAGACGCCACAGCTGCTGCTGTTGCTTGCAGGCTGCCAGAGAGGCGAGAATTCGACCCAGCCAGAATTCCAAAGCGGAGCTCGGAATCGCTATCTATAGAGGATGGCGTAAGGGTGGCTGTCCTTCCGATCGACCCGGGATCCTGTTGCTGACAAGGCAATAGGATTAGCGGGGAGAAATTCCAAGGATTTTGAATCAGGCCTGTGCAACCACCTCCCATCGCTGTGATGCGCAGCAGCGAAAAGGCACGGATCTGGACCCGTCTGGAATGGTTTGCACTGGTTGCCGATTGCTTTCAAGGCTGGTATTTTTTTTAAACTTCTGAAACCCTAAACAGTTTAGGTGCGGGCTATCTAAAGGGCTGGCTTTCTGGTGATGACCATGGCTGGTGAGTCCGTTCTGCACAAGAGTCCTTTTGCATGTGCTGTTACTTGGAGAAGGCTGCATGCAGGAACTGGGTTTCTCTTCTGCTCTGTGCTTTTCAGCTCTTTCTCCGTTCCTGACATGTTAGAACAACCACGGAAGATTTTGCCTAGCCTGATTTAAGGAACAACACGAACCTGAGCAGTGGTTCAACAGCAAAAAACAAAACCCTGCAGTTTCGTATTTTAAGCCCATGTAAAAATCAAAGCATCCGCGTGGCCACAGGAATAAAGCGGAGTCTCATTTGCTGCCCTGATCTCCCCACAGCTTTCACTCACATTTGGGGAAGCCCCCGGGCTGCAGAATCTTGCTTTTCAAGGCCAAGGTCGTGCCCTTAGCTGCACAATGTCCTGGAAACAAAGCTGAAATGCATCTTAATAGGTTAGAAAACTGGGCAGAAAGAAATTTAACAGGCATGTAAAAAGTGTTTAAAGTGTTCTCTGCTGTTGCGTATACAAACCCCTCTTTGAACCCAATAGTGCTTGGACAGCCATTGGGGTTTTGATTGCTTGGGGGGAAAGCAACTGAGGGGAGACATGATAAAGGGGTACATAAATCTGCCTAAAATGAAGAAAGTGAACAGGGAAACTGGAACCCAAGTGGGGTTATCCAGTGCTGGTGGAAGACTCAGGGCAGGAGAAAGGACTTGTCAACACAGTGCAGAGTTAAACTAAGGAACTGGCCACTGCACCTTGGGTGGCTTTAAAAGGATTTGGCTGAATTCACGGAGGTGAAGACTATGCATGACCGCTAGTCCTCATGGTTCTCTGTCGGAGTTTTACTTGGGGGAAAGGCCCGCCTGTCATGCTCTCTGTCAACCCTCAAGGGAGTGGGGGAATCTCACTTCCGTGTTTTGAAGCTTTCTCTCTCCAGGGCTGCCTCCCTGGCGAGAGGCGGCGAGCGCAACCCGGAAACGTGGCCAAGGGCTGGCGGTCGGCCCACGGCTGTGCTGAGTCAGCTGGGCTGCTTGCTCCAAGGTGAGCACTCGCGGCATCTCCCCCACCCCGGCCCTGCTTTTCCCTCCAGCTCAGGCAGCCTCCTGTGGGGAAGGTGCCCCCTGCCCTGGAGCCGAAAGGCATGGCATTCCCGGGAAAGGAAAGGGGCCCGGAGCACAGTGCTGAGAGTGCAGCTGTGGAGCTGGCGAAGGCGACGGGGCCGCTTCCTGGAGGAAGGGAAGCCCATTGTGGTGGCCGGCCCTGAGGACTACAAGCCGCCTCCAGTATCCAAGGCAGCTCACCAGTGGTTGGGGAACATGGGCTGGGAGGGGGGGGGTTCTGTTGTGCTGAAGTCTTAGCTGGCAACTTGGCAGGTCATTTCGCTGGCCTCTGTGTGAAGAGCCAGATGGAGCAGGGTTCCTATCCAGCCTGGCTCTCAGCTTCCTTTGTTTTCATGTCCAGTCCTCCCAGCTGGGCTGGGGAACAAAACTGGGCCTTCTGCATTATAAGCCAGGCATTGAATCCTGCGCAGGCACCCCTTTGCCACAGCCTCGCATCCCATATTGAATACCTGATGGGGCACCACCGATGCCCTCACAGGAAGGACCTGTTGGCCACTGGGGACTCCCTCCCTGTTTTCCCTGCAAGAGATCCTAGAGAAACTCTGTGCAAATGAGAAGGCGGCTGTGCCTTAAAAATAAAGAAAGAAGGAAGGACAGGGACATAGCTCGCCAGCGACGCACAAAATCTACGTGCAGGAGATCAGTCTTTTCAGGTCATGCTGGGAAAGACCACCCTGTCTGAAAGTCCAGATTTTTCCTGCAAATAAGGGTGGAACTGACGCAAAACTGAGCTAGCAGGTTAAGGACAGTCTGATATTATGCAAGGCAACGGCCGAGGTTTTCTGTGGTATTTTCACACAGTTTCATCCGGCACCCAGTCCGTCAAGAAAGGGCTCCGCCTCCCATATTGTTCCCAAACGAGGGAACACGTGCCCAACAAAACCTTTTGTTTTTGACACATCTTTTCAATTTAGCCTTTTCAATGATGTTGCATTTGGAGCATTTGTTGTTTTCATTTTCTCAGGTTTGCTTTTAATTATTATTGTACGTTTTTCTGGTTTTAAGTTGTCCTATGCTGCCCCTGGAACATTTTTAGTGAATGAGGTAGCATATAAATAACAATGATTAATTGATCAATTAGTTAATAATAAACAGGAGACCAAGGGGTGCACCGAATTCAGAGGCTGCACTGCCTCGCCTCCCACAGACCCTCTCAGGGCCTGTGTCCCAGTGGCCAAAATTTGGCAGCAAGGAAACACAGCTTGGTTTTAAAAGCCAAAAGCATGGCTTGCCAACACAGTGGCAGCCGGGAGGGGAAAAGCCGACCTTTGAAGACGGACTCCCTTTTGCAGTGGCCACGTCACAGCAATTGGTGGCTAACCACACCTTTGACTTCTAAAAGCCATCATTATTTCCCAGGCGTGCCTGGGCAACTCGGAGGCAGGAAGCAAAAGGAACGGCCTTCCGTTGTTTTCTACCCCCGTAGGGCTGCTAACCAGGCATGGATCACGCCCCTTTCCCTAATGCCACCCCCTTTCCCACCAGTTGGTTGGCAGCTCCCCCATCTCCAAACGCTGAAGCTTTATTCTTGCACAGATAATAGCAGGAAGAGCTTGAAGTCAGGGGTAGCTGGAATTTTGGCTTCACTCTGCCCACCACAGGAATGGGCCCCTGAGAAATGAAACTTGGCCCTCGGGTTGAAAGAGGTTCAACGCCTCGATACAGTTCAACAGCTTGTGCTCCATAATGTCCAACCAGACACTGCTGGGAAACCTCCGAGTGGGACGCAAAGGCGATGCCCACCTGGCTGGCGTTTGGCACTCAGCCGTCACACTCACGAGAAGCACCGCGGCACCGTCACGAAAAGCTTCCCTGGACATCCGGCTCACATCTCCTCCCAAGTCCTCTCAAGCACAAGTGGACCAGCAGCCAGGAGGGCCAATTCTGCACATGGTGTGAAACACAAAAGTCCTTTCCCTCAACGACTCCAGAACCCACTGTCCGTCCTTCTCCTGAAAGCAAAAGTCCTCTTTCTCCCAGTCACCCGTCCTTCTATTACCCAACGTGGTGCCATCTTTTCCTCCTGCGCCTACTAAATCAAAGAGTTCATTGTCCAAACTTCCTGGTGCCAGTACCAGAAGACAGTGTCCGTCAGGTTTATGGGGTCCAGCACAGACGAGTCTACACACAACAGAGGGACCCATCTGTATCCGAAGAGTCTGGCAGCTGGGGATTGCCAGATTTCCAGATCCTACACTTGGTGTCCACCTGAACTCTGGCGCTTTCTCAGAATAGTGGCGGAACCGGGGGAGCGGGGGGCGGGCGGGTTGCATGCACGGAAGCACCAGGGGAGCCCTTGTGGCCCCTTACACACATCCATCCTGGCATAAGTGGACTGCAGCGCTTCGCGTCACATGCAGGGAGTTTAATGGGCAATTTCGGATTTTACACTCCACAAACAAGGGCTCAAGGGCCGATCATCTCGCGCTAAGTGGCCAGCTGGTTTTCGCATCAAATTCTCCACATGCTGCAGAGAAGCATTGAGCCTGGGAGGGGGTGGAGAGGAGAGGAGAGCAGCGCGTGGCAGTATCGATTTAAAGGACATCGACAAGAAAATTAATTCTCCCTTTTCTAACAAGGAGAAAGCATATCCCAGTCACGCCCCCTGGAATACCCCCCTTCCACCCCCAAATTTAAACCTTGCAATAGAGAATTTTGGAAAATCGGTTCCTGGGAGGGAACGGTAAACTTTAGGTAGGACACGCTTAAATCGAGCCCACGGTTGTCCAGGCTATGCCGCATATTTGTTCATTTGTGCTGTTTCCCCACAAAGCTACAACCCTCCCATCTGTGGCTGAATGTGACTCTTTCACAGTAAAAAGTCAAAATTGCTTCTCACCCCATCTTCCAGTCTTTCTCTTTCGGCTCTCGCTTCGATCTTCTTTCCACGCTCCCTCTTTCCTTTCCTTTCTTTCACGCTTTCTCCGGATCCGGATACTCCTCAAATTTCCTCCGGAATTTCACTTTGGAAATCCATTAGTTTGTGATGGGCAGGGAAAGGGGAGGGTAAAGATGTGTGCAGGGAAGACAGAGAGAATGCAAATAAATAAAAATACGAATAGATCCCCAGTGGGTTGGGACTGGACGGGCAGGCTGCGCGCTAGGACAGCTGACCTCTCCCCCCAACAAGAGGGTCTGCCCCTCGGCACGTCCCTTGGGACCCCAGAGAGAGGAACTTTCTGCCTCCTGCTAACAGATCCGCGTTTTCCCCCTCTTGTGTTAGAAAGAGGGCGGAAACAGGAGGCGGCTGTCAGCTGGTTTTATGCGTGTGCAGATATTTTTCCATTCTTTCTGCTGTTCCAGGCAAGCTAATAGCTTTCCCAGCACAGGCTAAACAACATTTAAAAATAAATCACACCGAAGCAGTGCCGCTTACCCAGTTTGTGTCCTTTGTGAAAGGGGGCGCCTTGCCATGCAGTGTGTTTCGCTTGATGTCTTTGTTCTCCTTTTTATGTTTTTTTTTTTTAAATTCTCTTCCTTCCTTTGCCAACTCTGCTCCTTCTCCGTCTTCTTCTGAGTTTTCTTCTCTAAAGGGGGTTTCTTTGTTGGCTCGAGGACGCCACCTGCTGAAAGATGCTCAGCTCCAACATGACATCTGCAGGCGGCCAGAGATCCTGGCCCTTTCCCACGAGGAGCTCTGGATACCTGGCCTGGAACACCTGGGGGCAAAGTGGCTGCAGGTCGGAGCAAAGCATGTTGCCTCCCAGGCGTCGTAAGTGTGAGAGATGGGATGCCAGTGTGGTTGGACTGGGGAGACTTGGCTTCAAGCCTCCACCAAGTCATGAAGCCCTCTGGGAGACTTGGGGCCACTCACCGATTCCTGCTGTAGGCCACTTCGCAGGGTTGTTGTGAGGATAAAATGGAGAGGATTTTGTAGCCAAGGTTGGGGTTGTTGAAGGATAAGACATGATATCCCTCTATAAGTCCCTCAGTGGCTGTCACAAAGAGGAAGGTCAAGATTTCTTCTTGCTGATGCCAGAGTGTAGGACACGGAATAATCAGTTCAAGTTGCGGCAACCTGGATTCAGGCTGGACATCAGGAGAAGCTTCCTCGCTGTCAGAGCAACACGCCAGTGGGACCAGCTGCCTGGAGGGGTGGGGGGCTCTCCCACACTGGGGACATCCAAAAAGAAACTGGGCAGCCACCTAAGTGGGATGGTGGAGTGCTCCTCGACCGGGAGCTGTCTCTGGAAGCCCAGGTAACGGCGGTGGCGAGGAGCGCCTTCCTTCAGCTTCAGCTGATACATCAGCTGCGTCCCTTCCTAGAGAATGACTGCCCGGCAACAGTGACACACGCGCTGGTAACTTCCTGATTAGACTTCTGCAACGCGCTCTACATGGGGCTACCCTTGAAGACGGTCCGGATACTTCAATTGGTGCAGAATAGAGCTGCCAGGTTGCTGACGGGGACTGGGCATTGTTCTCATATAACCCCAGTTCTCCATCAGCTCCACTGGCTCCCGATTGAAGTCTGGGCCCGATTCAAGGTGTTGGTTATGACCTATAAAGCCCTAAACGGCTTGGGACCTGGATACTTAAAGGAACGCTTGCTCCCATATATGCCCTCCTGCCCCTTGAGGTCAGCAGCAGATGTCCTTCTCCGGGAACCCTCTGTGAATGACATCAGGAGGGTGAGTACCCGGAGGAGCGCTTCCTCAGTGGTGGTGCCCCATTTATGGAATGCGCTCCCCAGGGAGATCTGCCTGGCGCCGTCATTATTTGCTTTTCGGCACCAGGCTAAGACCTTTTTATTTAAAACTTATTTTAATCGTTAATTTATTTATTTAACTAGGGGGTTTTTTTAGCCCAGAATGCACTGAGGTTTTATTGAGGTTTTATGGTACTGGGGGGTTTATTGTATTGGGGGTTTTAATGTATGGATGACTTTTTTGATGTTGTGAGCCGCCCCGAGTCTTATTGTGATGGGGCGGCATAGAAATGTTTTAAATAAATAAATAAATAAACTGGTGTCCTGCAACAGCAGGAGGTTGGACTTCATGGCCCCTTCCAACCCTACTATTCTAGGATTCTAAGGCAGGACAGAAATCAATTGGAAGGATCCTCAAGGGCCACCAAGTCCAAACACCCACAAGCCAGGAAACTGCCAGAACAGCATTCCTGAGTGTCTCCTTAAAAACCTCCAACCACAAAACATCTGCCCCCTTTCCAAGGCAGCTGGTTGAACTTTCCAGAGGAAGATCCCCTTACCAGTTTGGCCGGAATTTCCCCTGCAGTGGCATCCTGACAGCCCTTCAAAGGAAGGAAGTGCCTTTTCCAGGGCTGACCTACCCAGCCCCCCCCCCCCCCCCCAGTCCTGCTGTCCAGATCAGGAGCTTCCATTCAGCAATAAAGAAAAAGAAAACGCAGCCCCACCAGAGCTGCATGTTGCTTGAGGCGAAGGACAAAGGGAAAAGCTGGCCAGCCCCACAATGCATGCAGTGAGCAGGTCCGCCACGAACCCACAGCCACGTTCTGCCCCCCAGGATTTGCTGCCGTGTTCTGGCACAGGGCCACCCCTGCTGAAAGGCCACTGAATTCGTCCCCCCTCCTCCCCTCCCCATTCCGTTCTCGCGTGTGTCTTCTCTTTTTAGATCCTGCATCCCGGGGCTAAAGGCTTCCTGGTTTTACTGATTGCATGTCAACCGTTGGGGAGGCTTTTTGCCTGAGGAGTGGCTTGAAAATGCCCCAATGAATAGATAACGTTCCTATCTGAGTGGGAAATGTGGGGGCGGAGAGTTTGTTTGGGAGTGTTCAATCAGGCAAGGAACCGAAGGGATAAATTTCGGCAGTTTAGTTCACAAGCGAGCCCTGTGTTTGGAAGGTTCTGTGTTTGGAAGGCTCACATGTTGTGCAACAACTGAAGACTTGGTTTGATTATGCAAAACAGGTCCTGCGCAAAGGGTAGGTTAATTAGCTCACGATTCACCGCAAACCGGGTCATTACGCCTTTAGCGCTTCGTACTGCTGTTGGCCTGGACTCTGGGTTTTATGGGCTGAATTCTGTTTTAAGCTTTTAACGGCTTTTATATTATGTTTCATTGCACGGTGTTTAAGGATTTTACTTCTTCGAACCGCCCGTTGGCCTTTGGGCAGTGCAGAAATGCAATACCATCCACAAAGAAAGGGAACTGGGGGCGTTTTCCCCTCACGGTCCCCATTTGAGGAGGCAGCTGCTGCCCCATTCCGGGGCTGAGGGACCAGAGTCCCAGCAAACCAGCCCCTGCCTTGCTTTTGGGAAATGTGAACTGAAGTGAGGCCTGGGCCAAACCTTCCCTGCATGCAACAGCATTTCAGGACTCTGAGTCACAAACCAGGGTGCGAGCCTCATGTGGAAACTTGTGAACCGCTGAGTAATTCGTGCCCCAAATAAAATCGCCCCCTGAAACTTCCGGCTGCCAAGTTCTGATTCTTGGCACGATGGGGCAGTGCCTGCAGCGCAGCCTGCAACACTTGCATCTTGCTCCCATTCCTGCTGACCCAATTAAGCTAATCTGCCCTGTGCCAAATAATTAGTTTCTAAAAAGAGCCATCAATACTAGCTGGCCCACCGCTCAAAGGTTGAGGGTACTGCTTGCCCTACTTTCCAGGGTGTCTCTTTGTATGGTCTGAGTTTAGTCTACTTCTTATCAGCAGTGGTGAGAGGGGAAAGGGAGCCAAGGGAAAGCAAGGTCACCGCAGGTGACACAGGACAACCAGAACACCTGGTGCCTTCTTGAAAGGAATGGCCTCATACTTTTCCTCTCTTTTAAATCCATGGTTGGACCTGGAATTGCTGGTCTACCATAAGAAATATGTAAGATTTAAAGGAATCCCCACTGATGGTGTACCTCTGAATGAGTCTCTGTTCTGAGCCAGTACCCTTCAAGACAGCCTCCTCTGGGAGACAGCCCCATAATTCTGCCATGCTCCTGTGGCAGATGAGATGGGATCATCCAGTTGTTCCCTAAACAGACACACCACAGAATCAACTGCTTGCAGAGGAGGCGGCCTGTCTCCCTCCGAGTGCGCCACTGCTCCTTCTAAGCAGCCTCCACTGGGGAGGTGAGCAAGTCTATCTGCCACTGGATCAGATGATTCTGATGCCAGAAAAGCAGCAGATCTGCTGCCCTAAGAAAGAGATTGCCCACTGTAACCCTGCATGAGTCAGCGCTCTGGGATTCTTCCTGGCCTGGCCCAAGACAGCAATTCAGGAACCAACATGAAGGGTGGGTGCTGGTCATATATAACAGCAATATCCAAATCCCATCTGGGAGTGGTGAAAGTACAGTAATCTGGGCAGCGACTGTTCCAGGAGCAGAAAATGCCACAGACGTGGGAAACTGCAGGAACCTCCTCACGGGACAAACAATAACGGACACACAAATAGAACAGCCCCATCCTAAAGCAGGATGCTTCTTTAGCCGTGAAATGGAAGCTGGTCCACACGAGTCCCTCTGGGATCCAGATGTGATCCTCCCGATTTAAACAAGCGAACAGGGATCCCTAAATGCCGCCCCCCCCCCCATCCAGACTTCCCCAACTTGGCACACTGCAGCCCTGTGAAATGCAGTTCTCAACATCCCTCAACCAGCTAAGGGTTAAGCCCTCGGGAGAAGGACAGGCTGAGGCATGCGGGCCGAACTGGATAGACGCGGGATTCCACGTTTCAGGTCATGTGAAAAGATGTGAGGCTGGGCACCAACTCTGCGCCGAAGAAGTGTATTTTGCGAAACCCTCGGAAAATGGAAAGGCTCTGTCAGCGCGAAGGGAATCGGCACGCAAGAGAGGCCCTGCTGGGGCTTCGCTCCCTCTCCGGTCGCCCATCAGGCCCCACGACTGTCACGGTGCGTCAGGCACTCCTCCGTGGCCAGGCAGTTTGGGGCGCCGCAGGCCAGCCTGACCCTGGAGCCAAGCGGTGCCTCTGCTCCGTGTCCCTCTCCCGAGAAACCTCCTGGCGGTGCCGACTTGCAGGCAGGACTCTGTGTGGCTGGGCTTCTCCAGGCCAGCTCCAGGCTCGGCTCAGGGCCAGCTGATTTCATGACTTCTGCCTTCCCCAGCCTCCAGGGCAGGGAACAGTGGCCACGGTAGATGTTCCAGGAGAGCAGGAAAAGGAAAAGGCAGGTGGAGGCGGTGCTCAGAAGCATTAAAGTGAACAACGGCCCCCGGATGCTCTGGGGTTGCTTTTGTCTAGCTGGGCTCCCCGGCTTCGGAGGCCCTCCAGGCTTGGTCTTCGGCAGCATGGACCCAGCACGCCTCCGGGTTGACTGGTCATGCTGGGAGGTCACAAAACCCTTCTCTTGACCCCGGGGCTCAAGCAGGTACGCAGCCATTGTAACACGGAATTCTCTTCCGCCGGCCTTTTCGACAGATTGGCACTCGTAGAGCCCGGCATCAGCCCCCGTCACATTCACAACAACCAGCCCGTGGGTGTAGAAGAGATATCTGGCTTTCCCCGCCCGCAGGTGGCTCCCATTGAGCATCCAGACGGACTCTGCGAGGTTGGACAGTGGGCTGCAGCCAAGATGGGGGCTGCTCCCAAGGGCGACGGGGTGCCTTTCTGGCTTTTTTGCTGGAAAAGAAAGCCAACATTCAGGAAAGGGGGTCAGGATGCATCCCGGAAAAGCATTGCTGTGTCTGTAAACATTTTGCTGTGCTTCTCTCTGCTGACGAACAGCCTTTGCCAGCCTGAGAATGGCAGCACCAAAGGGGAATAAATCCACACAAATAAACCAGAGCAGTGCTCTGGGCGGGAGAGGAGTACCCTGGCTGCCCTGCACCCAAAGTCTCTCGCCTGCTTCCGGTCTTGTTCTTTGCCTCAGCATCAAGATTCTAGTCCACATGTTTTAAAGACCTTTCCCCCCCTGTACCTTATTTCGTCTCTTGCCATTCTCCTTCTTGCTCCCACCTACCGAACCTTTTCATCTTTCCCTGGCATTCCTTTCACTGCCCCCATATTTCTCAAGCCTTGAACTGCCTTTCTCTCCCACACGCCTTGGGAGTTCCTCTGAAGACTCTGATCAAGGTATTTGCTCCAGAGAAGAACCACTGAACTGCCTCGAAGCATTCCTCTCTCAGCCTCTCTGCTTTCTCTGCCACTCTCTGTCATTTATATCAATGCCTGTTTGGCATCTGCTGCAGCCGGAGGACTCAGTCCGTCACAGGCATCTCAGTCGGCCACAGTGCTAAAAAATATTTCTGCTCTGTTTGTTCACCCACCCAAAGACCCGGGTCCCATGCAGCTTCGGAGCCTTTCCAGGGAATGGCTCGCACAGGGAATTGCTCCAAAACTGACAGAATCTTGAGGGCTAGAAGTGCAGCTTTTAGACATCAAGGAGGCGGATTCTCAAGGGGCCTTCAGCAGCGAGCACCTGTTCATTCTGTTCAGGGAAAACACCTCCATCCTAAATCCACTCGCTTGGCTTTTCTGAAGCTAAGCCAATCGAGATGTGCTTACTCTTCCTCAGAGGGGAGTTGCTAATGACTCTTGATTCTTTCGGTTGTCCTTTCTGCCCCCTTTCCAGCTCTACAAGGCCCTTTTTTAGATACGGCAGCCAGAACCATACATGGCATTCTAAATGTGGTCAGGCTATGGACTTGTATAAGGGGATTTGGCAGCATTATGGTCAGTGCCGTGACCCTCGGAAACAGACCAGCCCTGTGCCGTCTCAGAGCGGCAGAGAACAAAAACACTGGGAAAGGTCTTTGCAGTGGTGGCACCAGGACGCAGAACTTTCTTCCACCAGAGGCACCCTCTCCCTTTGTGCAAGTTTTCCTAAGCAACGTTGGCGTGAACATCCTCATCGTGGACTCCCTTGTCCCAGTGTTATGGCATCTGGGCTGGGCCGCCAAATTTCAATATTTCATTAGACTAATGCAGAGGCCCCAACTGGGTGGGGGGAAGGACGGCGTGACAATATTTCAAAGTATTCCCTCAACAGCACTCTGACGAGTGCTCAGGTGTGGGCCACGGACAATGTGTGTTTGCTTATTCATTACTTCATTCTATTTCTAGGCTGCCCCATAACCCAAGGGTTCTCTAACGTTCCGGGTACTGCAACCCATGTGCCTGTAGCCCACATGGAACTTGTTCCTCTTTCCCAGCAAGAGAGCTCAGAGATAAATTCTGCCTTTCTCCTCCAACCTCCCCGCTTCTGCATCTCGTGGTTTTACAAGTGCTGCTTAAAATGTGTTGCACTGTGGTTCGGAGCTCCTGAAATTTTAATGCGATTTCCGCTCTTTAGTATTTGCCGTCTTGTAGTGGAAGCAGCGCTCGGCGGTGGCGGCACCAGAGATCCTGCTACCAGCCGCTGTGCCGCTCGTTCCCGACATTTGTTCCCACACGTCTGGGAATTCCCCGGGTTCAGCCCAAGGTGAAAAATTAAGACGCAACCCTTTGGCGGTGACGTCTCCCAGAGGGAGTGCACCGGACCTCATCCTCAGGGCCTTCCAGGAGCCGAGGATGACTGAGACTTAAAGAGCATGGCTTGTGGATTAAAATAGGTTTGTCTTGGTGCAGCAGCGAGACAAAACCACCCAAGGCTTCCATGCAAGGACTCTGAGCATCACGGTCTCTGCATGGATTCACACGGAGATGAAAGCAGCAAACCGAAGCGGCAATGGCACTCCTGGGTCTATTGGAGGATGATTGCTTGGGGGCGAGGGGGCCCAAGATGTGCCCACTGCTGCTTCTAATCAGCTCGTGGCCCCACATTTGGACAGAATAAGTGCCTGGCCCCATTGAGGGCGAAGAAGCCCTCAAGGGAACGGAGGGGACAAGTGGCCAGGTGGGGCGGGCGGTGGCCACTGGCACAGCCAAAGGTTTTGGGAGCAACGATGCAAGGCGTGTGCATCTGGAGGGGGGGTTTAGTGGGGGGGATGCTGCTGTTACCATGGAGAAAGCAATTTCCCTCTTCGGAGAAGAGGGATGTTGCTTCCGTACCCCCTCCCAGGACATCACTGTTGCCAGGCAAAGTCGGATGCCAAGCCGGTTCCATTGAACCAGCAAAATGAAAGACCCGGGCCGGTCTGTGCGTTGCGCAAGGAATAACTTTACTGTCCAGGCCCAAGGATTCCTCAGCTTCCACAGGATGCTGACCTGTCCCTTCCGCTACTCTGCTCCCTCCCTGACGAAGCCATTTTGCTCCTATCCATAAATAATGGAAGTATGTGAAAATCCCCGCTGCCCTGGTCTCAAGAGCTATTTTTCCACACCTGTTGCCGACATTGGCTTTTCCTTCCCGGGCAGGCAGGGCTCCTGCTGTTAAGCACCACGGGGTCTCCTTGCCCCCTCCCCCTGCCGAGCCCACATTTCCTGGGCTGGACGGATTTCCTCCTTTGGGCCACCTTCCTGGCCGAGGCACCCGCTGCCACTCGTCTCACTGCGAGCTCCGTGTGTCTTCCTGGGGCACTGGTGGGACCCTCTGCTCTGGGGATGGGGCCCCCTCAGGTCCAGGCATCCAGCCAAAGCAGCCCAGAAGCGAAAGATGCGGGATTGCAGGGCTAATCTGCGGGACACACAACCGCCCCTCCTCTTGCAGAGCATTAAGTTAGGGTAGTTCAGCTCTCCTGGCAGGGCTTTTGCGGATGCAGCAACTGGGTGCAAAACACACACCTCCGTGAAAAGAATAAAAAAAACCCCCTTCCCCTACCGAAAGGAGGGCACCTGGAGGCATCGCTGTTCCTGAGGCTCTGAATCAAGTCCCTGGTGGGGGCGGGAGGTGGGAGAGAAGAGAGAGACAGATAAATTCTTCACAGAGACATGCAATTGCAGCCGGGAGTTGCTCCACGGCCTCTCCCTGCAAGCATCTTCGCCCGCCCCCTCCCTCGCTCAGCCTTGGCATCCCTGGAATGACGCAAAAGCTCTTGGAGCAAGGAGCCCGTGGCTCACAATCCTTGCGTGGAGACTGTGTGGGCCCAAGGCCTTGCCGTCAGCACTTCTCTTGACTGAGGGAGCAGGAGAGCGCTGCGCTCCCCCCACTCCCCGCTTCAGTCCTAGGAAGCTCTCCTTAAAAGACCCTTGTGGAGGAGAGAGCTGCTGATGCCCCTGTGGCTGAATGCAAGTGGACGCCATACTGGAAGATACCAGCACCTTGTATTCCGTGGTGCCCCCTACGTCTGCGGTGCTTTTGGAAGAGGGTACCCTACGGTTTCAGCACGGGGGGAACAGACGCCATTCTGAGATGAAGCCTGGCCTTGCTCAAGGGGTTGACGCTGAACCAATACCGGCCCTCTGCCTTTCTATCCCATGCCAAAAGCAGTGGCGAGTTGCGGTGCTTTTCATGGGGCGGTGGAGAAATGTCGGCTGAACTTTTACTGGGGTGGAGGATGGGAGGGGCAGTCCCTTAACCAGGCTGCCAGGGGAGCCCCCAAGGCATTCTGCCCTACCCGTTGCAGGAACGTGGCAGGGTTGGGGGCTTCAGGTGTGCTTTGTGCCTGGCCTGGGTCCTGGGAAAAGGGTTTTTCTAGGGTTAAAGTAAGGGGAAAATATCTCTGTCGCCCACTCTTACAAGGAAGATACGGGAAAAGCAGGCGGTTGTGCTAACCCACACCAAGAAACAGCTCTAGCAGATTCTGTCTCCAAGAGCAGGAGGGCATCCCTCTGGTCCTCAGGTCCGGAGCTGCCATCCCCACCCCACCAAATACTTTGAATTACAACTGGGGTTCCTCACAGTGACAGATTTTTGTGGTGCAAATTCACGTTCCACAGAGCTCTTTTGAAGAATGCAGCTCGGCTACCCAGCGAGTCAGCACATCCCGGCACTGCATTCCTGCAAGCCCAGTTCCACTACACCACCACGGACGGCTGGGATACATGGCGGGCTTTCCTGGACATCATTCGATCGAAAGGCGGGGAGCGAGCCTTCCCAGGCAACAGGTATTTATGCAAATGCTGCGCTGTCGTTGCCTTGTGCTCGGCCGTTACTCACCATGGATCCCTCCGTCGATGAGCCGCCACGGGGACGCAGCTGGAGAGAGAGAGGGACCAGGCACAGTAGGGGTCCCTTGCCAGGATGCAGTCCACGCAGTGTTTGTACCACCGGCAGGTCGCGACCGGGAGCTGCACTAGCTGGGAGGGAGACGCCGCGTACAAGAGGCCCTGGGCAGGACAGTACCGGGCAATCAGCCTTCCCCCTGCACTGAACCAGATGCTACGTGGATGCGGGCAGAAGGGCAGTCGGGAGAGGGAAAGGAAAACGGGAGAGGAGGAGGGAAAGACGTGTCTTCTCGGACAGATGCGGTACCTTTTGGGGGCCCAGCTTGAGCATCTGCACAGGCTCCGGAGAGGGGAATAGCTGGATCCCTTCCACAAGGAAAATCTCTCCCAGGCAGTTGAAAGCTTTATGCAAATAGCCCTTATCTGCACCAAGGGAGACACATTTAAGTCTCAATTACAAGGAATTCGGGTGGGCTGGGTGGGCGAGAGAAGAATGCAATGCAGCCAGAAGGCGCGGGGTGGGGGGGGGGATAAATGGGTCAAAATCAGTGGACATCCTGAATTAAACCTCCTACCCACACCACTTAACTTGTCCAGTAGTGGAGTCAGGTAGGCGTAAGCATCTCAGAAATGGAACAAAGGCGAAAGAAAAGGAAGCTGAGGCGCCTGTAACCAAGAGTCCGACTGAAAGTTTTAACAGCTGGCTGCCAGCTCTTGTATGTGCTGCTATACAAACATTAGGGAACCGCATTGCCCGGAGATGTGGTTAAGCGGACCACGTCTTGTGGAGTTAGGAGGAGAGCTCTGGGCCAGGGTTGCATGTGGCCCACTAGATTACCCACCCCCCCGACTTGTGGGTCTGGAGCCAGCATCTCCAGAATGGAGAGGGGACAGGTCTGACCAGCTTGGCTCCTTCGCCCTTCTTGCGGAGGGAAGGGGATGGAGCCACGGAGCTCTGCCCAGCTTCACTCTCATGTTCCTGAAGTGGGGAGTGCCGGGGGGCTTCCGCTTGGGCCAGCTGACCCCTCTCAGCCCAGCCCATCTCACAGGTTGTTGCGAGGCTACCGGGAGCTGAGGCTGGGAAGCGGATTGTGTTCGCCACCCTGAGCTCTTTGGAGGAAGGGCAGGAAAATACAGACAGACAAACCAGCTCTGAAATTGTTCTTGTGTTGGAGGAGACACAGCTCAGCATGGAAGGGGAGGCGGCCCCAGAATTACAGGCCTTTTGTAAACACCTGGAAATGCCAGGGATGCCTCCTGGGCACCAGGCTTGTGGCGGCCACTTCCGCCTCATTCTCTCTCTCTCTCTCACCCAGACCTGCCTGCACGCAGAGAAGTTACTCTGGGACTGCCACGGAAGCAGTCTTACCTGTCCCTATGAAAAGAATGTCATATGTTTCATTATCTAGGCTGCTGGTTCGGTCCACCACAAGCTTTGTGTACTTTGCACCTCTCTGCAACAAAGCTGGCCTTTGGCCAATGGGGGTCAGCGTGCTGTCCATCAGAGGGTGGTCACTGGCAAACTGAAGGACTCTGTCCGGCAGGTCAAGGGAAGAGTTGTATCCCTGGCGTTGGGCAGAAAGGCCGACACACTGCAAGACAACACACAAAGGCAGTTGCAACACATTCCAGTAGCAAACCACGTATTGTGCTTCTGCCTTGTCTGTTCTAGAGTTATGAAGGGGTTTCTGCCCCGGTTTTTAAACCAAAATGCTTCAATTGGCCAAACTTTTCCTGGTTATTCCAGATACATTTGCTCACACCTCATACTCCTGGCCACTTAACTGATCCTATTTGTACACCACCTTCTTACCAAATAATCGGTGTGCACAGAGGTTTGCAAGTGCAACCAAATGAAACCCATGCATTTGGGATGCAATAAAACACACTAACTACAACAGAATTCCCCCATGCTACAGTCTGTGCAAATGCTCATGCAGCTCCATGATTCCTGGAACAGCGCTCTCCAGCTCAGTCTCTTCCAGATGTTTCAGTCCACAACTCCTAGCATTCATCACCACTGGCCTTGCTGCCTGGGTCAGATGGGAGTTGAAGTCCAGAATGAAGAAGCTTCCCCGGTTATTCCGAGGGGCTCTCTTCTCAAGACCAGAGAGTGTGTGGGAAGCTGCCGTAAGCCAAGACTATTTATCTAGACCAGCCCCAGTTCAGTTTGAGAGGCAGGGTCTTCAGAGGGGAAGCAGTTCTTCCCATCACTCACGACCTAATTCTTTTAAGCAGAGACCAAGCCTGGAGCAGCAAGTGCGCAAACTGCTGAGCTGTGAAGGAAGAGTTCTCCACAGTAAGATGCAAGATGCAGGAAAGACAGGCCTGCAGACACACAAACGAGCATGGCCAGAAAAGACACTGCTGTTTAACAGGGGGAAAGGAGACTTACAGCACCAGGACGAGGGGTGGGGATGTCTCCCCGGTATACCACCCATTTCGTGTGGGAATCCTCCATGGCCAGAGGGCCTTTGAAGCTTCCTTTCTGGAAGGTGTCTTGAACTGTTTGCATCCTGAATATGCAAATGGCCGAAATGTCCAACTTTCCCCTTCAACAAGAAAGCACAGTTAGTCATGCCACAGACAGGGGTTTTGTTTTGGTTTGGGGCTTTTTGGCAGTTCTGGTGCATCTCTGCATCAGAAGCAACGGGTGGATCAAACTGGATACAGTCCAATTTACTGCATAATGGACATGTTGTGAGCAGAGCCGGCTGGAGCTGGGGGTCAGGTTAGATGGCCTGGAAGGCCCCTTCTGCATCGCTCAGTTTCTATGTTTCTAATTCGGCAAAGATGTCCACGTACCCCCAGTTGAGGCCAGCTGAAAGGGAGATGAGGCCAGAGCAGGGAATCATGCAGGGATGCAACAGGAAGCTTCCCCTCTAGATGCATAGTTTGGGCTCAGGGGAGCCATAGGAAGCTGCCATTCACTGAACTGTCTATCCGTCTGCCAGGTCCAGCCCTGTCACCTGGCAATCAGCCAGCGACAATGCAATCTGGGAAGACCCAGCGGGGGTACTGCAGATCTGGCTGGGGGGGGGGGGGCGTCAGGAGTTGCCAAACCTTGTCGAAATGGGCACAGGGACGCCTCCTAAGCTGTGGGTCTGGAACTGCCTGCCTGCATCGCCACCTGTCATTCCCGACGAACAGAATCATGTCCCCCTGGACCTTCCGCCCGGATTCCCTGGTTTGAGTCCCATAGTGTCTTCTGGGGGCCCCGAAGGGCCAGCTGGATGTGCCCCCTCATTAACTCTCCTTCCATACTGGGGCGCAGGCGCTGCTAAGCCGAGCCCCCAAAGCTTCCAACATTTTTGTGCTCGGCAGTGCTTGCACATACGACTTCAGGGTGGGGTAGGCTAAATCTTTCTTACCATTGCTGGGTAAAAAGCCCATAAAATATGGTCTGGTGCCTTTTGGTGGTCTTCAGCACAAATATATCCTGAAGGACGTTGAACTGGAAATCTGATTCCGGGACAGAGCAGGCAAGGGTGGACTTCAAAAACGAAGTCCATCGTTTTCTCAGCATGCGCTTCCCACCAAGATCACCCTGTGAGTTTGTAAAAATACCTGTCATGCTCCAGCCACCAACTTTCAAATGCTACAAGTTTTTCTTTTCTTTAAAAATATTCATTTAAAGCTTTTCGAAACCATTCAGTTATCAAGCAGCTCTCAGAATGGTGTGCAAGACTTAAATTAGTTATTAATTAGTGTTTGTTATTGCTTGTTCTCTTTTGAGAAATTTGTAAGCTCGTTTTAAGCACATGTAGATGTAGAAAAAACACATATGAATTATACCGAAGAGCACAGCCATCTGGATTATTAGTATTTATTAAATTTGTATCCTGCCCATCAGTCAAGAAGCCTCTCTGAATTGTCGAGATTCAGGCTTTTCCAGAGTAGCGAAAGACATCCCAGCCCGCTTAGTAATTCCTGCAACAGCGAAACAGATGGGCTGATGGGTCTTCCACAAAAGAAACAACTCCAATGCCATCTGTACAAGAGTATGTTCAGTTCCTCTCATGCAAAATTGTGTATGCTGCTCCACAGACTTCCCTGGAGAAAAGCTACATGAAGCATGTTGGAACAGCTTCCTTTTGTGGCACAGTCCGTCCCTCCTGCTATTTCTGTTGCTTTTTCATCGCCTTTCTCGGGTTTTCCATTTTGCTGGACTCCGATATGATTACGTTCATTTTAAAGCAGGGGAACCCGAGGCAGGGGGCACTAAAGGGATTATGGAGGCTGTGGGGTTTTCTTGCTCCCACACATTCCTCCCATTCCAAATACGCGGCAGATGTCGAGACACCCTGCTGTGGAAATCCTGGAGAATAGAGAATAACGCTGGAGAATAACGCTGGAGAATAGAGCAGCCAGGGAGAGAAGACAGAGGGAAAGCGAGGGTCAAGGATGAGCAGTTTGTCGAGGCAGGACTGGAGTGGGAACAAGAAGGATGCAAGCCAGGAGTTAGAAAGGGAAGACACACGCCAGAGGCCGGAAGTCTTGCCGGTCAGGCAAGCTTTTCCCAGACAGGAAGATGCCTGCAGCCTTTCCTTTGGGTTCCTTTTGTAGGAAAAACAATGGAAAGGCTCATAATAGTGAGAGATCAAGGGATGCTAGATAGGGAAGGGAGGCTGGCAGCCACACAACACGGCTTCCACAATAACAGGTCCTGCCAGACAAACCTTGTGGGATTCTACAACAAGGTTTCGAGGTGGCTGGATGGAGGGGGTCCAGTGGATGTGGTTTCCCTGGATTCCAGCAAGGCCTTTGGCAAAGTGCCCCATGATATCCTGGTGGAGAAACTGAGGAGTTTTGGGATAGACCAAAGCACCGTCCGGTGGATTAGGGCATGGTTGACTGACCGAAAGCAGAGGGTAACCATTAGCGGGGAATCATCGGGATGGCAGCCAGTGACAAGTGGTGTCCCCCAGGGCTCTGTCCTGGGGCCGATCCTGTTTAATCTTTTCATTAACGACATGGAAGAAGGGGTGAACAGCCTGCTGATCAAATTCGCAGACAACACTAAAACTGGAGCAGTGGCCACAACTGAGGAGCAGGTACTCCAGATCCAAAAGGATCTGGACAGACTATGGAAGTGGGCAGGAGGCAAGAGGATGGTGTTCAATGTGGATAAGTGCAAGGTCTTGCACTTGGGGCACGGGAATGGGTGCCATAAGTACAGGTTGGGGGACAAGTGGCTGGAGAGCAGCACTTGTGAAAGGGACCTCGGGGTGCTGGTTGACTGCAGGCTGAACATGAGCCAGCCGTGTGATGTGGTGGTCAAGAGGGCAAATGCCACCCTTGGTTGTGTAGCCAGAAGTGTGGCTTCTAGATCAAGAGAGGTGTTACTGCCACTCTACACGACTCTGGTGCATCCGCAACTGGAGTATTGTGTTCGGTTTTGGGCCCCTCGTTGTTGTTGTTAGTCGCAAAGTCGTGTCCGACCTATCGCGACCCCATGGACCACACTTCTCCAGGCCTTCCTGTCCTCCACCATCCCCTGGAGTCCAGTTCAGCTCACACCAACTGTTTCAGTGACCCCATCCAGCCACCTCATCCTCTGTCATCCCCTTCTTCTTTTGCCATCTATTGTTCCCAGCATCAGGCTCTTCTCCAGGGAGTCCTTCCTTCTAACTAGGTGGCCAGAGTATTTGAGTTTCATCTTCAGCATCTGGCCTTCTAAAGAGCAGTCAGGTTTGATCTCTAGGACTGACCGGTTTGATCACGTTGTGGTCCAGGGGACTTGCAGGAGTTTCCTCCAGCACCACAATCCAAAGGTCTCAATTCTTTGGCGCTCAGCCTTCCTTATGGTCCAGCTTTCACAGCCATACATTGCAACTGGGAAAACCATAGCCTTGACTATACGCACTTTTGTTGGCAGGGTGATGTCTCTGCTTTTCAGTCTGCTGTCTAGGTTTGCCATAGCTTTCCTCCCCAGGAGCAAGCGTCTTTTAATTTCTTGGCTGCAGTCCCCATCTGTGGTGATCTTGGAGCCCAGGAAAATAAAATCTGTCACTACCTCCATTTCTTTCCCATCTGTTTGCCAGGAAGTGAGAGGACTGGATGCCATGATCTTAGTTTTCTTAATGTTGAGTTTCAAGCCAACTTTTGCACTCTCCTCCTTCACCCACATCAAGAGGCTCTTTAGTTCCTCTTCACTTTCTGCCTTTAGAGTGGTATCATTTGCATATCTGAGGTTGTTGATATTTCTCCCAGCAATCTTAATTTCAACTGGAGATTCATCCAGCCCCGCCTTTCTCATGATGTGCTCTGCATATAAGTTAAATAAGCAGGGCAACAGTATACAGCCTTGCCAAACTCCTTCCCAATTTTGAACCAATCAGTGGTTCCGTGTCCAGTTCTCACTGTTGCTTCTAGATCCACACAGAGGTTTCTCAAGAGACAAATAAGATGGTCTGGTATTCCCCACTCTTTAAGATCTTGCCACAATTTGCTGTGATCCACACAATCAAAGGCTTTAGCATAGTCAATGAAACAGAAGTAGATGTTTTTCTGGAACTTCCTAGCTTCCTCCATGATCCAGCATATGTTGGCAATTTGATCTCTAGTTCCTCTGCCTCTCTGAAACCCTGCCTGGGTTTCTGGTAGTTCTCGGTCCACATACTGCTGGAGCCCAGCTTGTAGGATTTTGAGCATCACTTTGCTAGCATGTGAAATGAGTGCAATGGTGTGGGAGTTTGAACGTTCTTTGGCATTGCCCTTCTTTGGGATGGGAATGTAAACTGACTTTTTCCAGTCCTGTGGCCACTGTTGAGTTTTCCAAATTTGCTGGCATATTGAGTGTAGCATTTTTACTGCATCATCTTTTAAGATTTTGTATAGCTTATCTGGAATACTGTCTTCTCTAGCTTTGTTGTTGCTCAGACTTCCTAAGGCCCATTTGACTTCACCTTCCAGGATGTCTGGCTCGAGGTCAGTGACCTCGTGGTTATCAGGGACGTTAAGCTCTTTCTTGTTAGTTCTTCTGTGTAATCTTGCCACCTCTTCTTAATCTCTTCTGCCCCTGTTATGTCCCTGCCATTTTGGTCCTTTATCACGCCCATCTTTGCATGAAATATTCCCTTCATATCTCCAATTTTCTTGAAGAGATCTCTGGTCCTCCCTATTCTATTGTTTTCTTCTATTTCTTTGCACTGTTCATTTGAGAAGGCCTTCTTATCTCTTCTAGCTGTTCTTTGGAATTCTGCATTCAGTTGGGTGTATATTTCCGTTTCTCTCTTGCCTTTCGCTTCCCTTCTTTCCTCAGCTATTTGTAAAGCTTCCTT
>NW_025336482.1:798788-811662 GCF_004798865.1 Varanus komodoensis | reverse complement strand
ATTCTATTGTTTTCTTCTATTTCTTTGCACTGTTCATTTGAGAAGGCCTTCTTATCTCTTCTAGCTGTTCTTTGGAATTCTGCATTCAGTTGGGTGTATATTTCCGTTTCTCTCTTGCCTTTCGCTTCCCTTCTTTCCTCAGCTATTTGTAAAGCTTCCTCAGACAGCCATTTTGCTTTCTTGCTTTTCTTTTTCTTTGGGATGGCTTTAGTTGCTACCTCTTGTACAATGTTGCGAACCTCCATCCATAGTTCTTCAGGCACTCTGTCTATCAGATCTAATTCCTTAAATCTATTTGTCGCCTCTATTGTATATTCCTCGGGAATATGATTTAGGTCATACCTGAGTGGCCTAGTGCTTTTCCCTACTTTCTTCAATTGAAGCCTACATTTTGCAAGAAGAAGCTCATGATCTGAGCCACAGTCAGCTCCTAGTCTTGTTTTCACTGACTGTATAGAGCTTCTCCATCTTTGGCTGCAGAGCACATAGTTAATCTGATTTCTGTGCTGACCGTCTGGTGATGTCCTTGTGTAGAGTCGTCCCTTCGGTTGTTGGAAAAGAGTCTTTGCTATGACCATCGTATTCTCTTGACAAAATTCTCCCAGCCTGTGCCCTGCTTCATTTTGCACTCCAAGGCCAAACTTGCCTGTTATTCCAGTTATCTTTTGGCTTCCTACTTAAGCATTCCAATCCCCCATGATGATAAGGACATCATTTTTGGTGTTATTTCTAGAAGGTGTTGTACGCCTTCATAGAATTGGTCAACTTCAGCCTCTTCAGCACCAGTGGTTGGGGCACAGACTTGGACTCCTGGGATGCTGAATGGTTTGCCTTGGATTTGAACTGAGATCATTCTCTCATTTTGGAGGTTGTATCCCAGTACTGCTTTTCCTACTCTTTTATTGACTGTGAAGGCTGCTCCATTTCTTCTGAGGGATTCTTGCCCGCAGTAGGATACCTGATGGTCACCTGAATTAAATCCACCCATTCCTGTCCATTTTAGTTCGCTGATTCCCAAGATGTTGATGTTCAGTCTTGTCGTCTCTTGTTTGACCACGTCCAGCTTGCCTTGATTCATGGATATTACATTCCAGGTTCCTGTGGAGTTTAGATCTTTGCAGCATCGGGCTCTCCTTTCACCACCAGACACATCCGCAACTGAGTGTCCTTTCGGCTTTGATCCAGTCGCTTCACTCTTTCTGGCGCTACTAGTACTAGCCCTCTGCTCTTCCCCAGTAGCACATTGGACACCCTCCAACCTGAGGGGCTCATCTTCCGGCATCATATCTTTTTGCCTTTTGGTACTGTCCATGGGGTATTCATGCCAAAGATACTGGAGTGGGTTGCCATTTCCTTCTCCAGTGGATCACGTTTTGTCAGAGCTTTCTGCTATGACCTGTCCATCTTGGGTGGCCCTGCATGGCAGAGCTCATAGCTTCACTGAGCTACGCAAGCCCCTTCGCCACGACAAGGCAGTGATCCATGAAGGAGGGGGCCCTCATTACAGGAAGGATATAGCCTAGCCAGGTTAGAGTCAGTGCAGCGAAGGGCCACAAGGTTGGTGGCCGGTTTGCAGGGGATGCCGTATGAGGCGAGGATGAGGGAACTGGGTCTCTTCAGCCTGGAGGAGAAGAGACTCAGAGGGGATCTGTTGGCGACATACAGGCATGTGAGGGGGTGTCACACGGAGGTGGGCAGAGACCTGTTCTCCCCTGCAGAGGGAGGCAGGACGTGCTCCAACAGAGCCAAGGTCAGGTCCCATTTAGATGCCAGGAAGCACTTCCTAACAGTCAGGACCCCGAGGGTGTGGACTGGGGTTCCCTGGGAGGTGGTTGAGGCCCGATTGGTGAGGGTGTTCAAGGATGGACTGGACATGCACATGGTGGGCACATCATGAGCAGAGCTGGCTGGAGCTGGGGTCAGACTAGATGGCCCTGGAGGCCCCTTCTGACTTGCTCTGTTTCTATGTTCCTGTCCAGGAGGGCCCAGATGCCCCTGAGAATGTGTTGCTGCCTGTGCTCAGGGGACGCAACCCTTTGGGGTCATTTGTCAATCCGAGGAGCTGTGGGCACTGCCACAGAATAGCTGCCATGGCAGGAGTGGCAAAGCAGGAGTGATCTGTCCGAAGATGATGAGAATGTATCTGCTTTCTGACTGGACTGTTGGTTTGCTGCTGGTTCAGTGCTATATCGTTTTGTTGGTTGTTGCTTTATTGGTTATGCCAGTGGTTTTCTACCTTTCCACAGCTGGGGAATGGCAAAAACAGGAAAACCACCACCAAGGCAGAAGCAAAAAGCACCATGCACGCAATGCAGTATTTTGTGCATTAGATTCCAAACACAACTCCAGAAAAATGAAGATTTTCCAAAACAACCAGAAACTGAGCAACGGAAAATGCCAAAGAACAAAATAGCAACATCATAGAACAGAGAAACAGAGCAAGTCAGAGGGGTTTCCTGGGCCATCTAGTCTGAGCCACAGCTCCAGCCGGCTCCGCTCATGAAATTGGTGAGGCATGACTCCCACCGAGCTCTTCTCCCTGGTCTCCCCGGTGGTGCCAGTGCACTCCCTGTGAATGTGACACCAACCAAGGAAGAGGTGGTGGAGCGCAGCCAGCCCCTGCACCGGCATGTGGCAAGCAGGATGCGGCCCTCCCGCAGACCTGCAGGAAATCTCCCATGGACCAGCACTGGTCCCCAGACTGGTGGTTCAAAACCACTGGGTTGAACTGCGTTTGTTTCCTTCTGTTCTATCCATATGGTTGCAAAGCTCAGGGAGCCAAGGTTCCGTTTGGATGCCAGGAAGCGCTTCCTGACAGTCAGGACCCCGAGGGCGTGGAATGGGCTTCCCCGGGAGGTGGTTGAGGCCCCATCGGTTAGGGTGTTCAAGGAAAGGCTAGACATGCACATGGTGAGCATGTCGTGAGCGGAGCCGGCTGGTGCCGAAGGTCAGACTAGATGGCCCAGGAGACCCCTTCTGACTCGCTCTGTTTCTGTGTTTCTATTTATATTGCATTTTAACCCTATCATGTTTTAAGATTTTGGTCATCATTGTTACTTATTTTTATTTGTGCTTTTATGTGGTGCTGTGAGCCACCCAGACAGCCTTTCGCTATGGGGCAGCATACAAATGCAATAAACAAACAAACAAACAAATGCCCGGATCCCCTCCCCACTAGAGCCCCTTCTGCATCCATGCGTTTCCGCACCAGCAGAACGCTGTTTCTGCAGCAATCCCAGCTGCAAGGAAGACAGCGTGGCTTTTCCCCTTGAGCAGGCGGATCTGGGCCCACGAGCAAGAGCCCAGAACTGTGTCTGGGCGCGCCAGCATCTACGCACACCACATTGCTGAGCTGCTCTCCTCTGGAGCTAGCTCAGTGCAGGGGACAATGCTGCACAGAACCAACAGCCCCTGGTTCTAGTCTTCAGCATCCGACTGCTGGTTCATGTTAGGTATTTCCCGAGCAAATTAAAACATGGTGGAACTGATCCCTCTGCACACAGGCGCTTCAGGCACCTGGATACGCACTGTGCAGATCTGAGCCACGCGCGACACCAGGAGCTTGTCATAGAATTCAAATTCAACAGCTGTTTCGGTGAAGAACACATAAATTTTGTCAGCGCTCGTGTCACTGTCCTGTACAAGATCCATATGAATGAACGTGGGCTCTGGAACAGACAAAGGGGAGCAGGAGTGTGGAGAAGAGGCCGTCTGTCTCATTTGCTTTTTCGAAAAGAGATATGGAGATTTTCTAACAGTCTCGGCTGCAATTTAGACATTTTCACCCACCTTTCTAGAAAATGCTCAGGCAAAGTGCAAAGAGCAACAGGGAGAGCCAGAAAACAAGTGTGGCAGGCCCCACCGGGTGACTTGCACAAGTCATGGGGGTGGCAGGGGGCAGACAGTCTGAGCCACCTGGGGGGAAGGCTTGCATGGTAGGAGAAGTCATGCTGGGGGCTGGACCCCAGCAGTGAGCTCCACGGGGTGCTTCCCTAGCCTCTCTACCACAGCTGCCAGCAGGGACTGGGTTCCTTGGGACTGGGGACACCTGCTTTCCCAGCCATCCCCACCTGCCAGGATCATACAGGTGGCTACAGGAGCCTTTGCCATGTCTTACAAACAGGCCTGAACCCAGGATGCAACCACGCTAGAAAGACGTGGATGGCTCCAACCCAGCAGACCAGAACCAACCCGGAAGTGTGTGCTGTGGACCGAGGAGCCCTCCCTCCCTGTGGAAGCCCACTTGGCTGATTTCTCCCTGTAACGAGCATAGCAGCAGAATTGGAACCCCATCCTCTCAGGAATACAAGCCTTAAGCTGAATTGGTCCCTCTAAGGCTGACCCGCAGCCGTGCGATTCCTAAGGCTGACCCGCAGTCGTGGCTGTCTCAGCGTTGGGCAGGGTTTGCCCCCAGCCCTGGCTGGAGCTGCCTGTACGCAGAGCGGTGAAAGGGGTACTGCATCCCCCCAACTCTCCAGCAAAGGGAGGCACGGCACGATCCATTCTGGGCCATTCTGAGATGGATGCGGGAGCACTGGAAGGTGCCTTCCATGGGGTCCGCCTTGCCTGGCTTGGCAGATGCTGGCCAGATCCTCCAGGCATGATCAGGGAAAATGAAAAGTGTGTGCAAATGAAAATGCGGGACCTGATATTTTAAGTCTTCTGTTCATGTTTGCGTGGCCCCCTTCTTTCCGAAAACTTCATTCTCAAGGTAAGTGCTTGGTGGGCGAAGGGCAAAAATCTCCAAGATTAACATCAGGCATTCAGCAATACATGGGAACCTAGATTAATCCTTCGTCGGAAGGACAATTTGTTATCACTCCAGCTAAATGAGAGCATTTTTGCCTTCTTTTGAATAAAGGGGCTGTTTATAGAAACTAATTAAATTCCCTTGCATCTCCTTTCTGTTGCTGTGAAGCGGAAAGCATAAACCTCTCCTGCTGGCATGCAAAATTAGTGAAAAATAGGCCTGTCAACAGATTAAAGGACTTCATTTATGGATTAATTATCTGATTTTGAAGCAATTAATCCAATGCAATACGTTTACAAATTACAGACCGTCAGCAGCAAAGCCCTCTGGGAGGACCCCGATAAGTTAAAATTTAATAATGGAATTTAATAACCCAAACATGCCACTTATTGTCAGGAGTGAAGGACATTTATCTTGCGCTGCGCTTGTGGACACGAAGCCTGCGATGCGGATTGGCTGGGATGCTGTGATCGTGCGGCACGTTCGGGGGCTCAGGCAACGAGGTGATGGGCAGTGCAACCTCTGTGAGGCATGGGGAAGTTGTTGGCTCGGCTGGGCTGAAAGCCGCACAGGGGCGGCCGGAGCAGGTGCCTGGGGATGCAGGGAAGTGAAGCGCCAGGCAGCCCAAAGGCTGGGGAGGAGGCAGTGCTCCATGGAAGGCAGAGACGGCAGGGAAGAGAGTTAAGAGGGACCGCTTGAGAACGGGAGGGCACATCGTGCGAGGGAAGGATGTCATGGAGACAGGCGGAAGAGCAAAATGGGTACTGCAAGGGGGGCAGACTGGGCAGTGGACCAAAGCCAGGCATCTTATGGAACAAATGCAAGGGGAGACAGGAGGGGAAAGTCTGCATTTGGGGGAGGTGCCAATGCTTCCTGTGCAAAAGAGACCGACTCACAATCCTGAGCCTACGTTAAGGAGTCGTCAGAGCCTTTGGGGCACCAGGAAACCCGAAGTTGCAGGCCAGGGGACAAAGGGCTGAAGGCAAATGGGTGCCTACAGGTGAACTAACACGCTAGCCTTGATTCATTTCTTTCTCACACTCTACCTCATCAGCCTGGTGCTAATTCTCTCCTAAGATGTCCCGCCTTCCGTCCAGCAAAGGATGCACGGAAGCTGAAGTTTGCTGTACAGCCAACACTTTGCATGAAGGAAAGTGCAAGGTCCAGGCCTGGGGAAAAGCCCCTGTGGGCCAAGTGGGTCCATGCTCAGCACGAGGAATGTTTGCATGTCCACCTTGTGCAAGCAAGAGAAGCCAAGCCAGTCCGGCCTGCGCAAAATCTTGAGGATACAGGAGAGCGCTCCTCATCTGCTGGCTTCATGGCCATTTTTACAGGAAGCAGTTCTCTGCTCTGTGCATGCACACACACGCACACGCTGAACATACAAATGGTAGCAGAAGTGGGCTGTGGTCACAGCAACAGTTTATAGGGCAGGCAGCTGTCTTCAACTCTGCGTCCTCTGGGTGTGTCAGACTACAGCTCCCATCTCCCTGCTGGCTATGCTGGCTGGGAATGATGGACCAGGCAGTCCAACGCAGCTGGAGAGAGCTAGGCTGAAACAGGGGCCGGGGCAGACCTGCGAGTACCTCCTGAATCTACATGACCAAAACCTGAACCCTTAAAGCGCTGTTTTGCGCTGTGCTCAATATTTCTCCCTTCCCTCCTGGAATAAACCCACAGATGTAAAAAGGAAGATGCTTCTTTTTGGTGATCTGCTTATTAAGGAAGCCTTGCGTGTCATTTTTGGCTTTCTTGTCAGATGCCTCAGCAGCTCACACTCTCTCAAGTTGGTGAATTTAATTGCATGTTAAGGGTTTCCTAGAAGGCAAGATGCGGTGTTGGGTGATGTGATCTCAGGGAAGACTGCCCAGAAAAAGAGGGGGGTGCCCCCCGCTCGTCTAATTGGTGACATCTGCCTGCCAGAGGGGTTAGAATGAGACACAAAGTGCCTTACCATTAAGCCAAGATGCTTTAAACTCTGTCCGTAAAGGATTCTTCAAACTGCGTAGTATAATGGGCTCCGTACCCAGGAAGTTGTTTGAAGTGGCTGAATAGAGTGAACCTTCTGCTCAGGGAAGCAAGAAAAGGGGGATTTTTTTTTTTATTTCTGCCAAAACCTGCAGAATGATGCAAGTGCATTGATGTGTACAACAGGCCCAGGACTATCTATAGAAGAACCAGAAAGAGGACAGAGAAGTGAGAGATGCAATCACACACTGGGCCCAAAGCGAAGGCCCTCTCAGCTCAGAAATGAGAATGTTAGGTTGAGGCTGTGATGGACATTGTGCCATGCTCAATGTGGTGAAGTTGCGCAATGGCCAAAAACTGCTTGGTTGCAATTCTTCATCCATGCACTCACACTTTCCCTGGATCTTCCAGGCCCAAATGCAGGCAGGGGGATGGAATGCCCCGGCAGTCCCGGCCTTGTTTTTATTTTGCAAAGGAGGGGTGTCTGATTGAGTGCACCCATGTCTGTTTGGGGCTTGAAACCTTGATAGCATGCGACTCCTCCTCCTCCTTCCAGTTGATGCCCTGTCATGTGCCTTTTGCATAGGAGTGAGGGCAAGGAAGATAAGGAGCTGCTTCGGTTCTCCTTGCCCTCCCCAGGCAGGTTGGGCCAAGGGATGAGGCTCCAGGGATTGGGCTGTGGCAGCAGCCACAAAGAGGAGAAAAGGAAGCCGCACCTGCGGGGTGGGGGGTGAGGGCATCTTTCTCTGTTTCCCTGCAAACCTGATGCTGCTGACAATGCAGCATCTTGCATTGCAAAGGTTTTTGAAGAAATAAGGCAAAGTGCCGGTCAGATGAAATGCGCACACACATTCAGTTAAGCAGGGCTCTTCAAAGCAACCCTTCGTAAGCAGACTAAACACCCAGATTTAAAAGGGCACATCCATTGTCATCAACTAATTGCAAGCAAGGTTCCCTTCCCAGGGAGGTTAGGTAGGCACCATCATTATCCATTGTTAGATAGCTGCTGAAAACCACGTGCTTTTGCTGAACCTTTAACGATAAATCCCACGCATTAATTCTTTGAAGTCCCCCTTGCTGTATAGCTATGTGCGTATCTTAACTGTTTGGTTTCAGGGTTTTTCGGAATTGTTGTGACGATTTTTGTTTTTAAATCACTTGGCACGTTCACTGACTGGAAGAAAGGCATCAGATCAAGAGAGGAATAAGTGCAAGTGTTGGCATAACAATGGTGGAGTCCCTTGTGCTTTTTTCGTTTTAATGAATTTGGGTTTGAAAGACTAAACAACATGGACATGGGCTAGATCCTGCCTGCTTTTCAACTGAGATCTTAAGCAACTAGGAAGAAGAAAAGAAGCAAGACTCAAGAGGCGGGTGAAGAAAAGCTTAAATGCCATTAGCTATCAGTCTCTCCCACCCCCGCCCCAAAACCCCCAGTCCATATCAGCTGGCCAGTGGGGGGAAAACTGTGTGGGTAGATCAAACAAAATATTAATTTCCAAGCCAGTCTTTCATTCAGGGCCTGAAAGGACATATCAGGTTCAAAATATACCCAGACACCTAATTTGAGTAATTAGCACTTGGCAGCCGTGACTAAGTGGGAAAGATATTAGCTCTTTGCAGGGCAATGGGAAAACTTACCAAACATTAAGGAGGCGTAGCTCCCAGTAGGTTCAAAGGGACACTTTCCTCTGCCATCGGCGGCTTTCCTCTGCAGCTGAAATGTCTTATTGTTGATGACCTGTTTTAAATCAAATCAATAAATCCCCCAATAAGCCTAGATTTCAGTTCAAAGAGGGCTTCTCTTCAACTCAGAGCAGGGCCCCTTAGCTAGGTCACTGCAAGGCCTGCTCTGAACATAGGGAAATTCTGTCATGGCAACCAGGCTTTGGGGGAAACAACACTTAATTCTGCTTTTATTTCTGTTTCAGCTGCTTCTGCCCCCAGGATTTCCAAGCAGTTTGTATAAAAATGCAGCCACAGTACAATCCTGTATATCGGGATCATTCATTTCCTGGGGGTGGCAGACACCTCCCTGGAACATTACCAGCATCTATTTATTTATTTAAAACTCTTCTTTACTGTCCCATACTTAGATGGGATGGTTTTCAACGAATTAATTCCAAAAATAGAAATAAAAATAACAGTTGCCCAGCATCCAATGTTAAAATATAAACCGACTAAATAAAATAAGTTAACAAATAAAATGCTGGAAAAATAAAAATATTTTCGCCTGATGACAAAAGGAAAGAAGCGCTGGCGCCAGGCAAACCTCTCCGGGGAGCGTGTTCCACAATCGGGGCACCACCACAGAGAAGGCCCTCCTCCGGGTAGACACCCTCTTGATCTCTTCCAAGGACGGCTCCTGGAGGAGGGCCTCAGCTTCAGATCTCAAGGGGTGGGAGGGCACATGGGAGAGAAGGCGCTCCTTCAGGTATCTGGGACCCAAGCTGTTTAGGGCTTTATAGGTCATTGCCGGCACCTTAAATTGGGCCTGGAGTTCAATTGGTAGCCAGTGTAGATGATAGAGGACCGGCATTATATGTGAACACTTGCCAGTCCCTGTTAATATTCTGGCGGCTCTGTTCTGAACCAAATTAAGTATTCGGACCATCTTCAAGGGCAGCCCCAGGTAGAGAGCATTACAATAATCCATTCGGGAAGTTACCAGAGCATGGGTCACCGTTGCAAGGCAGTGCTCATCCAGGTAAGGGCACAGTTGGTAGACCAGCCGAAGCTGGAGAAAGGCACTCCTCGCCACCGCTGTCACCTGGGATTCCAGGGGCAGCTCTGGATCGAGGACCAATCCCAAGGTGTGGATGCTGTCCTTTAGGGGGAGTGATTCTCTGTCCAGGACAGATCAAAATCACTTATGTGAATACCTGAACCGCCCACCAACAGGACCTCCGTCTTATCTGGATTGAGCCTCAATTAATTGGCCCTCATCCAGCCCATTTCCCCAGCCAGGCACTGGTTAAGGATGGCCACTGTCTATGAGAGATCTCTCTCCCTTTACATGGGCAGTGATGGCTGTCCTTCAGTTCAATTCCCATCATCCCCAGAAGGGACTGGGAAAGACCTCTGCTTGGCACCCTGGGGAGACACTTGTAGCCCAATTAAGAATAAGGTCTTTCTTGGTGGTGGCACCCTGTGAGTGAAAGGATCTCCCTGATGCCAGCCAACATTGCCAGCTTCTTTGGTGCTACCTTAAGGCCTCCTTTTCTCACCTGTGTTAGAAGCAGGTCTTGGGTCTTGTCTTGTCTGTAGTTTTAGATCTCTCTCCCCCTCCCTGTGTGTGTGTGTGTGTGTGTGTTGTATATGTTTATATACAATATATACAATATACGCATACACTGTATGCATACAGTGTTTATATTTTTAAGCATTTAAGCTTTGCAAGTTGAGTAATACAGAAATGCAATAAATGAAATACATAGAAATAGCTGCGTTGCAAAGACAGTTCCATCAATATGGAACTACTTGGAGGAGGGCCTTCTCTGTGGTAGTGCCCAGATTGTGGCATGCGCTTCCCGGAGAGGTTCTCTGGGCACTGAGTTTATATTCTTTTCAGCGCCAGGTTAAAACCTTTTTATTTAATTGTTATTTTAAAAACTAAATGTTTAACAGTCGCTTTCATTTAATGTATTTAACTTATATTTTTGGTTAATTGTTATTTATTATATTAAGATGGTTGTTTTATTGTGTTTTAGTTTTAATGATGGAAAGCCGTCCTGAGGTGCCATGCATAAGGGACGACATAGAAAAGTTTTAAATAAAATAAATAAATAGGGGAGAAACTTCGAACAGACAATGCCTACAGCTGCCTGCATTCTCCAGGCAAGCAGGCCAGCTGTGGAATACTGGCAGGCCATGGGCGTTTTTCCTGTCTGAGCATGTACAGATTGCCCTTTCAGAGATTTTAAAGGCACAAGCAGGGAATGTACGACACTCCAGAGGGTGTTGGACCCCTGCTCTCACCAGCTCCTGCCAGCACAGCCCATTGTCAGGGAAGATGGGTGCTGAAGGCCAGGCTCTTCCCGCTTCCAGCTTTTAACAGATGAGTGCATAGCGTTATACTGTACCATTGGGATTAGCAGGGAGAGAAGGTATGATAAAACACCCCATGGAATCTGTTGTATGCACTTACCATGTAATGCCGGCAAGCTGGATGAAATGCGTTTGTGCCACAAATGTATAAGCCGGTTGTATTTATCTTGTGAAGGACACGGATGTAATTGTGGCATTCGGCCTGAAAAATGCACACACAACACACTTCATTTACACAGGTCGTCAGTTCTGCTCTGCAGCATATAAAACTGTTTTGCTGCAGAAGGGCAACCAGCCGGCCCGCTTTTATAAACTCCATAGAGAGGAAATGGAAGTAAACCTCTGAAAGAACATAGGGTACAACAGAAGAAACCCTCTACAAGAATTGTGCCAATAAGCCCCCCGATGAAAACCTTTTTCCACACAATCCACCTGACAGGATTTCCCAGCATACCCTGAAATTTTGCTCTGCATCTCACCTTTTTTGGGAGAATTCCAAAAGCAGTTTGAGTGACTGAATGCCTACGTGGGTGGATGGGTGGGTGAGAGGGATGAAGAGGTATATTTGCTACTCGTGTGGGATAAAAATATCCCACATGCCACCAGCACCTCCCTACTGGGATTATCCGATTTCTGGGCCAGAAAGAAAAGATTGTTCTCTGGGCTTTTCTGCGTGAGTCTGTCGGTTTCATTGCTGAATAGTAGTGCTACATGCGGCGTGTGGCACCGTGGCGCACTCGACGAGGATCTTCCGCATGAAAAGCAGGGGTTCTTGCCTCCTGGGAAGGTTGTCACTGTCTTGCCACATGCAAAACTCTATGTGGGGCTGCCCTTGAAGACAGTCCGGATACTTCAGATGGTGCAAGATAGAGCAGCCAGGTTGCTGACGAGGACTGGGTGTTATTCTCACATAACCCCAGTCCTCTACCAGCTTCACTGCCTTCCCATTGAAGTCTGGGCCCAATTCAAGGTGCTGGTTATCACCTATAAAGCCCTAAACGGCTTGGGTCCTGGTTACCTGAAGGAGCGCTTACATCCATATATGCCCAGCCGCCCCTTGAGATCGGCAGGAGAGGCCCTCCTCCGGGAGCCCTCTGTGAAGGACATTAGGAGGGTGAGTACCCGGAGGAGGGCCTTCTCTGCGGTGGCGCCCCACCTATGGAATGCGCTCCCCAGAGAGGCCCGCCTGATGCTGTCGTTATTTGTTTTTCGGGGCCAGGCCAAGACCTTTTCATTCAAACAGTATTTTAATAATGTTTAATATTTATAGATTTTAATTGTGCAGCCAGTGTGTTTCCGGGTTTTAATTGTAATTGTTATTATGTTGTATTTATTTATTTCTGTAAGCCGCCCTGAGGCTATGTAGCAAGGGGACGGCATGTAAAAACTTTAAATAATAAATAAATAAATAAAGCTGGGATCCAAGTGAGCCTCTGTGGGAAGGGCTCACAACTCATATGGCTACTAGAATAGCATTTTATTGGTTTTCGGCCAAAAATGACAGCCGGGGTAATAGGAGAGCCGGTGTGGCTCAAGAGACTGGGGATGCTAGTCCCCCCCCCCCCCGCCCCCCAGCCACAAAGCTCACTGGATCACTTTGGGCCAGTGCCTGGCTCTTGGGCTAGCCTATTCCACAGGGTTGTTGTGAGGATAAAATGGAAAGGAGAAAGACCACGGTGTGAGCTTCCTTTGCGTTGCTTTTCGAAGAAAGGCAGGATAGAAGTATGGTCTTAATAACTGTAATGAGAATTTCTAAAAGCTTTTCCTCAGTGAGTCAGTATTTCAGCGACCTTGGTAGACCCTTTCTCTGGGAAGTTATTATTATTATTATTAGAACATTTCTATGCCGCCCCTTGCCAAAGCCTCGGGGCGGCTTACAACACAATAAAATACAATACAAAAATAACAATATAAAATTAAAATTAATAATATAAAATAAATAAAAATATAAACGATATAAAAGAAGTTAGAAAAGTTATAAAAGAAAAGAAGTCGCCCTGGCCAGATAAATAAGCAAATATTGTTAACAATTAAAGTGACGTTTAAATAAAAAGGTCTTCGCCTGGCGCCGAAAAACAAATAACGACGGCGCCAGGCGGACCTCTCTGC
>NW_025336482.1:761590-798688 GCF_004798865.1 Varanus komodoensis | reverse complement strand
ATAAAATAAATAAAAATATAAACGATATAAAAGAAGTTAGAAAAGTTATAAAAGAAAAGAAGTCGCCCTGGCCAGATAAATAAGCAAATATTGTTAACAATTAAAGTGACGTTTAAATAAAAAGGTCTTCGCCTGGCGCCGAAAAACAAATAACGACGGCGCCAGGCGGACCTCTCTGGGGAGCGCGTTCCATAGATTGGGCGCCACCGCAGAGAAAGCCCTCCTCCGAGTACCCACCCTCCTAATTTCTTTCACGGAGGGTTCCCGGAGAAGGGCCTCTCCCACAGATCTCAAGGGGCGGGCGGGCGTATATGGACGTAAGCACTCCTTCAGGTAGACCCTTTCTGTGGGAAGTTCCCAGCGCCACTCAGAAGCAGAGGCTCCAGCGTTCTTGTGGGGTGGGCCAGGGAATTATGCCTATACTGCCTGGAAACCCCATCCAGTTCAAGGGCCGAGAAATACTTGGACCAGTGCATACCTTGCTCTTCCCTCTGCGAAGACATTCAAGCCACCTGTCCTCTGGAACCAGCCAGGGCTCCTAGAAATCAAAAGAAAGAACCAGATGGACCATCGCAGAGGAAGAAGGAAGTCCGTCGACTGAGCCGTCACTCAGCCGGACTGACCCCATCGCCTCTCAGTAGCTACTTCAACAAAGGGGACCTCCCCCTCAAGGTGATGGAGACCATGAACGCAGTGAGGAGCAGAGGAGACCGCTTTTCCGGTCCCGACTGCTGCCCTGAAGCACCGCCAAAACAACAGGTGAGACGGGGGCTGTAGGGATGTGAGGGTCAGGCACCCCCCCCCACTTTAACCCTGCAGAAGCTCTGGGTTTGGCCCATTGCCTGGATCCAAGAGGCCACTAGCATTTCTTTCCCCCTCTGAGCTCAGTGGCAGCGTCCTGCAAAAATATGGGGGCAAGACAGGGTGATCGTCCGATGGCTGGCTTTGTGCGCAACCGGTTGAGGTCTCCAGTGAAAAGGACTTCAGGCAGGAGGCCTGGAAAACACCCCTCTCTGGGCAGGGGCTGCTGTCAGTTGTGGTGGCGGGCAGATCTTCCTCCATCTGGTGTCCTGCAGATGGCACACCTGGACGGTACTGGTTTAGGGAAGGCTCGGGGTAGCCAAGACACACACAGCCCGACCTGGAATAAGCCGGCTTGCAATGTTCCGGCTATGTGTGCTGATATGCACACTTCCAAGATTCATTTCCCCAACCTTTGCTTCAGAAACTTGTTACATATGCTGTTTTTCTGTCTTTCTCTCTTTTTAACCAACATGCAACCCCGCTAAAGACCATAAGGCACCATAAAACCAACGTGGTAGAGCAGAGATGAAGGACAATCCAGAAATCAAGGTTGCCTGGCATCATTAGCAGCCGAGGTAAGCAAGTGCATGGACGCTGGAAGCTGTGATGCCAGACACGGGGTCCTTCCTGACTGGCTGCAGGAACCCCACCACCTGTTCTTTTTGAGCCCCACCTGGGGATGCTGGAGATTCAGGGCCAGCCCAGGACCTTTTGCTGCCCGAGGCAAAGAACAAGGGGGCACCCCCACCTCATACAGCAAGGCCGACGGGCCTGCCAGAGGAAGCTGCCTTTGACCCTGATATTGGGACACATCTTCCACAATGCCTGGACATACCGAGGTAAACAGCTTAGGGGGCGCAGAGCAGGCTAAAGGGCTCCTCCAACACACTGTGCTGCCATCTTCCCACATTTTTTGCCCGAGAGAGCTGCCACTCTGTCCTACACGGAGTTAGCTCAGACACTGCTACACAGTGATCTGTCACAGAACCACAGCCCATTTCCCAGGGTGACTTTAATGGCTGCGGGAAACTCTCTGGGCTGTGAGCCCAGCAGATCCCAGTGGAAAAGGGTCTTTTTCCAAGTGGACATCAGTAGGATGCAGTGTGGTATTCCAGGCCTCATTCTCAGGATGAAAAGGATGGGGAAACCCTGTCTTTCAAATTCCTTTACAGTTAAAACAAATGAAACACTCTAGTATGATCCAGACACCCACCTCTACCTTTGCAAAATGTCCTAAGAGACATGTGTGTGCATATATTTAAACATATTTTTTCCTTAAAAATGACTTACCCTGGTTATTTCTTGGGAGATATTGTCCAAGTCTAAAGCAAGGATGTAATCTTTTGCTCCAACGTACAAAGTGTTGGTTTCTTCACTCACCAAGAGGGTAGAAAAATTGGACACTCCTGATTTCCAAAAAGTGATTAGATATTCAGCTTTAAGAAAGAAGAAAAAGAAAAAAAAACCTTAGCGATGTGCTAATATATGATTGAACAGGACTGTATCATTCGAAAGAGAAAGGCTATCTGTTTCTACTTTAAGTCAGATTCCCTTGTAACACTTTCAGTTTGGTTCAATAGTGTAGCCATATTCAAACAGAAGTATAAACTTGAAAACGCAGAATTATCTACCATTTCTTACAGCAATAAACTATTTTAAAGTGATTTATAGATGCATGCACACAAATACAGAAATTCACAATTAAGATTATGTCTGTACTGGAAAATATCCCATAGTCTTCACCATTTTAAGGGTCCAGCTCAGCTCTCTTTAAACAAACACAGAGTAAAACATAGTCTCTAGTCCTCAAGATTCTCAGGAAAAAAGAAAACCTTGAGAGCGCATCTGCAGCGATGTCCCACTGAAAATGACATCCAAGGCACACTTAGCCAAGCATTCGGAAAGTGGCCGGGAGTTGCTAAAAATCTCAAGGGTAAGACAGTTGTTTGCTTTTGTTTGTACCCCTCGTAACGGGATCCTATATAGCCCTTGCTATATAGGCTCCATGTAAACACTACAGCCAACGGGCTGATAGATGCATCGATAATAAAAATACAAGTAGCAATCATCAATAAAGAGGATGTATGTTGGTTTGGCTGTTCCATAAGTGCCATAGCCGTGAAGAAAACCAGAAATGTGAAACTTGGCACATATGCATGGGGGACCCTAAGGGCATGCAGCTCAAAGTTGTATTGTTTTCAGGACACAGCATGTAATTTTATTCTGATCAGTGTGTCCATGTGGTTGAAGCCCACTGTAACAGAGTGCGATGGTGCGGCTTGGTGTCCTGCAACAGCAGGGGTTGGACCTGATGGCTGCATAGCCCCTTTCAGCTCTACGATTCTATGATTTCAGACAAAGAGATTAGAAGATTAGAGATTAGAAGGCCAAAGAACGCTTTCCCCATTATTGTGAGGTAGTTTCATCTCAGGGGAATGGATAGGCATACCCCACTTGTGAGGGGCTGTAACGTGAGGGAATCTCTGGGACCGCCTACTGCCCATCCAGAGGCACTTGCCGAAAGAACGGTCTGGGTTCCTTGACCTTCTCTGTGGCCTCTGCCCCCCGGATGAGCGGTTTTCCAGCACATAAGTCCCCCCACCCCCCGCTGCATTCTGCCTGAGCTTTCTTCCGAAATTAAATGTTTTCTTCTCCCCGTCCATACAAACACGGGTACCCTTAGCAGACAGGGGCCTTTGCAGAGAAATTCTCTCTCTCACACACAGAGTTTAAGAATGCACATAACTCATCATGTGCAGATACATTCAATTTTTTCTCCCATGGGCCTAAGCCCCATAGCTTTTCATTTCCTAGTAACATCCTCGTTCTCTGGCCTAATTATATAAAAAGCTGCTTTTGCTGAATCACACCCAAGACCCAGTACAATAAAATACATACGGAGACCATCTATTCATAGAATGCTTACGTTGGTACGGCACAGTTTTTCTTGGTATGCCGTTCACAAGATCCCTCGTGACTAGCTGCAGGATCGTGCCCCAAAGGGCAACAAGGCAGAAGGGCAGGAAGCGACCCATGGTTTCCAGAAATGGTGCATCACGGACTCCCCCACCTCAGCTTGGTAGCATTAAACCCTCCAAGAGACAGAGGTGTTGCTGGCAACCTGATCTGCTGCACTATTTAAAGATGAAAGGCATTAAATTCATTGCAAAGGGTGCAGGATCCTAAAGCAACTAGCCCTCTCCGCACAGCAGAGGCATCTGCTGAAACTGGTATTTTCAGATAGGTGGTCCGCACTGGTTCATGTGCTGGGCCAGGGCTCAGGGTTGGGAAACTCACTGGGTGAGTTTGGGCCAGTCCCTGATCCTCAGCCTCACTAGCTCAAGGGCTGCTGTGGGGTAAAATGGAAAAGAGCAGAAGAATAATCTGCGCTGGGGGCGGGGGAGCAGGATTATAAAAGCAGCAGCAAAAGAAACCCAAGTGGCTTTTAAAAAAAATGTTTTCATCCTTTGCTTCTTATGGTTTTGTAAAAATTCACAATGAAAATTAACCCAAAACCCGTGACCATCCTTCCAAGAGTCCCCCACCTCATTATTTTCTTCATGACTGCCCCCCTACAAGCATCCATTTTTATTTCAGTTCAGGAATCCACCTCAGACAAGCCCCCCCTATTCTCCTTGGAGGATAACCTCTCCCAGCTTCTGTTTCCCACAGAAAATCCCAAAAGGGTCCTTTCAGGTAACACACCCCACACATCCCCTGATATTCTCCTTAGGAAACCCCTGCAGAGCGACCCCCGAGTTCCCACAGGACCCTCTACCCTAGTCCCCCTCTGATATTTCCTCAGGATGACCCTATAAAATATTTATGCATTTTTCTTTCATGGCCCCACATCCTCCTCAAGAGCCTCTCTTGCCCACCCTCTCATTTTCTGACGTGACCCCTATATTTCCTCCCAGGGACCCTCATTACCTCCCCACTCTTCCACTGTCTGGGTGAACAAAACCCCCAGCCCCCTTCCCAGGAAACCTCTTCACTCACCAGCCCTCTCTTCCCAGGTTGATCCTATACATTAACCTCATATTAATTATTAAAATTATTTATTTAAAACTTTTGTATGCCGTCACCACATGCCTTGGCATCTCGGGATGGCTCACAATATAGACAACTAAAAACCATAAAACAATATTTATCAATAACAAATTCCATAAAAGATTATATAAAAAACCCCGAAAACAAAAAGAGCGATGGTTAAGTATAAAATATACGTTTTTAAAATAGCAAGTAAATAAAAAGGTTTTAACCTGGCGCTGAAAAGAATATAAACTTGGCGCCAGGTGCACCTCTCCAGGGAGCGCGTTCCATATAGCTAATATTTATTTAGCTTATGTAGTTAATATATTACATTAAAATGCTGTGTTCTTCGGAAGGCGCCCCTTCCAATACCAGTCTAGTCAGGGAATCCCTGCCCCCTAAAAACTCTCCTTTCATGGGCCGAAGAGCCCCCCACCCTATTCCCCCTCAGGAAACCCCCCATTTGCCACTCTCTTTGTGACCTCATGTACCCCCATGCCGCCCCGGATATTTCCCACCCTCACATGCCCCCCTTTTCCAGGTCAATGACCCCCCCCCACACATCATTTGTCTATATCCTGTTTTTCCACTAAAAAGTGGCATCTCAGCAGCTACCCCAAATCGGAGCCCCCCCCCCACCATCCTTATTGACTCCCCTCATGTCCCCTCAGCACCCCAACCTGGGTTGCCTTCTCACAAACCCCTCCATGCTCTTATCCAGTGCCCCCAAACCTCCCTCAGGACCCCAGCCCCATGCCAAGCCCCTGCCCCTCATTGCCTCCCTCACTCCCCACACAACGAACCCCCCGTTGCCCCCTGTTGCCCACCCCCACCTCATCCGGACACTCCCCAACCCCAAATGACCCCAAAGAGGCAGTTGGGCCCACCTTAAATAGGCCCATGTGACCTGCCCCGCCCACCCTGGTTGGCCCCGCCCACCCTGGTTGGCCCCGCCCACCGCAGCTCAATGCTGCAGCCTGGTGTTTTGGAAGAACAATCATTTATTACTCTGTTGCTTTATTTAATGGCATATTCATATTACCCATCGCTTTATTTTTATTTAGATTTTGTTACATTTGTATATCGCCCCTTAGCCCATATGGCTCTCTGGGCAGTTTACAGAACAAAAATGTGTAACAAGGATAAAACATTGTTAACAACAAAGCTGCATTGGCAAGCTAATTCCTTTTTCAAGGATTTGTACATGAGGCTGAATCCCTTCTGTTTATTATTAAATGACATCCATTTCTACATTTCCTATTGTATTTTTAATTTCCTAAGGGAAAGGATTATCTCGGAACAATAGGGCTGCCGCCTCCCTCTTACTCTTCTATTAACGGGTCATATTGAGACAGTCCCACCAATAATTAGGGGGTCCAGTCAAATGAGTGCAAAAAATGAGTCATTACCAATTTATATTTCACTCTTATCCATGGAAATTATAGTAAACATAGACAATATAGATAATAATAAATAGTCACACAACACTCAACGTGGTACAGTGAGGGCATGCCAGTTGTATGACTTTTGCCTGTCGAACAAAGCACAGTAATGCATCCCAAATCTTTTAATTAAATATTTTAATTAAAGCCTAAACAATAGTAAAAAGGGTAAAGGTGAGATGAACAAATAAATAAATAAATGTTAGAGTTATGGAAGAAAACTATTATCCATAATACTACATATGCTAAACATTATACATCTCTGTGTATTTTATATGTGGCAAGCTTTTTCGGTAAAAGTGATTATGCATGATTATAAATTGTCCTTGTTTTTTTCTTATTGTGATGTTGGGTTTTGTTTTATATTTTAAATGTTTGTTTTATATTTTAACATCCAGATATTTGTCCATTTGTAAATTACACCAAGGACCACCTGCTCAAAAATCAAAAGTTTTGTTAAATCGTTCACCCGTTGTGTTGATGCAGGTGACGGCTTCAAATGTTGCCCTTCAAATGTTTAATCTCTCAGCTGTCAAAGGGGCATGGAAAATCCATTTGCACTGACCTTGCGCTAGGTTCCACAAGATGGGTAGATAATTAAAAATGACGTGTGCATCGCTGAATATTAAAGAACTAACTTCCCATCACAAAATTCATCCACATTATTACCTTCTCCCAAAACGAAGCAGGCCGTTGGCCATTGCCAAGATGCATGAAAAGATGCATTAGCTGCATTATGCCTCCAACAACTGACTGTCTGAATTACGCCCTTGTCAAATAGATACTGTGATATCCAGCAAACAAACTCAAAACATCAAATTTTGCTGAATTAAACATAACCTCAACTTCCTTTATGCCTTCTGAAATAGATGACACTGCAGATCACCAATGAATGGGCACCACGTCCTTCAATTCTCATCTAAGGACCTGTTAATAATTTTTATTCACAAATAACAACAGTTTATACACTAGACAGTGGGCTGAAGTAGCTGCTCAGCCGGAAATCTAGGGCCAAGCCCAGATGCTAACAGATGTTTTCACTGCATCTACTGCCATGCAGCTGGAGATGGGCATTTATCATTACATTACATATTTGAAAAATAGCAAAAAGTCATTGCTAGGACCAGCGGATGAGCCAACATTAAATCAGTTCTGTCTGTCCAAACAAATACTTTCATACCAGTCGTAAGCCTTGTAAAGTTAATTTCGCATGTGAAAATAGGTACTGCAGATCTTAGGAGTACTTTCAGTTTAAGTGTAGAGGGCAACCTTTTTTGGAATCCGTTTGGAAAAGAGCTGCAAACATGCAGATGATTCATGTATTTTTTAATTTATAAATTGCAATATATAGGACTCTATAGACTATAGAACTGAGGACAAAAATCTAATCTGAGAGGAAAGGAATAGGCCTAATGATACACAGAAGGACTGGGTAAGCCAAATACACCCTCAATAGCCATCTATCCTTTTCCAGGATATCCGTAGCAGAGTGAAACACTTACAAAACATGAAGCTTCTAACAATCCTTACAAGCATAAACAAAGAAACACCACACAAAACAAACAATTTGAGTTATTGCATCCATTTTAAGTAGGTTTATCTTATTCCTTAAGAGTTCTCCTCTATCAATGTCCCATGAGATCTCATTAAATTAAACTTGCATGAGTTGATTTCATCATTCGAGCTCCTTAATTGGGCCTGGTCCAAACTAATACGTTTGCTTTATTGACATTCGTATTGCTAATTATTAGTCTACTTAGTTAAGCCACTTAAAACCATATTTCAAAGGCTCCGGAAGAAGTCTAGTATTAAGGACCTGAAACCGTTCTAGGTAACTCCTGGAATGCCATTATCTGCAGTTATCAATTGCTACTTTTCCATGGCTGCCCTTATATAGTTATCTTTGGCATGGGAAAGATTTTCTTGGCACAGAATGTTCTAATGTTTTCCAGTGCTGCGATATATATATTCAGTATTGAACAGGCAGTAAGTGCAAGCGAATCACAGAGGTTCTTCTTGCAAAACCATCAACTTTAGGGAGGTGTTTGGTGGCAGCTTGAAAGGCCTTCTTGGTGGCTGCCCCAACTCCAGAATTCCCTGGTGTGCTTCTATTTAAAAATGCACTTTAAGAGGGTAAGTTGAACCAGGTGCTTTCTTTTAATACTATACTTATGCTGCATGGAAATATAATCCTTTGCTCTAATCAGTGTTAAGCTGCCCAGAGAACCTTTGGGTTAAGGGGCAGCACAGAAGTGGAATGGAATAAATAAAAGGTTAATTCGGCCTGCCAGCCAACTTGAGTGCCTGTTTGGGGTAAAACGGCTGGGTACAAATTAAATAAGACTTTTCCCTTCAAAGTACTTCAGCAGTATGTCTCATACTGCCACACTGTGGTATATTTGTTTCAAAACGTGAACTCCCCCCCCCCCCCCCCCACAGCAACTCAGAGCAGACTCTCCCATTGACTCATGCACAACCTGGCAAGCAACAGAAGTTCAAAACACTGTAGACTGAAAACTTCCTATTTTTACTCATTTTGCTCTAAAATATTTGCTTCCAGTTTCACCAGAGTGGAGTCCCTCGGAACATCCATTTCCCCTCCAGCTCACATTTCTGCTTCACTACGGCCACTTTGCATTTTCCGGTTCTGTGGGCCGAGTCTGGTATCATGTCCTCTTAGGTAATTGTGTGTACACTGGGGAGAGAGAACAACGAGCCAATGGGTGTTCTGGGAAGGCTGCTTACATGAGGTGGCCTGAGGTGGTGAGTATGGGGCTAACCAACCCAAAGGGGGCAAAAGCCATACTTAAGGCTCAGCTGCGCACCGCTGCTTGGTGGAGTCATACACAAAGAACTTAGGCCTCGTTTCCACCACCACTTGGCGCTCTCCCCAAGGCCAACCTGTCTGCAGTCCTGCCTCTCCAGGAAAACTAGTCTGTCCAAGACCACGGGCGACAACTTTGTCCATAGCAGAGCCTGAACCCTGGCCTCACCAGCCCCTGACAATGCTCAGCACTCACCACAACAGAAGCAGAAGAGAACGTCGCAGGCCGACGGCAAGCAGGACATCAGGGCGATTCCGGAGTGGAGAAACCGCCGCCCTGCCAGTAGCAGCGGCGCTCGGAATGTGTTTCTCATTCCATCTCCTCCGTCAGGAAGGAAATAAAAAATGGCAAGGCCTAAAAGACACAGCAACCCCAGGCCGATTCTGCAGGTGTGTCACAGGAACAAGCAGGCTGTTGGGACCCGCAGCCACCCTGCCATGGCCACCAAACCTCCCCTCGTGCACCCTGCAGCCAGTCAAGCATGTACAGCAGTGGCACTTTTGCAGCTGCAGCAAACAGGGCTTCTGGTGTTGCCTTGCCCTTGAGCTTCTCTCCCCGGTGCTTCCACGGCCCCCTCAGCCCTTCGGAGCAGCTGGAAGGTATCAGTCATTTTTTTCTTTGTCAAGGCCAGCATTGCAGCTCTTCAGGGAAGCCCCCAGATCTGACCAGGCAACCCAGAGCTGCAGGTCATCATCTTCTTGCCTATTACTAAGCAGTTGAATATTTGGTGAATACTACTGAAGAGCTGATAAAAGGTCATTTAAAATGGCATGCATCTAGTGTTTGCGGCAAAACCAGGCACCTGATCCGTTATTCCAAGTGGTCCGGAAACATCCCTGTGAAAGCTCCTCACCAAACAGCCATTCCAGCCGGCTGCAGGGGGAAAGGGAAAGAAAGAACATGAGAGAAGATGTACAAGGAGCGTGCTTTGGCAGCCAAGACACCTCACTGAGAAATGAAAATATGGATAAATATAGACAAGATCAGTGGCAGTGTTGATTCCCTGAAAAGGTCAGGAGGTGTTTCATGGGCCTCCAAAGGTGTCCGGGCAAACAGTGTGTCATTTCTTCTCTCCACTGCAAAAACAGACAACACGTTGTGCCCTGGAGTTTAGGAGTCCCTCCTTCCCACAACTGCAAAGTCCATCAGGATACACAGGCCGTCTTGGAAGTGAAACTCTTCAATAAGTTGAGCGGTTTCTTTTTCGCAGCGATAGAAGTCCTTCACTACAGGATAACTGGAGAAGGGCACCCTGGAGGCATTTCCTGACACTCTTCCTAACCAGCTGAAGACCTTGGTATGGCTGCAAAAAGCCACCCCGGCTTTTGGGCACTGGAAAAGTTCACTCCACTACCAGGTGAACCTTAACCTGCTCACTCTTCTTCTGGGAAAGCCCATCCAATACCCCAAGAGAATTAACTCCCCCCGTTCCATCCCCCTTTCCTTTTTCCTTGCATGTTGTGTCTTCTTGGACTATAAGCCTGTCTTGTTTGATGGATGGATTGTAAGCTGGACGCCTTCTGGGCTGAGAAGTGGCGTTAAGAAAAACTGCAAATAAAGGGCAACTCTGTGGAGGGTGGGGTCTGTGGGGCCACGCAAAGGTCTCTGTGCGCAAGTACAGATGTCGTGGCGGGTGAACGCCCAAGCCCAAGCGAATGTTACCACAGCAGAGGTGGCTATCCTGTCCCCCTACCTCAGCCAAAGAAGGAGTAACTGTAAGGAATCTGGCTTGTCTCAAACAACTCTCAGAAGTATTGAGTTTGCTGTTCTTCCTCCCAAACTCCTTTTGGTGCCATGTCTTTTTGATGGCAAGCTTAAAGGCAAAGCTTGGCATCAAAAAGACATGAAATTCTTCACTGCCCTAACGGCTGACTGGGGAATGCTGAGAATTCTTCTTTTCTGCCTGAATATAATCTAGGATTCCGCCTTAGGGTAATCCAGCAACCTTTGCTGATTAAAGGGGGAGATAAAAATGATGGGATATGCCGGGCTAACATCCCAGAAACTGAAGCAATTGAAGCAGGACGGAGAAAGAAGTTGGATTGTTTTTTCATATATGTTTATTGTGCACAAAAAAAAGGAAAAAGGATTACATTTCATTAAACATTAAGAAATGTCCACTCATCCAGTGACTAACAAAATTCTATTCATTACCTTGTCAATACTGTTCAATGCCACAGTAGAAAAAAATTAAAGCCTCAATTATGCTTGAGGAGCATGAAAATAAAAAAATAATGGATGACATTCCAAACCAAAAGGGATACAGGAGAAATACACAGGCCCTAGTGACACGAGTGAATAGGACTCTTGGGTGCTTGGAGATCTTCATTACAGAATCCCTGAAAAACTGGAACAATAGAAAAACGAGTGAACAGTTAGGGAAACCAAGTGGCATTTTTTTTTCAAACTTGCATATGCATTCAGATGTTCCCTGGCAGACGTGACCTGCAGAAGCAGGTTATATACATACACCAAGAAAGCAGCAAATCTCAAGCTGAGAAAGGCGAGCTTTCAAGGTGAGACTGGAAAGCGAGACTGGATAATAAGAAGCACCAGTGTTGCTCTGTTACACCTTGTCCCAAACCAATTCTGCACACCAGTAACCATGGTTACTTGGGATGGCTGGAGATTAGGGTATCTCCCCAGTCCACCCCTAGAACTGCCGTTCATCTTTTAAGGAACTCCAAAAATTCCTTCTGCTGCCAGGGCTGTGGGACATGTCATCCCACTGACATCTCAGGTTCAAGAACCAATTCTTCCCCCAGTCTGGATACAGATTCTAAACTAAATGGGACAGACTCAGGCCAAAAAGGTTCCGGGAAATGCAGACCTCCCCCAATACCAAAATGTAGGAAAATTCATCTGGAGATACATCTTGGTTTTGGCATGCTCTGAAGGCAAGAGAGAACATGGTTTGAGCAACATGAGAGAACGGGGAGACTGGGCTGCAGATATTAAAAAAAACACTCCACACAAACACATGTGAAAAAGAGTATGGTTCGCCAGACCAAAGTTGTTCAACCCATTTATGGGTGCAAGAAATGCAACTCACGGGTCAAAACAGGCACTGCGATGACTGCTCAGATTGGACAAAGTGTGTAGGGTTCATTTATGCATGTGAAAGAGAAAAGCAAATATTCCTTTGAATTAGGTGCTAGGATAGAAAAAAGGAGAGAGGCCAGTAAGTGGATGTTAAGGCAGCATCTGATTAGTCAAACTGGATCCAACAGGATGAGAGTTTTGAGAGTGTGGCTCAACGTCCTGGAAGAAATAGCAACCGTTTCAGCTCCAGCAATGCTGAAGCAGCTGATTCAGCTTTTACTTCTCAGAAAGGTGCAGAAATCCAACTCCTGCGATTGAGAATATCAATCTCCGCCTGGATTCTACGCTGTACTCTCTTGCCTGCAGTGTCCTGAAAAGCACTGAAAAGTGGCCAGGAATTGCATCCAACTACAGCGATCCAGGACTCCATGCCAAAAACATGCTGTTTATACAAAACCCACAGAAAAGCTGGGTTGTAAGAAAAGGAGCTCCAGGTGGAAGAGAGAGGTGGAAGATATATTTTCTCCTGTCGACAAGATGAAGAAGTCCTCCTGCAGACAGGCATGGGAAGGCCAAAGGAAAGATTTGATAGCAGAAGTGTTATTTAAGAACTCCAGAGAAGTACATTTAAACTCAGCATTCGGAACAGTTTTCCATTCAATAGCAGAATACTGAACGAGTTAAGTTCTTAAGAAGGGCTTTCTCTAGCTTGTCTTAGTAGCCAAGATGTTATCGTTTGTCAGAGTCTCTGCTCTCATGCTGGAAGTGACAGTGAAACACAGATGGTGGGATGAGAAAATGGAAGCAATCTCAGAATGGGCTGATCACCCCCTCCAAAACACCGGTGTCATGGATCCTTCAGAGTGGCAACTGGAAGACACAACTGTTAGACAGCTGGAAGCCATACTGGACTATGCAGTGGTTTATTCTGTGGTGGCAAGACCAAGTGAAGGACCCAGGAAACTGGCCCAGGAACATAGATGAGATTCATGTTAGCCAAACATGTTAAGAGACTGGTTCCTATTTGATCCTTCTGGTGTTCAATGGACGGATTAAGCACCAGAAGATGCTGAGACAAATTCCTGTCCCAGAGGCAAAGTGATACAAAAGAAAGTTTAAGGAATATAAAGTTTAATGTTCTGCGATCCTGAAAAAAGTGAGAAGATGCAGCAATCACCATGGGAATGAGAACTGGAATCCTATGCAGGATCGACGGATCATAAATTCTTGCTGAGGGGCGGCGGGCCTTGGAGGGGAAGTGGGGCCGGTCCTCCTGCATCCGAAGAATGGATGACTTCTCCTAGGGTGTGAGGAATTTTAAATACTGCAGCTCTTCAAATGTGCCCAAAAGTTAAACATTCCAAAATGAGGGCTTTTTTTCCTTGTGAGATGCCCTACCAGACAGCAGTAAAAGGCACCCTACTAATCATTATTTGGTTCAAAAGTGATTCTAGACTTTCCAAATGAAAGCACAAACATCGAACAAGAGTGGAAAATCCAGAGAACCTACCTGAGAACACCTGGCAATGCCTCTATGCTGGGTACAAAGGCAGCATTTCAGAGCTCAAATGCATGTTCTATCTTCATTTAAATGAACAACCTTTAGCAATAATTCAAAAGTAAACCAACTGGCCCATTCTACGCACCTACCTATTTATTAGCTCTTTTCAAGTAGTACATCTGGATCATCCTCTGACGGAAAGAAGCAAAGCTGTCTTCTTTCTTCTCTTCCCCTGTAACACCCAAACCCTCCCCTGCTGAGGTTGAGCCCCTAGAGAAGGCAAGAAAAAAAAATACACGGAGGGTTAGCACGGCGGGATTATTCGGAGCTTCTGCTCGCTGTCTTGGTCTTCTTACCTAGGAAACCCTGAAGGATGCTGTCTGGAAGCGGACAGGCTGACTCCGACAGGGCAGGCCATGGCTCTCCCCTGTACCTTCGGAGGGGTGGTTCCCATCTCTGCAGCAGAGGCAGGATGGAACTGAGCCATGGGCTTAGTGTGCGTGAGCCAAGAGCTCTGCTCCTGCTGGACAGATAACGCTGCCTCATGGACTGATAAACCGTTTCTGCTCTCATTTCCGAATAGATTTGAGAAAGGCCAGTGGAAGTTGCCGGACAGCAAGGCAGGTCCTCAGGTTAGCAGTGGCTGTCCAGGGCAGCTTTCTTCAACAGGGTCCTTTTCAACTGGGAGGTGCCAGGAGTCACAGCTGGGGGCGTGTGGGTGGAAAGCGGCTGAGGATCCCTGATGGACGGGGGAGCAGGCTGTATGGGCAGTCACCAGCACCTCCACCCAAGGTGACCCGAGGCTTGCGGGAGGAGCCAACCTCTCAAGAAGCGGGGAGGACTGGGCACAGACAGCAGAACAGGGAGGCTGAGGCAGGTGAGGGCAATCCAGCCATGGCATGAACAGCAAGGTGGGAAAACTCAGTCAAGGCGGAAGCTCTCTCGTGCAACAGAGAGTCTCTCTCTGGTCCATGGAGAGCCCAGGGTGAGGTTGGCTGGCTGGGATTCTTCTGAGAGCACTACAGGGGAATGTTGTCTCAGCAGTGAGTCAAAGCCACTGAAAGCTTTTTGCAGGCAGCTCTGTTCTGGTGGTTAAAAGTCCCACACCTGATTTCATGGTCTCAGATTTCTGTGCGGCAGAGAAAACAAGAGATTCTCTACTGACTCAGGGAAGGAAAGCAAGGCTGGCGAGTCTTTGAAAGAACAGTCTGTCGCTTGTCTTCATTAGTCTTCTTGTGCTCTCAAACCTCATGCCTCAGGTTCTGACTTTGTACAGGACAGTTTCCAATGTCCCAGTTAGAGATCTTCATTTTAAAACTGGTGCAGGGAGTCTACTGATGAACTACTAAGAGGTGATCTGATTTTGAGAAGAGGATTAAAGAGCTGTTCTCTTCATCAAGAACAGGTGAAAACCCCTGTGCATGCACGCACCTTTTATAGACTAGGATTTGGGAAAAGCTCCGTCTTCATTTTGGCACCAAAGAAAGTCTGATGGGTTGCAAAGGAAGGTCATGGTAGCATTCAGACTAAGCTGAGGTATCGGTGGCCCGACAGAGGGTGCTGGACTCCAAGCCCCATCATCCCCTGAATCTGCGGCAGAGGGTACACTTGGCTGGGTAAAGCTGGGTTCAGAGGATCCCTGGCAGGCAGAAGACTGGGTTGGGGGGATTCTTGACGAGGCAGCGCAGGGCCTTCTAATTAAGAGAAGCCATGGCAGATGCGGCGAATACTCACCCTTCCAAACCGAGGAAACAAACCCTGTGGCATTTCGCAGTTCCTTTACTCACCCTGATTAAGCACTGCGGCACTCAACCCCTTTTCCAGGATTCCTGTTTAACTTTTGATGCGACACGCCCTACTTCCTGGTATTTTTTAAAGGAAAAAGTATTGGGGGAATGGAGGGAAATGCCGCGTAAGACGCTGAAATGGGAACTGCCCTGGGTGGATGGCATAGGGGCAGCGCCCTCCTGCGGTGGGCACTCCTCCTGCCACGGGACACTTCCTTCGGCAGAGAGATGTCCCACTTTCCAGTGGCTACCACAGAGTTCCACCCACAGGAATAACCCTGAATGGAAGCAGAGCCTTTTCCTCCTTGCTGAGATGGTCTAACTCAGGGGTGTGTGGCCAGGTGATTGCCGCTGGACTACATCCTTCATGACCTGTGCAGGTGGGGGCGGAGGGAAGCTGGAGTCCAGCCCCCTCAGAAGGTGTGGGCACCCTAATTCCCCATGCCTGGCACTTTTCCAGAAGTAGCCTACACCCCCGCTGGGAACAGAGCGTGGCACCGCTCGTAAGAGAGGGCGACGGTGCCGAGACAAGGCAGTACGTACACTTTCACTGGGTCCGTGATGCCCTTGCCGTGTAGGCCGAGGCCCAGTCCTTCTTGCCAGCCCATTTTCTGGAGCATTTGGAAGCCAATGTTCTTCTGGTTCAGCCTCTTGTGCTGGAATTCCAAGTCCTTTGATTTCTGCGAGGACAAAAGGGAAAGAAACCGTCGTCGTGTGCCAGAGCCCCAGAGCCCAGCCGGGCCCTCCCCGGCTGGCAGGCCTCCAAAGCTGCAGGATGGCCACTCCCACCTTTCCCAGACTGGCTGTACCTACAAAACACAAACACAAAAGGGCGGCAAAATTAAGGCACAAAAACCGCCTTTTGGAATAGGTGTCCTCTCCCGGGCTACTGGCCATGGGGCCTGTTTGCACGCGTGGAGGCCCAAGGGTGCACTGGCCTGCAGGAGGCTGTGCGTATGCAGAACGGTGCTCTATCCCACCAGGGGCGATGCGGAGGAAAACCACAGAGAATTGCACCTCCCCTGAAGAAGTGGGCCCAAGCAAAACGAAGCTGATATGCAAAAGATTTTAGCGGCAGCTGCCTTAAAAATGAAGTTAGAAACCGCAATGCGGGCAACACCTTACCTTCCTATTTTTATATGGCGAATAGCCACAGGGTCGGTCATAAGCGATCCGGACGGGGTCGTGGACTGAAAGGCAAAAGGACAACCCCAAGTCATTCCGGACACCACCCACCGAAGCGTCCCACTGGCTTCCGACACCCTCCTGTTCTGGACTCCAACTTCTACCAGCCTGGCTCAGGGATGGGGGCAGGGGAACGGCAAAATGTGATATTCAAACGATGCGAGGGGGGAGATTCTCACAGTGATGCCTCAGTGACCGACCGGCCCCTCACTCACCTTTGGGCTCGTCGATGAGGCAGACCCTCTTCGACGCAGGAATCAGGCCAACTTTCAGGGATTTGCTGCTGACCCTCTTGCGCCTGAAGGGGGTGCCCTGGGGAGGGACCTGCAGGGGGGTCTGCACGGAGGCAGCCACCCCGCACACCGTGCTGGCCCGCTCTCCCTCAGCGGCCGGCGGGGCCTCCGCTTTCGCCGTGGGCTCTTCTTCCGTTTCCTCGCCTGTCGTCGCCGTCTCTTCCTCGTCGTCCGCTTCCTCCACGTCAGTGGGAAGGGTCTCATCCGTCTCACCCGAGTTCTCCCAGTCAGGCGTGGCAGGCTCCAAGGCCTTCGCGGGTTCTGGCCGGGTGCCGAAACTGATGGAGGGGCACAGCTCGCGGACCTTCATGCGGTAGAACTGGAAGGCGGAGCTCTGCTGATCCTGCAGGAACCTGGGGATTTTGACAGTGCAGTAAGGCGCTTCTGCCCCAGCCTTCCCCCTCATCGCCAGGACGGAGCAAACACGGCGTCGCCACAGAGACGCCCGGCCAGGTCACTCTTACAACTGCTGGGTGGTGGCTGGGGGGGGGGGGGGTCTGTGCAAAGCCACGGCTCGTCCAAGCACTAAGGAGCGTCGTGGTTGTGCAAGGAGCTGCACGTTCTGGTGAGAAGCTGCCAGGCTGGGCTTGCAGGCCACTGGCTCTCCGTTCCACGTGAGTTGCATCGAGACTCCAGCCTGATTCCCTGCTCATGAGGGAAGGAGCTTGGGGAGCCGCTGTTGTGGCTTGCGGCACACACCCTTCTTTGCTGCTTCACAGGGACACTGTCCGCTGCCGGTTGCTCACGGGTCAGGACCCGAATCTACCCAGGAGGTGGCGAGCAGAACCAGGTCCGCACGACTTCACAGCTTTTCTCCCAAACCAGGGTTAGCGGCTTCCGTTCCCCACCCGCCACCCCACTCACTGCTGGAGACAATGCCCCGCAGTGGCTGAAACGGGCACGGCCCGCTGGCAGTCCCCTGCCACTGCTCATCATGTCTGAATGAACCCAAGGTCGGGTTCACGAGCAAGGCCAGACTCCAGGTCAGCATCAGGGGAACCCCACACAGCTTGCTTCTGTGCTCTTCTTCTCTGCTGCGGCCACAACAGAGACCGAAGCCGCCTCTTGCGAAGGACTCGCAGGGCCTCGTTCTGTCCGAAGCCCGGGGAAATCTAGAGAAAGCAGCGCTTGCGAGCAAAGCCTGGAGAGGCTGCCCTGCCTGGATTCTCGCTCGACTGAATGAAATGGCTCCGTGGCCAAGAGCAGCTTGAGAGAAAGTGTCTGGATGTCAGCCGAAAGGGGACGGAGGATGGGAAAAGGCCAAGTGTCCGTGGCCTTCACAGCCTACCATGTACCAGCTTTGTGGGAGGCAGGGGGAGATCCCTTTGGTAGCTCCATAAAATGCACACATTTCCAACCCTACAGGCAACCAGCAAGACCTTAAGCATCATGGGAGTTGTAGGCCAGAGGGAGCCAGGCTGCGGAAGGATGCAGGGGCCTTTGGGCTCTTGGAGTGCCTTTCTCTGAATAAAACACTCGGAGGTGAAAACTAACATGCAGCGCTCAACATCCGAGGCCTTTCTCTGGGGACGTGCGATTCAGAGCAAGGAGGAGACTTCTTTTTGCTGGGGCTCCAGCTATGGAACAATCTCCACACCAGGCACCAGCTTTGTCGTCCTCCTGGCACCATGTGAAGAGAGTCCCTTCCTGGGGGACTTTGGGCCAGTTGTGGAGTCTCGGCCCAACCCACCTTGCAAGGCTGATGTGAAGAGAAAAAGGAGAAGGAAGAGAGGCATAAATGCTGCCTTGGGCTCTTTGCTGGAGGAAAAAGCTGGGATGCGAGCACAATGCTAGACAAGCAATGAACGCGCGGGGGAAGGACTCACCACAGATCTGGGTTATCTGCACTGTTCTCGATACTGAATTGTTCGATTTCTGGTCCAACCTCAGCCACAAACTCAGCAAGCTTCTGAGCAGTTTCCATTGTTTTGGGGTCCACTGCAAACGGGAAAAGAAGCCATTAACTGGATGGAATGGTCAGGGAGCAACCCCGAGTGGGCTTTTTTGGAGTTCCACAATCAGGGAAAAAGGGGGGCAGCTGGAGCAAGGAGTGGGGGACGAGACAAGTTGATGGACACTGGGACACCTGACGGAGGCAACAAGAGGATTAACGTGGGGACGACAGGGGAAACCAGCCATGGGAAGCCCGATTGTGTGGGTCAGTGATGCCCAGTTCAATGGCCCGGGGGGGAGCCCGTCTCTTTCCAGCCCCCACCCCTTCTTCAGGTACACTCACCATCAGCAAACTGGCCCCTCAAGGACGGGCAGCTCTCTGGACGTCCTGGCAAGCCCTGAGGGCCAGAATCATCCCGCAAGGGCTGTGCCTCTTCTGGGCCAGGAGGGGCAGGGGCAGCTCTCCCTGAGGACGCGTTCTCCAGCACCTCCTTCACGCTGTGTGGCAGCTTCACCATCGTCCCAGCCGACAGTTGTGTCTGGGTCCCGGTGGTGGTGGTCTTCATTTTCCTGGTTCTCACCGCCCGCTGCAGGAGGCTGGGCTTCTTTCTGCGGAACAGCTTCTTCTTGATGCTGGCAACTTTCCTGGCGTGCAGTAGGACCCTCACGGTGTCCGACGTCTGCTGCCTGGGGGTCTTCTGCTTGGCACCTTCACTGGCTGCCGTCATGAGCCTTTCCATCTCGGACAGCTTCAGCTTGTAATATTTGTACTCCAGACTCTCTTCCTCGTGCAAAAACCTGCAAGATAGAACAGATTTTTGGCGTGGCGATCCCAGCATGCCTCTGATGAAGCCGATGGGGCCTGCGAAAGCTAAAGAAGCTGTACGGAGTGCTTTTTCATACAGGGGGCCATCCCCTGGCAGGAGCATGCTGGGAACCACAGGGCAGTTTTCGGTCTAAACGTAGGCCAAATCGCACCTTCAATGAAAGAGGGGCTAGATATCCTACAATGAGCTGGCAGAGCTGAGCAAGTCCCAAAAAATACCTAAAACAGCACCACAAGCCCACAGTCACCCCAAAGAGTATACGAAACATACAATTTAAATGTAGCCGAGTTTTTAACAGAGCATTTTATTGATACTGTGTGGCTTCGGGTGTAAAAATAAGCATTGTTATGCCTGTTCTGGATTATTATTATTATTTTTTTTGTTTTAAAGGCACACCCTTAAGGGCTGACAAATCTTTTTTCAGCCTGATTCAGGGCTGACAAATCTTTTTTCAGCCTGATTCAGCTTTGGGGAAGCTCTTGGAGACTAAATATGATATTTGAAAACTGCTCAGAGGGCTTTGGATATTGAGTACTATACAGTACATGAAATGAAATTCCAAGAGGTGGACCAAGCGCAAAAGAGGGCTGATATTTTAGCTTAAAGCTGTTACTGACCGTTATCAAGATTTAGGAGCAGCATGTGAAGCTAGGAAACTACCAAACAACTGGCGGCATGTTGGGAATGGTAGCCCAGCACATCTGGAAGGGTGTCGGGGGGGGAAGGTTGAAATTATTATTATTATTATTATTAGAACATTTCTATGCCGCCCCTTGCCGAAGCCTCGGGGCGGCTTACAACACAATAAAATACAATACAAAAATAACAATATAAAATTAAAATTAATAATATAAAATAAATAAAAATATAAATGATGTAAAAGGAGTTAGAAAAGTTATAAAAGAAAAGAAAAGAAAAGAAAAGAAAAGAAAAGAAAAGAAGTCGCCCTGGCCAGATAAATAAGTAAATATTGTTAACAATTAAAATGATGTTTAAATAAAAAGGTCTTCACCTGGCGCCGAAAAACAAATAACGAAATGTGGCCAGAATGCAGGACTGGGACTCAGGAGATCTGGGTCCAGCTCCCACTTCACCAGAAAGCTAACAGGGTGACTTTGGGCCAATCAAAGTCTCTTAGGCCAAATTATTTCACAGGGTTGCTGTTGTGAGGAAAGGATTTGAGAGGAGGAGGAGAATAATGTAGACCGCCTTGAGTTCCTTGGAAGGAGAAAAGGTGGGATATAAATGTAATAAATAGTGAAATATTCACCAGTACTCTGGGTTTGCATTTAAGTCTGTTTTCTCCTTTCCTTTCAGCATGCCAGAAATCATAGCGTTGACCAGTTTTTCAATTGTCTCAACAACTTTTCGATCAGCACGTTGGGGGACTGTAGAAACAAAGCACAGCAAACAGGATATATATACTAAGCACAACAAACAGGATATATATGCCACTATATGCAGACATATGAGCGCGCACACACATACACAGAGACACACACAAACAATACTAGAATATCAGTGAGAAAGACCAGGATATCCCTTGCGTGAAAATTTATTATGGACCTTGCAAGTGGAAGAGCCGCGCTCATTTCCAACCAACTGGCCTAATGAATAATTAGGAGCAATTATCATCCGTGATCTGCTGCATGCCAGGAGTCCTGGAACTGTGGTTTGTGGCACGATGTACATCTATGCTTGTAATTTGAGAAGAGAAGCAGGAATCCCATTCAGTTGCTTCTATACTCAGTTGCTTAGGGGCACTTTCTGCTCATTCTAGGAAACTGAGTATACGCCCCGGGAAGGCACCACGAGCTAATTTGGTTGCGAAAAGAGAGTTGTCCTAAGCAATCTTAAGGAAAAGATGAACCTTGACCGGCTATTTGGGATAAACCTGTGGAACTACAATCTTCTAAAACTGGCCCCTAGCCAGGGCTGTCTTAACAGTGTGATGGGCCCCGGGCAAAGCAGTGTCCTGGGGTCCCTACGACAACTACAACTGCTGTTAATTTTGCAAGTTTCCCCATTTCCCAAGGGTTAACAGACACAGATAAGTATGGGGCCCACGGGCAAGTGCCCACCAGGCCCATGCGTGAGGACAGCCCTGCCTCTAGCGCCCCCACTGAACATATTCCCAGGGCCCCTCCTTTGGCCACACCTTTTCAGCAACCCCGCTATCCCTTTCTATCAGCCAATGTTTGTCTTGCTTGTCAGAGGCCCAGTTCTGTGGCTCAAGTTGTTTACCATCCCCCTGCATGGATTAAATGGCTGACCCAGTGCCCAAATGTTTTGTGAACTGTGATCTAGGGAAGGCTATTGAAGGAAGAATGCCAATGCTTCTTCAATGGGAAGATCAAACATTGTTGTAAAAAAGTTACTATTACTAATCTAATTACTGCTACTAATCTAATTCCTAATTAGTTACTGCTACTAATCCTTCCACACAATATATTTTTAGTTTAATTAAATTTATTTACAGGCTGCCTTTAAGGTTGGAACCAAAGATGTCATACAAGATTTTTTCAAAAAAAATACAAAGTAGGTAGAATAAAAAATGAGAACGCTTCTGTATAGCCTGAAGTGCCTGATCCTGTTTAATCATGGAAGCTAAGCAAGGTCAGGCCCGGCTGAGGTCTGGATGGGTGACTTAAACATTGTGAATCACCCAGACAGCTTCGGCTATGAGTGGTATATCAATGTAATGCAATGGTAATAGTTGCAGTAAATGCATTTTCAATTAAAAAAACTGAATGGCCACTGCTGACAAGGTGATCTTGCTGTTCTTTCATTTACCTGTTTCCAACCTCCCCCTCCCTCCTATCACTCAGGCGTGCATCTCTAACACAAGATAGCACCAGTGCACTGAAGTTCTCAAAAGCTTAGTCCAGCCGACCACAACTTTAATAACTCCCTACCTGGTCCCTCCCTGATGCTTTGGACTTCAACACTCTGGAAAATGTTCTATGTTCTATTTTTCCTTCCTTTTCTTTTTAGTTTATAATGTTCAGTTTCATATGTTCTTAATAATTGTGGTTTTATTTTTTTATCATTTTAATTTTATACTGTGTGAGCCGTTCTGAGCGCTTGTACGGAGGGACGGGATACAAATGCTTGTAATACATAAATAAATAACAAACCCCTGTCAGCCCCAGCCAGCATGGCCAAGTGAGGAACCCTGGAGTCATTATGTAAAGCACCTGGACTAAACCAGGTCAGGAAAGAGTGGATTAGACTGTGAGGATTAGACAGAGAGGTGGAGGAGAAAGAGGATTTACCCACAAAACACACAGGGTGGCTTGGGACAGGGAATCAAAGGAGAGGCAGGCGATGAATGAAAGGGTTTTGGCCTCCTTACTTTTAGCCTTGGGCCTGCTTTCTGCAGCGTTCCGTTGGGTCTGCGCAGGAGGACTAGCACCTGCTTTCTTGAGGTGCATCTGGCAGCCGCTTGTATCGAGCCAGCTCTGCAGATGCTCAATGTACTCCCTTCCAAACAGTGCTGAGGTGTCAAAATTCGGGAACAACGTGGGTGACGGGGCCGACTCGAGGATGCTAAGGGCTTCCAGGATCTTCTCCTGCCGGAATGAACTTGCCAGAGCAAAGGTCTGCCCCAGGAGGGCCAGGGATTTGCGGCAGAGGGAGACCGTGCTCTCGAAAGCAGCGGCCATCTGTGCCGAGCTGCTGAAACTGCTCGTCTTAATGCTGAGCTCGTAGGCGTTGCAGGCCATGAGCAAAGGGGTGCTGCTCCTCAGCAGGTATTCCTGCATCCGCATCACGTATCGGTCAAACGGCTTGATCACATCAAAGAAGCAGTTCTTGGTCAGCACCACCCTCTTCTCCAACAGCATGTTCAGGAACTGGCTGTCCACTTTGGGTGTCCTCAGCGCTGCGTGTTGCAGCGTCCGGACGCTGGACAGGCAAAATTCCTGATGCTCTGGCTTCAGGGAGCACTTGAAGGAGGCCAGCATCTTGGCACAGGTCTCTGTCTCCAGGGTGAAGAGTACCCGGAAAAGCTCGGAATATTCCGGGTCCCTCTTGATCTCGTGGAAGCCAGCCCATTTAATGATCTCGATCCCAAATGTGGCGAAGATATCGGAAGGGTCCACAAGTTCCAGGCTGGGCTCCTTCTCTCGGGAGTACGCCAGAGGTTTTACAGGCTGCTGCAGTAGGCTGCCCCTTTGGGTACCCTGGTTTGTCCTCAGATTCTGCCGGGGATGAGGAGAAGGCATGGTTCTTGGCTTCGGCTGGTCCTGGGGGTCCACTAGTGGATTGTCAGCTTGAGACTCGCTTCTGGACTCCCACTTCTTGCCAGGGGTCGCTAGGAGCCCCTTGCTGTGTGCTGCATCACGTGCCTTTGCCTGCAGGCCCCTTCCCCTGGCAGCTGGCAAAGCGGAGGTGAATTCTCTCTTGGACTTGAGGCTGTGCTCTGCGTTGTAATCCTGACTGCTCGAGGCTCCATAGTTCTCTTCCAAAAGCCCAGGTGATCTGAAGTCGCTCAGCAGTTCATGAGACTCATAGTCAATCTCACGCCGCCGGGAGGATTCCCGAGATGTGAGGCGGCTGTAGTCCCGCTCCCGTGAGGAGGCAGAACGAGCATAGTCCCGGTCCTGGGAAGAAGAGCCACTGTAATTCCTTTCCAGCGAGGCCGAGTGGCCATATTCTCGGTCACGCAAAGGGGGCTGGCTGTAGTCTCGGGTCCGTGTAGATGGCTGGGTGTAGCTCTTAGTGTAGTAACTATCGTCCTCAGGGATGTGGTCGCAAGGTTGGTAGGTAGTCAGAGAAAAGTCTTCTCTTGCCTCTTCAAGCCAGTCGCACCGACGATACTTCCCATCCCTGTGTAAATCCTCTTCATCGGATTCATACTGGGCTCCTGATGGGGTCTCTGAGTTAACTGGAGAAAGACGCAGAAGGCAGCAATTGATCACTGAGTGAATAAGGTTGTAACCTCCTCTCCAAACCCAAAAAAGCTCAACTTGAAAAGAGAGGCACTGACCTTTTTGGAAAGGCCCACTAGTAAGCCCCACTCACTGACACTTTGGCTACTGAAATGTTCTCGCTTGCCCTCCCCTCCCTCTGTACGGATTGTGTTGAGACTTTATTTTCCAAAGCACTGACCCACCGCCCTTTTCTGAGAACATTCCTATTTTTCTACGGTCCTCTTCAGCTCCAGGCTAGGCCATCATTAGACACCAGGCACTGGATGACCCTGAAAGGACCGTACCCCCTTTTTTAAATGCCCCCACACCCCAGTCTGTTCTCAGAGACATCAAATGTAAACAGATATTAGCCAGCACTGCAAAGCAGAATTCCGAAGCACAACAGATATTTTTAGGTCATTTTGTCTAAAGGTCTAGTGGCACCAACTGGTTGCATGAATAGTCACCTAAAGCAGGAGGTGCTCGTGGGCCCATGTTCCCCAGACACCCTTCCATAGCTTCCACTATTGTGGCGCAACACATCCCCGTGTTTAATTAACTCATTCTTATGGGCAGCTGGTCAAATAGGTTTCTCCTGCTCCTGAAACTGTGGAACCAAATGAATCATTCATTGTGTGGGGACTCAAGACATCAACTCTGCCTTTTATGCATGGAGTTACTAGTCCTTTGCTCCCCTGGCAGCTATTTTGTGATGCTGCCTAGGTTGCTTACTCCTGTTAACTCCTACATGGGGTTGTAATTGCCAGGTCCTGTGGAAGAATAAATGTGTATTTAAGTTTTTAAAAATATGCGAGCCAGTGAAGTGTAATGGTTAAGAGCACAGGACTAGGACTCAGGAGACTGAGGTGTCTATAAGTCCCTCAAAGGCAGTCACAGAGAAGGAGGTCAAGATCTCTTCTTGCTGGTGCCAGAGTGCAGGACACGGAATAATCAATTCAAGTTGCGGCAACCCAGATTCAGGCTGGACATCAGAAAAAGTTTCCTCACTGTCAGAGCAATGTGACAGTGAAACCAGCTGCCTAGAGAGGTGGTGGGCTCTCCTACATGGGAGATATTCAGAAAGAAACTGGGCAGCCATCTGAGTGGGATGGTGTAATGTGGTGTCCTGCAACAGCAGGGGTTGGACCTGATGGCCTTCATGGCCCCTTCCAACTCTGCTATTCTACGAGGTTCTAGTCTCTGTTCAGCCATGGAGCTCACTGGGAAACTGCAACAGTCACAGCCCAGTCAACCTCACAGGATTGTTGTTTGTGGATAAGATTGAGAGAAGGTGAATTATGTAAGCCACCTTGCATTCCTTGGAAGAGGAAAAGGCAGGATGTAAAAACAACAGATGAATACAATTTCTGGTCTGTGCGTGAACAGCCATATTTTAACCCCTTGACCCACTAGGTTTTCAAGGTGCCAAGCTGAAGCTGGGCCAGGCCACCATAGTAACACCGGTGCTACCTCTAAGTTGACGGAGGGCTTCATCGATGGGATCACTTCCGTCTAGATGGTACTGTTTCGACTTGGCTTGCATGATGGCATCAATAGACGCCCGCATCATCCTTCGGGAAGCCATCTCGGCTCTGCAGTGAGAAACACTTACAAGTATGAGTTCCTCAAAGGATAGAGAACGGTCTACGTGTTGTGCCCATACGAAGGAGGCCCCGCTTTCCTGGCTTGCAGTCTTTCCAGCTAGCTAGTTCATGTTTGGAGTGGGATGAGAAGGGATGAGCAGAAGCTAACTGAAGTGGGGATAACAACAAGGTACCAGCAAAGGAAAAGGCCCTCTCTTCTTAAGTCACCACCTGCTTTGCCTCTCAGATCAACCCTGAGGAACATGTGACCCTCCAGAAGTTACTGGACCAGAGCGCCTGGCCTTACGCATTCTTGTTCCTGCTGAGAGTTGGAACCCTACAACATCTAGAGGGGAGTGCACATTTCCCATCCCTCTTGGCAGCTAGAGGAAAGACATCAGAGATGGCCTCAGAGGATCCAGGGTGCCGCTCAGCGTGCTGGACTGGGACTGGAAAGATCTGGGTTCCGCCTGCTCAGCCATGAACCCCACTGGGTGTCACTGGGCCAGCCTGACCTACCTCACAGGGGTGTTGTGACAAAATGGAGAAGATCAGTATTATGTATAAAGGGAGCCATCACTTTAACTTTGGAAGAGCTGAGCATGGCTTATCATTAAAGGGGAATTTTAGACAGTTTTCCTACATAGGGTCACCATAATTTGGAGAGAGCTTGATAGCCCGTAACCATAAAGCATGCAAGTTAGCATGTGCTCCTTGCGGAAGGGAAAACAGGCCAGATATGGCTGCAAATACACTAAGATAAGTGCAGTGAGTTTGGGCAAGGCATTGCCTGACAGGGTTGGTGTGAGGATAAAATGAAGAGCAGGACCCCTGTGGTAGGTGCACCCCGAGAGCCCCGCAAGACGAAGAACGAACGAGCACACAGCTAATGGTTAACAAAAGCCAGAGCAGGTTGCCAACTTACCGGGGTGGCCCTTGCACTCTTCAGTGCTGCCACCAACCAACTGCTGAGGACGCTTACCCGCTAAACTAATAAACCTCTCGCTCGCTGCACAGCAAGCAGGGCTGGGGAGGCAGAGGAGCTCCCCGAAAGGCAGTCGAGCAGCCCGAACGAGGCTGGAGTCAGTTGGCAACCCTCCCCAAGCCCACCTGCCTTTATCCCTCTCCCCGACCTCACACGGGAACGCTCACATGCACACGCTCCAAACTGAACAGGAAATGGAAAAGGCCCCCTAGTCTTTCTCTTTCAAACGCGGCGCCTTACCCAAAACAGCACCCGGACGCTCAAAAGCCTCTCAAAACAGAAGCGTTCATTAAGTGCCAGAACCTTTATTCACGCATGCGCCCGCGAAGAACGCCGACCTGCTAGCCGCCCCCTTTTTATGGTGGAAGGCGCCAGCCTTCTTCCGCGCACGCGCAGAAAGAGGCACGCCCCTCTCCTCTCCGCCTCGCCCACCGCCCGTCTTCGGCGCACGCGCAACGGGCCCATGGAACGCATGCGCAGTGAAGCAGTGAGTGTTTGGTGGGAACCATGCTAGTCCAGAGCATTATGTTAAAAACGCTACAAAATTATTATTGTCTGGTTATTAATTTTTCACCAAGCGCATGCGAAAGAAAGGGATCTTTTCGAGAGGACATGTGCAGAAGTTCCCTGGTTCTTCAGATAATCCTTCCCTCTCCTGTTTTTATCTGTCTAGCTGTCTGTAGTCTATATTCATTGACCATATTTCCTTACAACATGGCGGCCCAACATCCTGTAACCTCCCCTTTTTTCCCCTTTCTAATTCTTCCCATCCCTCTTTTTCCCAAAAGTCTTATCAAACGCGCACGCGCAGTGGGTTCCCCCCGCCCAACGCCGAAAAAACCACGCTTGCGCATCTTAGACCCTCTCAGAGGGGGCGCTGGGGTCGGACGGCCATTGGCCGACTCGCCTCTCGCGTCACGTGGCCCGGGATGTACGGTGGCTCCTTGCAGCCAAAAGTCTCTCGCTGCAGCTGCGGCTGTTGGACTTCGTCGGCGTTTGGTTTCCTGGCAGCCGCGCTGGGCTTATTGTAGCGGGGGCGGCTACGGCAAGCGCCGCGGGTCATACCGGGTAAGAGTTGCGAACGGAACTGCATCCTGAACCCGTCTCCCTGAAGCGCTACCTGTGTGTGCGCACTCCACACGTGCTCAGATGCGCTCTCTTCCCTGAGATCGTTTTATCTCTTTGTCGTTGCGTTAAGGGCAGAAGCAGCGACAGGGAAAGGAAGAGAAAGGCGGGGGAGCTCCGTGTATTCGCAGAGGCACTGTTTTTCTAGCGTGGCGTTGTACGTTTTGTCTCCATCCCAAAACCAGTAGAACGGGGGTTTTATAGGGAAAAAGGAAAGATGTTTCCGCGGCCAGTTGTACGTATTCCCTTCTCTCTTTCTCCGCTGCTGATGTTCTCAAAATCAAGCAGACTGAGGATCCTGAACCCTTCAGAAATAAGAGCAGAGGAAGACCGAGTTTAAAAGCCTGACCTTGAGAATCAGTTCATTTAGCTGCATCTCCCTTTCCTTCCAGCAGCCACTGCCCCTTTTCTAATTTTGTCCTCACAACCCTGCAAGGTAGGTTAGGTTGAGGGAGACACACTGACTATGCTCTGGTGGTTCTTTGAACTGTGGGTTATTGTGTTGTCAGCTGCTCGAACAAGGCATGGTTTGTTAACTGCAAACAACCCAATATGTGTTGTTGAATTGTGAACCGGGTGTTGTTGTTCATGGCTGGGTTCCAAGGAGATGATAACCCACATTTCAGTAACAACTCACAGTTCAACCATGATGTATATTCAAACTGTGTGCAAGGGGTGTGGATTTGTCTAAACCCAGTAGGTGTGTGTCAGTGACCTAGTTAGCTTTGTGGCCCGCTGGGAATCTGGACTGGGCTTTCTGTGTTCCTAGGATGCTTTCATGGCACTGCTGTCTTGCGTCATTCTCAGAATTTTAATAGCGCTTGGGGTGGGTGGGGGGGAAAGCTATGTGGATGACATTGTCTCCCACCAGATGACTCCTTGCTGTTTTCCCACCACAGAAAATCTGTAAGGGGACCAGATCAACATGTTTGCAGAGTATTTTTTGATTTACGGTGCCCAGAACCATATGTCTAGAATAGGGGCTTTGTCCTACAGTTTCCATCATCCTTTAACATTGCTCATGGGCAGAAAGGAGTAACAGGGCAAAGCATTTTGGCGTGTCGGAATTCCCACCCCTCCATGCAATATCCTGTGCATGTTTCTTGAAGAATCTGGACTTCTTTTTGCCCCATTCCCTATTATAATCTCTGGGAAGAATCTCTTCTTGGGATTGGTATTTGGAAGATGCTGCTGCTGCTGCTTTTCACTCTCTTTCCATGCTTTAGACCCAGATAAGTATGTGTTCGGATGTAAGTTATAGAAAGCACTTTATTTGGATTAAACCATGTGTTTTTGTGTAGGTCCCTTAGAGGCATTGATTTGCCTTCCTTCTCAGTGAGACTCTGTAATATGCTTATTAATGGCAATATATCAGGGTAATTTTAAAAGAAATATTTAAACAGTAAATTTGTGGATTACAATTAATGCTAGCAGAGGATTGTGTTAAAATCTGAATTCAGTTCAGACAAATATGTTACAGCAGTCCCCTGCCAGAACACCCATCATCCTTGGCCACGGGCCCTGCTGTCTTGAACTCATGAAAGTTGGATTCCAACAACATTTTGCCTTCCTTTACAGCTTGGAAAATCTTTCTTCTAAGGAAGGGACTGTCACTTAGTATGGCCAAGAGAAGGGATAAAAGATTTGAATATCCTGGTTGTGCCCCAGCCTAGGTTTCACCAATGACAGCCGATTTTGCATCTTAATAAGTCATTCAATTTTCTTGAGAGGTGGCCAGGTTGAACCTGTGGCAAGAAAAATACCGAAGAAATTGTTGGGCCCTTAAAAATGGTAAAGCTGCAGTGCTGTGCAGTTTTAGACAGGAAGAAATCCCTCAGCTTTCAGAGTATCCCTGCCTGCATGGACTGTTACTGCCTAAAGAGCTTGTGCCTTAACATTTATGATGGCTGTGTGGGGAGCTCTAAACAGTACACTCAGAATGAAAATGAGATGCAACTGCTACAAGCAGCTTTAATTATCAGGAGAAGCATCTTACAACATCAGTTGTTAGGGATAATGTCAACAGCCTGGCATCGGCAAAGTGCCCTTTGTTTGTTTTTCTGCTGGCATAGGAAATCCTGACCATGTTAAAAATACAGATTACTTTTGCATATAGAAAATTCTAGTGATGCATCTTTAATGCCAGATCATTCTTGTATACGTAGCTCTAAATTCTGTAGTCCGACAGGACAGCGTGGGTTGTATGACTGGACAGTTTTGATGATATTTCTCTGTCTACAGATACCAGAATAAATTTATATTGGTTTTTAAGATGCCACAAAACCCTCTTTTTCTTGCTGTATGAGATTAACATGGTTGTCCTCCTCATGAAATGAGTTGCATTTCTGCACAGGAAAAAGACTTTGCCTAGATGCAAAAACCGAAATGTGTTAATTGCGATGACATGCGCTCGTTCAGGCAGCCTGAGAATTGAAAAAGCAGGGGCCTTGCTTTAAATCTGTGTTGCATCTCAGCTTTTGTCCTTGGTGATGTTGAACTCTGGCGTAAAATGAAATTGGGTTGAAGAATATGTCTGCAGTGAAGTCAGCGCAATGGATGCTTAGCTGCTTTCAGGGTAAAAATTTCTGGGATATTTTCTTCTGCAGTGATGACCTCCAGTGAGGGGCATTCTGCCAAAGCTGCCTTTGCTGTTGCTCAGCAAATTTCTTCCCTTCCCACCAGCCCCACATTTTTTTTTTTTTTGAGCTTGTTCCGGAAAAAGCACATCTGTGCTTTTGCAGATGAAAAACAGTGGATGCTGCTTGTGCATTGGTATTGGAATAAAGGAATTATTCAGGAGCTTTTCTTTCCTGTTATCAAGACTTCCATCAGCTCTGCTGAAAGACCATCTCCTTTGGGTCCCCTCTGCCTTAACTGTTGCTATGCAGCAGCCGGTTCATCAAGCTGAAGCAGCAGGAGGCATGGGGAATCAGGGCAGTTCCATCAGACAGCCTGTTCTTCTCCTTCACCTGAAATCACTTCCATTCTATATAGTCATTTCTAGGCATTACTACCGAATAGTCAAAATAGCTTGACTTTGCTGACTTGTGCCTTCCTCTTCCCTCCCCCTCTCCTTTCCCTTTTCTGTTGTGCCTTTTGTAAGCCTGCAGGCAGAGAATGACCTGTTTGCTATTGATTATATGTAGGCCTGCCTGGGAAATTTTTCAGGTGAGGAACAGTGTAAGAATATGGCTTGAATGTTGTCAGAAGCACAGTCCCTTTTGACCTTCCTCAATCCCTGCCTCTATTATTTTGTTGTTGTTTGTTGTTAGTTGCTTAGTTGCGTCTGACCCATTGCGACCCCATGGGCAACACTTCTCCAGGCCCTCCTGTCCCCCACCATCCCCCGCAGTCCACCTAAGCTCACGCCGACTGATTCAGTGACCCCATCCAGCCCCCTCATCCTCTGCTGCCCCCTTCTTCTTTTGCCATCTATTGTTCCCAGCATCAGGCTCTTCTCCAGGGAGTCCCTCCTTCTCATTAGGGGGCCAAAGTATTTGAGCTTCACCTTCAGGATCTGGCCTTCTAAAGAGCAGTCAGGGTTGATCTCCTCCAGGACTGACCGGTTTGATCGCCTTGCGGTCCAAGGGACTCGCAGGAGTCTCCTCCAGCACCACAATTCAAGGGCCTCAATTCTTCGGTGCTCAGCCTTCCTTATGGTCCAACTCTCACAGCCATAAATTGTTGTTGTTCATTGCAAAGTTGTGCCCAACTCATCGCGACCCCATGGACAACACTCCTCCACGCCCTCCTGTCCTCCACCATCCCCCGGAGCCCACCCAAGCTCACGCCGACTGCCCCAGTGACCCCATCCAGCCACCTCATCCTCTGCTGTCCCCTTTTTCTTCTGCCTTCAATCCTTCCCAGCATCAGGGTCTTCTCCAGGGAGTCCTTCCTTCTCATTACTATTTTATTATTCTACTATTTTACTCCCTGCCATTCCCAAATCTCACTTCTGGTATGAAGATGGCCTTCATTTTAGAAAACATAAGCCCATACAGGCTTCCTTAAATGGTTCTCGTGTCTGCAGGCTGATAATCCGCGAGCTGAGCAAATCAACATGGCAGCCAGACGGATTACCCAGGACACATTTGATGATGTGGTGCAGGAAAACATCCTTGAGTTTGCGATGGATCCAGAAGAGGCAGTGAATGAAGCCATCCAGCAGTTTGAGTCTCAAGGTCTGTTTTTGCTGCTTGCTTGCTTGCTTTCATATCTTTACAAGAACCCCATGAGGTGGACCAGGGTGAGAGAGAGAGATACTGGCTTTGTAAGGCAGAAGGGCCTCCAAGGATGAGCTTGTGTGATGATTAATTACTTGTCAATAGATCCTCTGGAATCAGCTAAGAGAATTGCTTCTCTCTCTCTCCCTCTCCCTCTCCCTCTCCCTCTCCCTCTCCCTCTCCCTCTCTCTCTCTCTCCCCCCCCCCCTCCTCCAGGTGTGGATTTAAGCAACATTGTGAAGGCAGCCCGCAACCTTGCTCCGGAGAGTGGTCAAGAGCAAAAGCACGCTATCTTGCAGGTGAGGGGCATGCCCAGCACTCTGTGGGAAAGAACACAGGACCACCTGGCTGGATTAAGCCCAGATTCAGCCAAGCTGGGAGGACCAAGCAGTGACCGTGTAGGACTGGGATATGGGAGAGCGAGGTTCTAGTCCCCACTTTCAGCCTGACCAACCTTACAGGGCCCTTGGTGTGAGGATAAAATAGAGAGGACCACATAAAGTGCCTTGGGCTCCTGGCTGGAAAAAGAGGGGGTTTGGTTCTAATAAACCATAGCTCACTTTCTGGGTTCCAGCAGTGCCTGGCCTCAGTTGCTCTGGAAAGCTCACAGCCCGAGCAAAGGCTTATTCCAGCCAGGTTTCTCTTCACGTGACCACCGGGGAGATGTCCTGATGGGCGGTCCACAAGCAGGATGGGGAGGGAAGAGGAAACGTTTCGTCTTTTCATCAGGGCTGGTGGAATGGCCTGATCTCCCTTCTCGTTGGGGCCACTGGTAGAAGCGGTTGAGCAAGGAGGAGTCTCTGTGTGTATGGTTTTTCAGCTTGTCAGAAGGCTCTTCGGCACCAATAACAAAACTGGCCTAAAGATACCAAGATGCCCTTTTCCCTCTTCTCCTAGATATTGGACTGTCTCCAGAAAGCCATCATTGATGCCGACTCGGAGACGGTGGATGAGCTTCTGGTCCGATTTGCCAAGCAGTGCCATCAAGAGTTGGCCGTCCGCTACTTGGCAGGGGAGAAAGGTGCCTATCCCGCCATGATGGCTGCTTGCCGGCTGGCGGCCGAGGACCGGCACTCGCTTTTCAAAGCCCTCCATGCCCTCTCGGCACTCCTGGACGGCCAGCCTGACCTGCTTGATGCTGCTGGGCAGGAGCTGCTTCTCCGGGTCCTGCAGGAGAGCGGAGACGATGCCGACCTGACTCTTGCCGGGATCCGTTGCATCCGGCACGCCTGCCTGAAACACGAGCAGAATCGGCAAGATCTGGTGAAAGGCGGCGTTCTCCCACTGCTGGCTGGAGCGATCGTCCGCCATGGTGACCGCGCTGATGTAGTCCGCGAGGCCTGTTCCGGGCTGCGGATCATGACCTTTGACGATGACATCCGGGTGCCCTTCGGTCATGCCCATGACCATGCCAAGATGATTGTGGTGGAACACAACGGCCTGAGGATCCTTATAGAAGCTGCCAAAGGTAGACAAGCTGGGCAGTTAATTTGTAATGCTATCTTTGTACTGAAGGCTGTTTCCATTCTTAAAAACCAGGAGACTGACTGGAAGGTCTCGGGCTGATTTGTAATATTTTATTTATTTAAAACTTTTCTATCCCATCTACCACTGATGTCTCAGGATAACTTACAATAAGGAACAAACACAACTTCCAGCAGTCAAGATAAGCCCACCAGTAAAAAGCAACTGAACATTAAAATAGTGGGTAAATGAAAAGGTTTTCACTTGACGCTGAAAAGAATAAAGCGTCAGTGCCAAGGGAGCCTCTCTGGGGAGTGATTTCCACAATTGGGGTGGAGAAGACCCTTCTCTGGGTAGCCACCCTCCTGATCTTCTTCTAGGAGGGCTCCTGGAGCAGGACCTCCCCCTCACCTCTCAAGGGTGATTGTCAAGGGTGCTGCATTCCTGGAATAAAACGTGTTCCTCCTTGAATTAGCTCCAAAACGACTTTCAGCCCAAGGGCCACCTTCCATTGCAGAAAAGTTCTTGGTGGCGGTGTTCCTGGGCAAGTGGGTTGAAGGCAAACATTGTGGGGTCAGAATCCATCTTGGCTCAAAGCTTTTCCTATTCGCAACTCAGCCTCTGGAGAGCAATTTCCCCTTTCAGAATGAGGAGAAAATTACACAAATGCCAGGAAGCTTGAGGGTGGGGAGCGTCCTTCTGGAAAATCCCCCGTTTGCCCCACTGGGTCTAAGGTGCTGCCTTCTGGGTTCAGGGAGAAAGCCAGGAGCTGATTCGGAGCCCACAGGCTTGTGACCTGGGATTCGGTCCCTTGCCGATTCGGACTGAGCATCTGCTTTGAGGCAAAAGTGCTCCTTCGCTTTTTGCGCAAGTCCATCTGTCTGAACTTTTGCCTATTTGTTTCACAGTCGCACTTTCTATTTTAGTTTCCTTTTTTTTCTTTTAGTTCATACATTCAATTTTAAATGTTTTAATAACTGTAGTTTTAATAATGCATTTTAGAATTTTATATTATGTAAGCCATCCTGAGCGCTTCCCTGGAACGGCGGGATATAAATGCTTGTAATGAGCCAGTGTGGTGTAGTGCCAGTGTGAGAGCCAGTGTGGTGTAGTGGTTAGAGCGTGGGACTGGGACTCAGAGGATCCGGGTTCGAGTCCCCGCTCGGCCATGGAGCCAACTGGGGAGCTTTGGGCCAGTCACAGACTCTCAGCCCAGCCTACCTCACAGGGTTGTTGTGGGGATAGGATAGAGGAGGAGAATGATGTAAGCTGCCTTGAGCACTTTGTAGGAAAAATGCAGGTTATAAATCGGAAAATAAATAAATCCATAATAATAAATACCGCAGAATTTCGCTAGGAAACCAGGCTGTTCCTAACAATCCTGAGGTCTGACTGGGAAACTTGATAAAATAATTGACTGACAAAGAAAAAATTGGTAGCCTTGACAAATGCCTGTGGCAACAGATATTGCCAGAAGGTCTAAGGGAGGGGGCATTGCTGTGTTTTGCCCTGCGTAGTCTTGCCTAGAACTGGCAAGTTCAGAATGCAGATGTAACCCCATTTTTACCCGAGGGCTGATTCCTCGGTGTCACATATAAAATACTTCCTGCTAAATATTCTGCGCTCCAGCCATCCAGATTCTGCACCCAAGCTGGATTCCGCAACTAGCCCACATCACACAACTTTGGCCAACTGTCTTGTTCAAAAGCAGTTTCTTTTCCCTGATGTTTAATCCCAGTCTGCTTTTGCCGGGTGAAGGGAAAAGCCACTGGAGATCTTGTTCGGCCTCCCTGCTGAATTCTGTGATTTCCCAGGTGCTGCCTAAGGACTTGCAGCTCTATCTAGACTGCCATTTTACAGAACGTATTAAGTATTTTTGTTTGTGCCTCTCTCTCACAGGATGTACCCAGTGCAGCTTCTGCAAACAAACAGAGCAATACAAGCAAGGAGAATTTGGGGCATCTGATCTCAATTTCTGACTTATTTTCTGCTTTTAAAGGATGCCTTCAGGAACCTCACTATTAAACTGCTAACATCCTGTGCTTTTTTTGAACATGCTCCATACCATGTACGGAAGGCCCTACAATTAACGATCAAAACGTCTTACTGCTTTTTCTTTCTCTACTCAGTTTTCACTGACGATTGCAGCGTTTTGAGTGAAATCTGCGCCACGTTGGCACGGCTGGCTGTCCGGAACGAGTTTTGTCAAGAGATTGTGGACCTGGGAGGCTTGAACTTCATAGTGGCGCTCTTGGCTGACTGCATCGAGCATCAGGTACTGGGGATGTCGGAAGCTGCTGCATGGCTTTGGTCGCATCCCTTTGTTCACGAAGGCTCCTTTCCCGTCACTTGTTCTCTGGATTGGGGCTACGATGTAAAATTGGATGGGACACCCAAAAACTGTAGGCAACAGAACCAGCATTTGAAATTCTTTGCCTGGGGAGATTGGGCAGGAAATAACAGGATGAATGCAGCATGCAAAGAGATCAGACTAAGGTCCGTCTGTTCTCATTAAGGCCAACCAGTTACCTCAAACGGAGCTCCACACGCTGGACCCCACGGGCCTGTTACCGTGTTTGATATGCTATGAGTTGTGGGCCTTTCTTCTGCCTAAAGTTCATTAGCAGCTTGTTGTTGCTAGTTGCGAAGTTGCATCTGACCCATCGCAACCCCATAGACAACATTCTTCCAGGCCTTCCTGTCCCCTACCATCCTTGGAATCCACTTAAGCTTCAATGACTCCGTCCAGCCACCTCATCCTCTGCCGTCCCCTCCTTCTTTTGCCATCAATTGTTCCCAGCATCAGGCTCTTCTCCAGGGAGTCCTTCCTTCTCATTAGGTGGCCAAAGTATCTGAGCTTCATCTTCAGGATGTGGCCTTCTAAAGAGCAGTCAGGGTTGATCTCCTCTAGGACTGACCGGTTTGATCTCCTTGCGGTCCAAGGGACTCACAGGAGTCTCCTCCAGCACCACAATCCAAAGGCCTCAATTCTTCAGCGCTCAGCCTTCCTCATGGTCCAGCTTTCACAGCCATACATTGCAACTGGGAAAACCATTGCCTTGACTATACGCACTTTTGTTGGCAGGGTGACATCTCTGCTTTTTAATATGCTGTCTAGACTTGCCATAGCTTTCCTCCCCAGGAGCAAGCGTCTTTCAATTTCTTGGCTGCAGT
>NW_025336482.1:634751-761490 GCF_004798865.1 Varanus komodoensis | reverse complement strand
AAAATAAAATCTGTCACTACCTCCATTTCTTCCCCATCTATTTGCCAGGAAGTGAGAGGACCGGATGCCATGATTTTAGTTTTCTTAATATTGAGTTTCAAGCCAACTTTTGCACTCTCCTCCTTCACCCACATCAAGAGGCTCTTTAGTTCCTCTTCACTTTCTGCCTTTAGAGTGGTATCATTTGCATATCTGAGATTGTTGATATTTCTCCCAGCAATCTTAATTCCAGCTTGTGATTCATCTAGCCCTGCCTTTCACATGATGTGCTCTGCATAAAAGTTAAATAGGCAGGGCGACAGTATACAGCCTTGCCGAACTCCTTTCTCAATTTTGAACCAATCAGTGGTTCCGTGTCCAGTTCTCACTGTTGCTTCTTGACCCACATATCTCAACGTTTCTCAAGAGACACATAAGATGGTCTGGTACTCCCATCTGTTTAAGAACTTGCCACAATTTTGTTGTGATCCACTCAATCAAAGGCTTTAGCATAGTCAATGAAGCAGGTGTTTTTCTGGAGCTCCCTAGCTTTCTCCATGATCCAGCATATGTTGGCAATTTGATCTCTAGTCCCTCTGCCTCTTCGAAACCCTGCCTGTACTTCTGGTAGTTCTCAGTCCACACACTGCTGGAACCCAGCTTGTAGGATTCTGAGCATAACTTTGCTAGCATGTGGAATGAGTGCAATGGTGCGGTAGTTCGAACATTCTTTGGCATGGCCCTTCTTTGGGATTGGAATGTAAACGGACCTTTTCCAATCCTGTGGCCACTGCTGAGTTTTCCAAGTTCTACTTTAGCATTGCAATCTCCCATGATGATACGGGCACCATTTTTGGAGTTAATTCTAGAAGACATTGTAGGCCTTCATAGAACTGGTCAACTTCAGCCTCTTCAGCACCAGTGGTTGGGGCATAGACTTGGACTATGGTGATGTTGAATGGTTTGCCTTGGATTTGAACTGAGATCATTCTGTCATTTTGGAGATTGTATCCCAGTACTGCTTTTCCTACTCTTTTCTTGACTATGAAGGCTACTCCATTTCTTCTGAGGGATTCTTGCCCGCAGTAGGATACCTGATGGTCATCTGAATTAAATTCACCCATTCCTGTCCATTTTAGTTCACTGATTCCCAAGATGTCGATGTTCCATCTTGTCATCTCTTGTTTGACCATGTCCAGCTTGCCTTGATTCATGGATCTTCCATTCCAGGTTCCTGTGGAGTATAGATCTTTACAGCATCGGACTCTCCGTTCACCACCAGACACATCCAGAGCTGAGTGTCCTCTCGGCTCTGACCCAGTCGCTTCACTCTTCCTGGCGCTACTAGTACTAGCCCTCTGCTCGTCCCCAGTAGCACATTGGACACCTTCTGACCTGAGGGGCTCATCTTCCAGCGTCATATCTCTTTGCCTTTTGGTACTGTCAGTGGGGTTTTCATGGCAAGGGGACTGGAGCGGGTTGCCATTTCCTTCTCCAGTGGATCACGTTTTGTCAGAGCTCTCTGCTATGACCTGTCCGCCTTGGGTGCCCCTGCACGGCATAGCTCATAGCTTCATTGCGCTACACAAGCCCCTTCGCCACAGCAAGGCAGCAATCCATGAAGGGGTCCCTGGGTTGTGCATAACAGCTATAGTGCAAGGAAAGGCCAGATGCTTTGAACCAGCCTTCCCAACCTGGTGGCCTTCAGAGGCATTTGGGGCACAACTTCAGAATTCCCTGTTGGCAGGGCCATTGGCTGGGTATTCTGGGTGTCGCGGAACAAACGTATCTTGAAGGGACAAGGTTGGGGAAGGCTGCTTTGGACAACCATGCTGATGGGTCATTCTGCCAGCTGGGGCTGATGGGCCCTGTCCCCCCAGTCTGTGGAAGAAGCTTGCCGGCCCCTGCTGTAGCGTGTGTTCCCGCATCCCATGCCTGCTTGAGGGTTCTCTCTCTGAAACCTCTTTCTGCGGCTTGTAGGAGCTGGTGAAGCAGGCGCTGAGCACCATCCGGGCCATCGCAGGCAACGACGACGTTAAAGATGCCGTGGTGAATGCCGGAGGGACCGACCTCATCGTGCTGGCTATGAGCCGCCACCTTGGGAGCCCGCAGGTAAGGCGGCTGAGGGGGAGAGCGCTTGGCCAGCATGCCCAGTGGGGCAGGTGCCCCCTTCGGTGTTTCCAGAATCGGTGAGCCAGCAGATTTGCCCGAGTCGGGGGCTTCGCCACCCAGGCTGAATTCCACCCGCCACACACGCCCGGCCCTCCTCTGCTTTCTCACTGCAGGTGTGCGAGCAGGGCTGCTCAGCCCTGTGCATGCTGGCGTTGCGCAAGCCGGAAAACTGCCACGTCATCATGGAAGGCGGCGGGGCCCTGGCGGCTCTGCAGGCCATGAAGACGCACCCCCGGGAGGTCGCCGTGCAGGTACCGTGGACTCCCCCCTGGAGAGGAAGGACCGTCGCTCCCCCTGCACCCCTTCCCAGAATAATCCCAGCTCCTGCCTCTAAAGCAGGGCGGGCCCTCTGTTCCCTGCTACTGCACAGCTGGAGCTGTGGGGGCAGCCTAGGCTCCCCTCGGGGGCCTGATAGTCTCGCGCCCCACATGCATCGCTCTAAAAACGCGGGCCGGCTCAAGGAGCTTGTTTCAGCGAAACGCACCTGACTCCTACGCTTTGTCAGCCCCGAATTAGAGCTGCTCACCAGAAGCCATTCCAATGGACAGCAGTAGAACCTCGCTGGAATGCCTCATTTCCCCTCACCCCATCCCCCTTTCCTTGTGTGCCCGGCTCTTTCAGATTTCCGGGGGGGAAATGGTTTCATGAGGGCTTGTAAGCTGCTAGGGGGCTCGTTTGCTTGAGCAGCAGGTGAGGAAACATGCAACAGCTCTTTCTCCCGCGCTCTCTCCACCCAGAAACAAGCCTGCATGCTGATCCGCAACCTCGTCGCCCACACCCAGGACTTCTCCCAGCCCATCCTGGAGATGGGAGCTGAGGACCTCATCACCGAGGCGCGGGTCGCGCACCGGGACTGTGACGATGTCGCCAAGGCCGCCTTGCGGGACCTCGGGTGCAAGGTGGAGCTGCGGGAACTCTGGACGGGCCAGAAGGGAGACCTGGCGCGTTGAACGTCTCGGAGCCGCTGCGGTGGCTGTAACCCAGCGGACTTTGGGATGGGGGACATGCAGAAAGGAATAAATCCATGCCAAAAAGTTGGGAGAGACGGGGTGAGAGTGTCTTGATCCATGCGGTCCTAGGCCAGGGAAATGTGCCATTCCGCCTTGAGTCGCTTGAGCCCAGACTCTTTCCTGCACTGAGCAGGGGTCCCCCCCACCGCCCGCTTTTGGGCTTCCTGCCGCCCTCCAGACCCCAAGCAGTGCGGCACCATGGCAGTGATGCCGGAGGGGGCTTTGTGGTGAAATCTGTCCCCATCGCTGCGCTCACGCCCCGAAGAGCTGCGTGGCAGGTGTTGGTAGGATATACTTCTCACTCCTGTCTGTATTTTGGCCTCCCTTTTCACAGCTAGGGGTTCCGTTTACTGCCTTCCCTGCATGTAACAACATTTTCTTCTCAAGCACACTGCCTGCCCTTCTGGCAGCCCTCGCCTGCCTGGATCTGCTTCTGCACCTCGCCACGCCATTGTTTCAAAAAAGCACGTCTTTGTCATGCCTGCCACCCCCCCCCCCGCCCTCCAGCCAGCCCTCCTTTCTAATTCTCTTTCCTCGTGGTCCTATTATCCCCGAGCTGAACTGGGAAGATGCTGCAGTAGGGACAGGCTGTTCATCCCGCCGGACTGTTAATGGTTCACTTCATTTGGCCAAAGCACTTTGTGGTTTTGGATGGGATTTCCTTTTCGCCACTCTCGGCCACTTTGCGGGAAGATGCACGAGGCTAGGCCTTCGGTCTTCTGCCTCCAGCGCTCCGGAAAGCACGCACTGATTGCACTGACTTTTCCGCTGTGCTTCAGTCAGTCGTCTTTGGCTGTAACATCCCGTGCCCCCTCCATTTATGTGTTGCTTGAAGCCCACCCTTCCTAAGAACCTAACCTCACAGAGGGTCTATGGGCCCCTTCCCGTCAGCCTGTCCTACCTCACAGGGTTGTTGTGAGGATAAAGGAGCAGGATAGTATAAGCCTCCTTGCAAGGGGACAAGAAGGTGGGATGTAAATACGACGAATAAATATTTGAATAATAAATAGGAGCAGCTACACTGGATGAGCCCGAGGGACTGTCCAGCCCAGCGTTTGGGTCACGGGAGGCCAGCCAGCTGCCCATGGGAAGCCTGCAAGTGAGTGCAACAGCAGCCCCCAAGCCCATGTTCCCCAGCAACTGATCCTGGAGGCAGGGCTAGTGACCAGGAATAGCATGTGTCTGATTCCCTTCCAGAGGTGTCCAAGATTCACGGGATGCCCCTTTGAGTTCCAGTATTATAAGTGATGGAGAGCGGAAAAGGACCCCATTTTCTTCACACCAGGATTAATGTCTCTACCTTCTGCCGTGCCTTTCCCTCACTCACCTTTTTCCTAAGGTTAAACCAGTCCTTGAAGGTTCCCCTCCTCCGGGGCAGGAAAAGGGAGAATGCTTCTCTGAGATTTTTAGCTGGCCACAGCTTTTAGAAGCACATGCATTTGAAAACTTTACCTGAAGAACACGCCTGCGTGTTGCCTGGTCTGAGCAAAGGTTTGGGCATCTTTTCTTAATGGATCCCTCTGACCCAGGACTGGAAGCCCTGTTCCTGGGGCGTACAGTGCAGGTGTCCTACACCATGGCACATGCTTCCTGGAGCTGACGGAAGTTGGGGATCCAATACCAAGAAGGTCATTTGCTCACAGGGCCCCATAAACTTTGGATCTGAGTCTGCCTGTGATTATTACCGAACTAGCAACTGCAAGGTTTTTGTATTTTGGAGAGGAGAAGCTGAGAGGCCTTCTTTGGGAAACCTGAATGAGCCATTGAAACCCCGCATGGATCCGGGACCTACAACAGAGGACACTCTGTTGTAACCACACGCTTGGTGGGGCTTCTTGGCCAGGGCGGGGCTCACCACTCACGTCCTCTGGCTTGTTTGGCCCCACGGGAAACTGATCACATGGCCAGGCCAGCTTTCTGGTATTGCTTGGCATCTCTGCAGCAACACAGAAAGCACCCGTGTTCTTTTTCTCTTTGCACAAAAGAGGGAAGCAGGAGTTTTAATGGAAATAATTTCTGAAAAATACGCCCCGTCCCTCCCCCGCTCACCGAGGGCCCATCTCTTGGCTCCCCACGGAGGCGGGTGGCCGGCCTCACGGAGGCTCCGGGGTGATGCGGCTGCTATGCTGTGTAATCCACAGTCTGAGCCGGCTGGTCAGCAGCCTCCTGCCTGTTTCTGTCCCGGTGCTGGTGCTGGTGCTGGTGCTGGGCCGCGGCGGCCTCCGGAAGATCCTCCAAACCCAGGACACGATGGAATGAAAGCTAAGCCGGGAAGAGGTGGTGCGGGGCTCGGAAGCGGGGCTGGGCGTCTCTGGGACCACACGGCAGCTCTGAGTAGAGGACGCCCGCTGAGTTGGTTCTTTCCCTCGCTCCTTCGCTGGCATGACCTGCAAGAAAGCCCAAAAGCCACTTCCACACCTGCTTTGACCCTGGAGGGATTGTGGGGAAATGGCATGAAACAAGTCTGGGATCACACACACACTTACTTTCATGGCCCAAGTTTCTAGTCCCTTTTACTCTTGAGCGCTGGGGAGCCAGGTTCGGGTGCTACAGAAGTAATAGCTGTATAATTTATTATAATTGGACCTTAAAGGTTAAAATAAAGAATCCTGTAGCGCTTTAAAGCTTAAGCTCTAATCCTAAACACATTTACTAGGGAACAGGACCTGTAGGACACAATGAAATAGATTCCTGAGTAATAACACAGGTAGTTTTATCACTGCAAAGTACATTCCCATTAAGGTTGAGAAATGTGTACCCTTCCACTCTGAGGAGTGGAACTGATCTGAATTGAATTGAAACTGATTTCAATTTCTCTGAATTGAAACTGATTTCATTTCCCATCAGCCCCAGCTAGCACAACCAGGGCTGAGAGGAGTTTAGTCCCATCTTAGTTCACTCCTGGCTTAGATTCTTCCTTTCCATAATAAATAGGGTAGCCTTTAAGATTCTATCACACTCTGTTGGATTAGCAGATAAAATAAAATCCGCCCCCTCCTGAAATTGAGCAACATGGGCTTTCTGTCCCATCCAGATCTCCATGGATTTCTCTAGTCTTACACACAACAAAATCTCTCAATGGTCACATAAGCTAAGCAGAACCTCCATGTTCAAGGGCAGTCTATCCCTAAGTGCAAGATATTTGGAGGAGCTGCAGGACATTGGCAACACATTTGCATTGCAAGGATAAGGTCCCAGTGTGATTGCCAGAATTCCCAATTATGCTGGAAAATGTATTATTATTTATTAAAAGCTTTTATAGACCGTCTACTACAAGCATCTCAGGACAGCTTACAACAAGGAGGATGGCTTACAAGAAGAATTAAAACGGAGCAGGGAAAAACGCTTCCCTGCTCCAATTTCTTTGTTTCCTCTGGGCTAACCTGCAAGAGATTTTCCCAGCTGTCAAAGAGTACCCTCTGTTGTCACACAAAGTATTGTGAGGGGTGTCCCGGTCTTGAGCAGGCAGGCCATTTTTGCAGCACTGCTGGCAGACAGGAAAGCTGTTGATGGGGAGCAACACAACCACCTGTGCGTGTGACTTTGGGGGCCACGACGAGCAGGCCCCGTCCTTCCAAGCTTTGCCGCCACATCACCTGACAGAGCTCTTTCCCGCCACGCACTCACCGGATCCTTCAAAGCGGAGGAAAAGCTTGGGATCTCGAGCGTGCAAAGCAGGTACTTCCCCACGGTGTCACGGCCCCCACATACCTGACTGCTCTCTCCCGCCGCATCCATGCCGTAGCAGCAGATGCTCAGTGCCCCCACCTTCTCCTCGGGGCTCGGGGGCAGCGAACGCTGGTCCTGCAGGAGGGGCTTCAGCTCGCTGATCGTGGCCTGCTCCTTCTCGTCCGCTTGGCAGGCTCTGTGCTTTCTCTTCTGCGGGGACTTCCTGGCCATGCCGGCCGTGGGCAGCGGCGCCGAGCTGCTCGGTGGCCCCGGCCCCTCTTTGGCAGGGCTGATCCTGGGGCTGGACCTGCAGGGCGGGCCCCCAGGTGCACAGGGCTTCGGCACACCTTGCTCCTTCCGGTGGCTGCCGGCCTCCGGCACACCATCTCCGTGCGGCCTCACGCGCCTGCCCCCCGGCCCGCCCAATTTCCTCCCACCAGAGTCGGGCCGGGCGCTGTTGTGGGGTGCCCCTCGGGAAGCCTCGTGGGGGGCTGCCACACACTTAACCTCTTTCATGTTGTTGTTGGCTTCCGCGCCTCGTTTCTCCCCACTGCGGGCCTCATCCTGCAAGCACCCGTCGCACTGGACGCTGGTGTCACAGCCGCTCCCGTCGCCCTGGGGTTCCTCCTCGGCACTGCGGGGCTGGTAGCGGGGGAACTCCACGTATGTTCGATAGCAGGGGAAATAGCCGGTCGAAGCGCTGGATTCTTTTAGGAAGGCTTCCTCATCGCAGAGATAATACCCCTCCTGGTCCACAGGGCTGCCTTCGGGACAGTCCGCCCTGGAAAATCCGGTGCTTGGTGTGAGTTTTCCATTGGGCTCAAAGCTGTCTATTAAGGATACCTGGGGCAGGAGGAGGAAGGGAAAATGAGACGTCAGAGCAAACTGTTAGTATACTCGGCTGTGTCTTTTTTGTCTTTGATGTGGAGCTTCCACAAAAGAGAATGCAGCCCTTGGGCACGGTGTCTCTAATTTATTTAAAATTATGGTATCCTGTCCTATATGAAGATTGTCCCACTTACAAGAACCAGTGCTTTTTTTGTCATAGAATGCACTGGAGCAGAGTTCCGGCACCTTTTTTCGACAGATTTTCCAAGTTTTAAAAGTAACTGTTGAAAATTTGATGTTTGGTCCATGTAGATATGAATCGCCCTGTCGAGCGTAGCAGGTCGGTGGCAAAATCATTAAAACGGTGCATGCGGGCTGCTTGTGTGTCGAATCCGATGCGTGCGTACTTCACACTGGTTGTGATGGTGCTGCTTGGCTTGTGATTGGTCGTGTGGTCACACGCTGAGTGCTTACTGCAGGCGGCGACCGTTACGTTTCGTTACACAACTGAAGTGTGTGGGTGTGTGTACAGTGATTGACTACATGCGAAAGGTAAATGATTTCATGAGTTCCGGCACCTTTTTTCTTACAAAAAAAGCACTGACAAGAACTATAACAGTCAATGAACAAAGCAACAATTAACAATGTACATAATACCAACAAAACCAAAAACAAAATGCGACTGTAATTAAAAACCAACTAAAATTCCTCAGTCCTTAAAATCATGCGTAAATAAAAAGGTTTCCACCTGGTGCCGAAAGGAATATAAAGTCGGTACTAGGTGGACCTCTCTGGGGAGCGCATTCCAGAGTCTGGGGGCCACTGCAGAGAAGGCCCTTCTCCGGGTTGACACCCTCTCTCCCTCCTTCAGGGAAGGTTCCCAGAGCAAGGCTTCCCCTGCAGATCTTAGGGGCATAAAGGGAAGGAGACGTTCTGTCAGGTATCCCCCACAAGGCTTTAAGACACCACGGACAGGCCTTCTGCTCCAGCCCATGTTGCTGTTAAAGCCACTTCTGGCGCTCAGCATTACTGCTGCTTCTCGCAGAGTCCAGACCAGGGCCTGCCTTTAGGCTGGTTGGCTTGCCTTTGACTGAGGCTGCATCTCTTCAAGGGGCCAAGGAATTGAGCAGGTCCGAATTTCTTACAATCCTGTTTGCTGCAGCAGACTGTGTGGATTCCATGCAGCTTCCTATTTTTTACTTTCTGTAATTGTATGCAGCAAGAAGGCCAGATCCTGAAGATGAAACCTAATGAGAAGGAAGGATTCCCTGGAGAAGACCCTGATGCTGGGAACAATCGATGGCAAAAGAAGGAGGGGACGGCAGAGGATGAGGTGGCTGGATGGGGTCACAGGGGTGCTGGGTGTGAGCTTGAGTGGACTCCAGGGATGGTGGAGACAGGAAGGCCTGGAGGAGTGTTGTCCATGGGGTCGCGATGGGTCAGGCACGACTTTGCGACTAAAGGAAAAACAAACCTGTTTATCTGTGAAGCAAATATTTTTGTGCTCCCTGTCCTTTCAGGTCTTAGGATTAAGGTTTGAGTGTCCTTATTTATCTATTCTGACAAGGAATCTAAGGCAGTTTGCATAATTCGCCTCTCCAGCTTATGGTCACAACAACCCTGTGAGGTAGGCCAGGTTGAGTCTCCGACGCCGTCCCACAGTCATCCATGAGCATCAGGGCCAAGTGGGGTGCAGAACGTGGATTTCCAAAGTCCCAGTCTAACACTCGAACCTTCCCAACTGGATGCTCCCCCAGGTGTTTTAAGCTTCAGTCCCTATCATCCACAGCAAGCATGGGCCAGGGATGCTGGGAGTTGTCGTCCAAAACATCCAGAGGGAACCCAGTTGGGATTGAGAGATACTAGCCATATGGGCAGGTGATGAAGTTATGCTTTAACCCCCAAACCTGCTCCAGCAGTGTGTGTGGGGTTGGGTGGACTCCGGGGGATGGTGGAGGACAGGAGATCCTGGAGGAAGGTTGTCTGTGGGGTCATGAGGGGTTGGGCATGACTTTGCGACTAAACAACAAACAAAAACTGCATGCGCATAGGAGTAATAGAAAAATGTGGGAAGGAAAGAAACAACACATTTTAAAATGTGCATTTCCCCCAGAAGCAAAAATGCATTTCAGGGGCGTCGGTGCATTTCCGGGAATTTGCGAATGGCGTGTGAACCCCCATTTGCACAAGATCTGTCTCTGCTCATGTCCAGAGGATGCAGGGAATGCTGGCTGGCCATCAGGGGCACGTAGGCCCACCTCTACAGTGCCTGCACATTTCCGCCTGTGTTTAGGGATCTTTGGCTGCAGAGGTGCAGAAGTATTGAGCCATGGTGGTGTCTCCGTGGCCTTTGTCCTCAGGAACTGAGGAGAGCCCCATATGTCCTTCAGGAAACCGACTTCCGGAGCAAACGGGCCCTCGGAGAGCTGGAAACCCCGAGCTGTCTTTCAGTGGCTGAATCGTGCCCCTCTTTGGTTGAGTCCAGAGACTCTTCATCTCACGACAAGGGGCTGGAATTCTGGGGTACAAGGATTCTGCATCCGCGACGCAGTTCTGTAGACCAGTGCCAGGTTTCTTACCTCGTTCACTCTGTGCTCCAGGTGTTCTTCTGTGTTGCCTCCAGGGGGAGGCCAAAGTCCTTCTTGCACATCACCGACGAGAGTCTTCATACATGTCTCTTGGCTGCTCGCATCTTCCAGAGCACTGATGGAGTCATCTTGGCCAGCTTCCTCGTCTTCTTTTTCTTGCAGCTGCAAAGCAACAGCCACAACAACGAGGAATTCATTCATTCGTTTATTCATTCAAAACATCATTCGTATGCCACCCAATTCTACCACATGGCCTCTGGGCAGCTCACGAGATAACATCACAAAAAAACATAATAAAAACCATAGCACATTAAAAACAACAATAAAATACAGCGAAACATACACAGCAAAGCTCTTGTGGAAACTTTTCGCCTGGCACTGGAAGGAAAGTAAGGAAAGCACCAAACGGATCTCCTTGGGGAGAGCATTCCACCTATGCAGAATGCAAAGAAGGTGCAGAGATACAAGGTGTTAGGAGAGATTTCGCCAACCTGGCACTGAGCAGACCTCTTAGACATCTACTTCCATCAGCCCCAGCCACTGTGTGAATGAATTGTGAGGATTAATTTTATCTGCAGTGATTTTGATGAGAAAGGAATGGGCAAGCTCCATTATCTGTGAAGTCCACCCTTTCCAAAAACGTTTGTCTAAATATACAAATGACCCCAAGAAGTTTTGGGTCCAATGGACCTGGCCCCGAAGTGAGACTGCCTCACCCCAGACAATCTTGTGAGTCTCTGTACAGCCACTCACCCATCTAAAATCAAGCAGGTTCATAAACTGAGGCTTCTGGGGTAGCCGGCCGCCTTCGCCTTCCTCGGCTGGATGACTCCCAGGTGTTTGCTCGGTTGGTCTCTCCTTGTTGCCGTGAGTTTCTCCATCGGGGTGAACTTCGCCTTGGCAAGCCAGCTTCGTACAGACGAGGAGAAGGGGTTGGGTTGGGGGAAACCCCAGACAAAACAGGAAATGAGAGAAAAATGGCAATGGAACCATCTTTCCACGTCAGAGGCACCATCACAGCTGGAGCTGGGGGTACGAAAGCCCATCCAGACCTGGCACTGACTCTTTTGCTGGTTGGATTACTCCTGAAATGCTGCATCTTGGCAGTGGTGGCTAGTGGTCGGCGTGCCAACAGAGCGCCCTGTGTTTCTGAAGAAGCTCTCCATGGTGCTGAAGGCTAGCCAGAAAACTGCTCATTTAATGTTTGGAATCAGCTGGTCTCTATCTCTAAAGAGCCGTATCTCTTTTTTATTCCTGAGGTTGCCACTGAGGTTGCCACTGAGGTTCCAGTCTGTCCCACCACCTCCAGACAATCTTATAGGAGGCCACTGGGTTGTGCCACTAAATTCGGAGTTGTATTCTGTCTGCCCACTGCCTGGGGAAGTGGGGTGAGCTTTGAGAAAACCAGCTCGGGGTAGAGAAGCCTTTGGCCTTTGCTGCATGGTTCTGTTGATCATTAACGGGAACGTAAGTAATATAAGTATTAGGGTGTGTGTGGACAACTGGAGGAGTTTCTTGCTATCACACAAACGGGGATTTCTAAGAACCTTGACGAAATCCAAGCAAGAAGAGAAAGACCTCCCCGTCCCCACAAGTCACTATGGACTTTTTTCTTAGTGGCTTGAAAGGACTTTACCCAGTCAAAGGAGAATTTTACCAGTTCAATAATAGTTCTCAATTCTACATGTCCCCCTATTGGTTGAGGAAGTGTCTATGATTTTTGTATTTAGGTAGTTTTTCCATGCCAAATAAAGTAAATGATACACAATTCTTTCTAATATACCATCTATACCCTGCCCTTTTAACTCTTGCACGATCCATCCTCTCCAATTTATCTTCACAACAACCCCGTGAAGTAGTCTGGGAACCTCATCACAAATATCTATGACAAGAATACACAAATTTATTGTGTATGTACAGCAGCCTTTTGCTTTGGTTGCTGTTGCATCTGAGAGAAGCTCATGTGCATCTCCGAATTCATCCCAGAATCCTCTGCAATGTTTGGTAATTGCTTGGTACACACAAGAACCAGGAAGCTGCAGAGCTGTTCTTGGGTTGCGTTAACTCAGGGATGTTCAACCCGAGGGCCGAATTCCATGTCAGAGATGCTCTGCGGGCCGCATTCTAGTGGTGGGTGCAGCCAAAGGCAAAAAACCAGGGTCAAAAGTGGCATATCGTAGCTTAAAGTTCTTACTACCAGGGGCTTAGCTGGAGGAGAGAAGTTTGACCTTTCAGAAGGAGGTCTATTGGGGTGGGAGGTAGGAAAATAACCCAATGATGGAAGGGCAGGGCGGAAGGGAACATGGCCACCCGCTCCTCCAACTGATTGCCCAGGGCTTCCAGTTGCCCTGTACCTCCTTCAGTTCTGCAGAATCTGCCAGGTGGTCAATATCGTGGCATTCGGTATCTGTGCTCGAGGGACTTGCTGATTTGACGTCTCTTTGGGGACCAGCATGTTTCTTTCCAGTTGGGGTCTTTTTGCACACATCCTCGGAGTCACCGATATATGTTTCAGGGAACTGCGTGGGGGATGAAGGGAAAGGAAGAGGTGACATCAATGGTGCTCAGTGCCCACAATACTCATGTTTATTATTTTATTTACTTATTTATTAAAACATTTCTGTGCCGCCCCTTGCCGAAGCCTCGGGGCAGCTCACAGCACAAATAAAATACAATAAAATACAAAAATAACAATAACAGATCTTAGCCACTTTTGGAATAAATTTCCTTCAGATCCCACTTGATGTATCTTTGGTCAGATGCTGGGTCACTGTTGATTCTCGAAGAAGGCACTTGGCTACTTGCCAGAGCTTTTTTGTCTCTTATGATTTATTATTATTATTATTATTATTAGAACACTTTCAAAGGAATCGGGGCCTTGCTTCCACACTGTTTCTCCCCTGCAAACGGTGCCCAAGGTGCAGCAACAATGGGCGTTAATTAAAACAGGCCTTGAAAATATGATACAAATGTAAGAAATGTCGGGAAAACATGGAATCATTTGACGCAATAGATCCACTTACAGATTAAAGGTCTCCTGCAGAGATCTAGAGAGAAAATGAACCTAGCCATCCATGGCAAGGAATTTCATAGCCTGGGAGTGGCCCCAGAAAAACAGACAGACAGACAGATGGTGACAAGATAACAGAGGGAAGAAAAAGGTCTATTGTCATTTTGTGCACCCAAAGTTTTGTTAAAGTTTGGCATGATGCGAACAGGTGGCTTTTATACAAATTTAATAAAATACATTAAAAATGCATGGTAAGCCACAAAGAAGAGGTGGAATTAGAAGTGCTTGAGAGATGGGTGCTCCCCCCACCCCATAACCATATTCCTGTTATAAATGGGGCTTCTTACCAGCTTCCCCGCCATTAATCTTCTCTAGGGTGACTGGATTGTCTTCTCATTTGGGGGAAATGATACTACCGTTTTTCGTTCTTTATCTTTTGCGGTGGGTTTTCTTTTCCTCTTTTTGTTGCTGAAACACACCCCTTTTCCTTGGGGGCCCCCACTGTTAAATTCTGCCCCTTCAAAGCCAAGCCATCGGCTCCCTGCTGATGCGCGGGCTGCACTCCCAACTGAAAAGTGAGGCGAGGTTCTGTGCTGACGTCACAAACGGGATTCTGGATGGTTCCATGAGTGCAGAATCCGTCTCTTCTGGAGATGCTGTGCGAACAGGCTGTGAGAGCCGTCACAGGCTCCCTTTCTTCAAAGGAAAGGGGCCTTGTCATACCAAACTGTATAAAAGTATTCCTAGCATGGAGAGAACCTTTTTCTCCCTCTATATGAATCCTAGCACCAAAATGGGGCCCTCTTGAATGGTGGGAAAATCAGGATCAATTGGGACTGATCAGGACCGATCAAAGGGAAGGACTCCTCCATGCAGCACTTGATTAAACTATGGAATTGCTGCCACAAGAGATCCTGAAGGCCACCCATTTGGAGGGCTTTAAAAGGGAATTTAAAAGGCAGGAGGATGTGGTGGCAGTAATGTCTTGCTTGCTGGTTTCCTTTAGGCTGGGAGGGCCAGGAAGGCTGGGTGTTTTAGTTCAAACAGCTGAGCAGCACTGGGTTGGAAGAAGCTGTTGTGAATTCTTATTTGTAATAAATATTATATTTCTGTACCACCCAGTAGCCAAGGCTCTCTGGTTTACCATAACAGATAAATTACAACAAAACACGTGGGTACTAAACACAAGAAGCATAGCATCCTAACATAACTTGATGCCCATATTTGTTTTCTAAAAGAAATGAAGCTCATAATAGTATGAAGCTCATAATGGTCTTAATAGATGCTTATTCCTTTTGTTCTCACCACATCCCCCTCTTACAAAGAACCTAAGGGGGCTTCCATAAACCCCCTCTCCATTTCATCCTCACAACAACCCTGCAAGGTAGGCTTGACTAAAGGACAATGAGCAGGAACGCCAACATTAATCGCCATGCCACACTGGCAACATATCACAATCAAAACAAAAATACAGTAAAATTCTAATATAATAGCACAATAACATAAATAAACCTATTATAATTATATTCTTAACTCTGTATTAATTACTGTATATATTAGTACTATATATAATTCTAGATTAATTATATATTAAGAATATAACGAATAAGAGAGCTTTGGCTAAGGCAGCATAGAAATGAAATAAAGAATAGAATGACAATAATGCAATAGTATTATTCAATAATATTAAAGTTAATGATCCTAGCGCTGAAAATTGCATGGCCAGAGGTACTGCGCAGCTCACTGAGCCCCGCCCAGCGCTGTAGGCGTGGCCACCCTGCAAGCCCCGCCCACTCCCTCCTCCTCCGGGACTCCTCCGAGCCCTCCCTCCTCTCCTTCCTTCCAGTCCAACCTTCTTTTCAATCCTCGCTGCCTACTGGCTTAGGCGCCCGCCCGTCACAGCGACGCAGGGCCGTCCGGCACTCCGACGGCCCCTTTTGCCTCCCTCCGCCTCCCTCCGCCTCCCGCCGCGCTGATTGGCCCGGACGGGGGCGTAGGGGGCGTGGCCGGCGGGGACGAGCCCAGATGTGCAGGGTAGAGAGCGCGAGAGAGACGCGAAGGCTGCTGCCGGAGGAGAGACCCGAGGGGCGGGGTGAGTGGCTGGGCGGCGGGGGGCGCGCATGCGCGCTGCCTCGTGCCCCCACCTTAAAGGGGGGGACAACCCCCCCCAGAATACCTATATATGCCAGTTTAAGATTATGACGGGAGCGGGAGGGGGGGTTAAACCCGAGTGCCCCCTTTCCTGAAATAAGTGCGGGGGCTTAAAGACTGTTCCTTCCCTTTCCAGTTGTATTTGGGGTGGAGGGCGAAAGGTTAATTGTTGATTCCCTCTTTGTATTGGACGAGGGGTGGGGGGCTTAGGCTTCCCCTTTTGAGGAGGGGTGAGGAATCATGAGAGCTGAGGCCCCTTCTTGGAAAGGGGAGGGGTTAAGGGACTGGAGTGGGGAGGGGTCCCTGGAGCGTGTGGGGGGGGGGCTTAAGGCTTAGTTGCACCCTCTTTCCTGAGAAAAGTGAGTGGGGGGGGTGGAAGTGTGTGGCTTCTCTTGATCTTGATTTACCTGCCCCCGAATCGAGGGGTGGCTAACTTATGTCTCCCTCCATTTTTGGGGTGCAGCTGGGGGATCGAGTGCCTCTGAAATGGGGGTGGTTTAAAGGTTAACCCCCCCAAACTGACAGCATAAATAGTTATTTATTCTCTGTACCTGGGGGTAGGGAAAAGGCTACTTATCCCCCCAGTCCCCCACCAGGATTAAATGGCAAGATGAAAAAGGTAGAAGTAAAGGGCGGGTAGCCCTTACCTTTCTCCCCACAAAAACCCTTCTGTACCTATGAGGCTCAAAGAGTTAATTGCTGCCTCTCCCCCCCCTCCCCACACACGTAAGATGGTTATTTGGCATGAAAAGAGGTAGGGAACGGCTGCATTTTGCTTTGACTGACCCCTCCCCATATATGAAGGTTACCCTGGCTTCATAACCTGGTCATCAAGGGAGTCCCTGCCTTTCTCAAATTTGTGTTTACGGAGACCAAGATGAAGTGTCTGACATCTTTCCCTCCTGCCCCCCCTTTCAGCCAGAGACAGGAGATTAATGACCCCTCCCTTGGTTAATTGACCCCCCTCCCCCAATCTGAGTGGATCAAAGACTGAAACCGAATCCTCCTTTTTGCAGGGGGAGAAATACAGAAAGCTTTGGCTCAAAAAGAGTAAGGGAAGCAGAAAGGGTCACTTTCCCCCTTCCAGAAATTAAGGAGTGGGGAGGTAAATATTAATTCCCCCCTCATTTGTGGAAGGCATTAAAGAGGCCACAGTCCTTTTCCCTCTGTGCCTTTCTTTTTGAAATGTGGGGAAAATAACCATTTTTGCAGGGCCTCAAGGTTGTTTGTGGGTTTTTCTATCTCCCTCTCACAGCTGTTGAGAGGGACTTTGGTCAAAGTTGTTTTTTTAAAGCAGGGGGAGAGGAGTTGCTAAAGATGATGATAAAAAGCAATTGATGCCCTTTTTTCTGCTGCCGCTGTCGCCTCAAGCTTTTTTGCACTAATCCCACACTTGCATCCAGGCTTGGACTCCCCGCGGCTTAAACTAACCCAGCAGGGCTTCGAGCTTCAGGTTTCCTGTTCTGACCTGTTTTCCACCAAAGAACTTGGCAACCGTTTTCGCTTGGACTGTTTTCTCTTTGCAACCTCCCTGCTGGGTGGGCTGGACACAGTGATGGTCACAGCAAAGTGAAAGGATTTGAAAGTGGCTTCCCATGGTCCAAGTCCAAACACAGCAGTCGGACTCTCTCGTCCAGAAGAAATGAAGAATTGCTGGAAGAAAATGATAGTGGAACTCTGAATAATCTCGCTTCTTGCTGCCTGGGGGTGATGGGAGCTTGTTTATTTATTAGATTTATATCTTGCTTTGTTCCTGCAAGGAAACCAGGACAGCTTACATAATTCTCCAGCTGTTTATTTTATGCTCAGGGTGGCCCTGTGAGGTAGGTTAAGCTGAAAGTCGGCAGGGCCTCAAGCTGAGTGAGGATTAGAACCTGGATCGCCTAAGTTCCAATCCAAGCTCTGACCACTAGCCTGGCCTGGCATAGGAATTGTAGTGCAACACACCTGGGTGGGCACTCAGCTGGGGAAGGAGGAAGGAGAGATTTGTGGGCTGCTCTCCCCTAAGACGGGGTCCAAGGGCAGAAGGAGATCCTGGAGAAGCTTTTGGGAGCTGCTGTCCGGCGTTGAGTGGGGCAGAAAGCCAAAGAGGCAGGGCCAAAAATACCCATATATTTTAGCTTAAAGTTCTTCCTGCTAGTACTGGAACCTTTTGGAATGGGAAGGGGGAACTGCAAAAAAACAGTGAGCGGGGTGTATATGTTGGCAGGAAGGCAGCAATCCACCTGTGGCCACAGGTTCTGAGTTATTGGTACCGAGGACTGGAGCCAACCTCTCCTTCCCCAAGGCTTTGGAGAGCTTCTTCCGGTCAGAGTAGACCCCGTTGGTCTGGCCAGGTGTAAGGAAGGATCAGGGCAAACCAGGCCTCACTCATCTGCTGCCGTTGCAGGCACAGGTCACATGGAACATGGGCAAAAGCCCTGGATGACTTCCTCGTGTCTGTCAGGGTCTGACAAGGACGTGTGTGTTCTGCGTTTCTTATAGTGTGACGGAGATGCAAGTTTTCCCTCTTACTGCTGGAGGTGGAGTCTCCACCTCACACCAGCATGTGCATCCTCGGAGCATTTGGTCAACAGCTTCCCCCTGCAAGCTGGCTGGGGACGATGGGAGCTGCAGTCCAGCAAACTGGGAGGGGACCAAATTGGGAAAGTGTGTGACTGGCGTTTTTTGCCTTCTCAGTCTTGCACTGTGTGCGAGACGGAACTGTTTCCTTTAATGTCAATTTAGCAAATGACATTTACCTGTTAAGACCTTTATTCTGAGGGGTGTTTGTGAGGGCCAAAGCTCATTTTCTTTGCCCCCTGCCTATTATCCACCTCCTGTTTGAACCTCTGTCAGCCGCTTTCTCCAAGGCAGGTTCTGCATAGCTTTTGATCTGGTTCTCCGTGCCCTGACGGCCTCCCTGCCCCACCTGGCTCAGCTTTCCCAACCTGCAACCCTTCAGGTGTTGTGATCAACAACTCCCAGCACCTCTGAAAGCTCAGGCTGATTGGAGTTGGCCCAAAAAGACCGAAGGGCCAAAGGTTGCCAAACTGTGTTCCACGCTAGGGTGCCTGAACCATTTCAACTTCAGAGCCAAATCTGTGTGTGTGGGCAGGCTTCAAGCCTACACGGGAAGGCGCATGCCACAGAACCGACTGGGGTGTTTCAGCTTAAAGCTCTTGCTGTGAGGTAGTCATAGTCACTATTTAACTGGGCTTTAGGGGAGATACTTAGAGTGTCGGGGCCCAGGTACGAGGCCTCCTGGCCTTGTGGAAAACACTAACCCAAATTAGGATCTCTGTGCTGTGTGGATCCGCTGGGACTGCTCTCCGGGGTTTGGAATGTGGGTCTGTCCAACTGAACTTTGGCACTGAGTCTAGGCTGGAGCTGGGACCTTTGGCATGTCTGGCACAGCCTTGGCCACCACACCACAGCTGTTCCCGAACCACCTCGCTTGGGCTGCACAGCACACCTTGTTTTTAATGCTTTACCAGGCCTGCACCAAAAAAAAGTGCTTTGAGCCTCTGTCTGAGGCTGGTGTGTTGCGCTGGACTTCATGGAATGTAAGTAACCCTAGCCTAATTTCCTCTGGGAATAGAGAGCCGCTTGAGTCATGTGTGTTTTGCAAAGGTAATACGCTTCTGTTCTGTGAAGTTGCCTTGTGTCGAACTCAAAATTAGATCCAGGCAGCATGTACTAAATTTACCTTGCTGGCTCTAAAGAGAAGCAGTTTCTTCCCAGTGCTTGGGCTGAATGTCATGACTACCTGCTTAAATGTGCTGGATCAGGGGGCTTTTGTCATGGGTATCATTATACTGTTAATATCCTACCTTTTTTTCTTGGGAATAGCCCAAGGCTCCTTCTATAGGCCTCCTCCGCTTCATTGGTGTGGTGTGGTGGTTAGAGCATGGGACTGGGACTCAGGCGATCCGGGTTCGAGTCCCTGCTCAGCCATGGAGCCAACTGGGTGACTTAGGGCCAGGCACAGACTCTCAGCCCAACCTACCTCACAGGGTTGTTGTTGTGGGGAGAAGATGGAGGAGGAGATGTAAGCTGCCTTGAGCCCTTTGCAGGAAAAAGGCAGGATATAAATCCAAAAATAAATAAATAAATTTTATCCTCTCCACAGCAACCCTGCAAGGTAGGTTAGGCTGAGAGGGAAGGACTGGCCCTGTTGGCTCCATGGCTGGGTACAGCGCAAATCTCCCAGTATGACCCAGTAACCACCACACCATACTGGCTCTTGGGGTGAAACATCCAAGGAAAGTGGACTCCTCGGTTTTATTCCTTCTCACTTTCCTTCTTGGCAATCAGGTCATATGTGAAGAGCACCACAGTTTGGGAATTGATTGAAACTGCTCTTACCTTCTTGCATAAAAGGTAATTTTAATAAAAATCACCATAGAACAGGTGAACAATTTCCACGCATCTCTTCTCCCTGAATTTATCCGATCCCCTGGGAAATCTGTCCAAATTGCTGGCCATCACAGCTGCGTGTGGAACTGGACTCCATATTTAACTCCACGCTGTGTGAAGGAAGGCCTTTCCCTTCGCTCTTTCCTAACTCTCAGCTTCATGTGAACGACCCCTAGTATAATGGGACCCCTAATGTCTAGTATTATGGGAGAGGTGGAAAAACCAGAGAGAATGAGAGAGAGAGAGACCTTTTTCCCATTGTGCTCGATTTCGCATACCTCAGTCATGTCTGCCCCTTACTCTCTCGTTTTTCCTTAAAGGGAAAAGAAAGCCTGCATCTATTCTTTGCAGCCCTGCCTTGAAAATGCTAAGAGCTGGAAACATGTTTTCCATTTCAGGGTCTTCCCAATTCTTTGTCCCTTATGCAAACAAAAGCCCAGGGCAGAAGCTTTGTTAAATTCTGCTGTTCTTTCTCTCATTACCAGCCAAGCAGCTTCCTGCTCGGCCTGGTCAAATTCTTGGGACCCGGTCAAGTTTGCAGACCGTGGTCTTTCAAATGCTGGAGCCTGGGTCCCCTGGAGGTAGGGTGGGGGTTTTGGAACAAACTAGAAGGTGCTATCCTTATTTTTCCAGGCAGCTTTGCTTTAGAAACATGCCTTGGATTTCTCATGCCTGTTTCAATATGTGCTTTAAAGCTCAGTTTTCCTTGGCCCTGTTGTTTGGCAGGCAGGAATGTCTCATGTTTCTCGAGGACTGCTTGCCTACTCAATATATTCTTATTTTCTTATATATCTTATATTTATTTTTCGGTGCCTGGCCAAGACCTTTTTATTTAAACGCTAATGGTTTATTTGTTGGTTTAAATTGACCAGGCTGGATCCACTATTTTATTTTATTTTTGTATTTTATATGGGATTTTAATAACTGTAAGCCGCCCCGAGGCTCATGCGATGGGGCGGCATGTAAGTTGTTTAAATAAATAAATAAAATATATGGTTCCCTGTTACAATTTCAAAAGCAAACCACTGCTTTGATTTTTTCTCTTGCTGCTTGACAAAGAGAAGCTACAAGTTGCTAGCTAATGACATGGGGAGAGAGCCAACATTCAGCTCCAGGGCCAAGGTAATTTATTTTTACTCAAATAATCGTGCCACTGTCAATAGCAAGAAGCATGTTGACTTTTTAGAACAGAAATGGTGCAAAAAAAAAAAAAAAAGCTGGAAAGCACCCTTTCCCCCAGCCACAAATTCTTTCGTGGTTTCTGGCTTCTTGCACTATTTTATTTATTTAGTTATTTATTTAAAACATTTCTATGCCACCCCCATCGCAACAAAGCCTCGGGGCGGCTCACAAAAAATACAAAAAAACCCCCCCATATATAAACAATAACAGTATAACAATTTAAAAGAAAAAAAAAACATTTAAAACCCCCGGTGCATTCTCGGCTAATTTAAAATCCTAATAAATACAATAATTTAGCAATTAAAATAAGTTTTAAATAAAAAGGTCTTAGCCTGGCGCCGAAAAACAAATAATGACAAATAAAACAAAACAAAACAAAACAAATATTTTACTTATTCCAGGTCACCATGCCTGGTTCTTGGGGGTAAAGCTCGTATTTTGAATCCGTTTCTTTTGTCTTTGGTCCTTACCCTGTGCTGGAATGTAGTTCTCCCACCAACCCAAACAAAAAACCTTCCAAATATGAATTCATCCCTTGGTCTGAAAGATAGCCCTTCTCCTGCTTTAAGTATTTGCTGCCGTAATTATTTGAAAATGTGTTTTATGGTTAACCAGCTGACTTTAAAATTGGTCATACTTTAAAGGCACTGTTATGATTTGAAGCTGGATAGTATGTTCTGTCTTGCTCTATTCATACGTTTTTATGTTTAGATCTTAACCTACCCTGGTCATTATTCAATCCTGAGAAGGAGAAGAATAAAGCTCCTAGCATTTTCACTCCTTAGCAAGCATTCCTGTGCAATAAGGTTCCTCCAGCATTTCCTGGGTGGCCAAAGAAAAAAGTTCCTATGTCTTCCAGCTTTAAAGAGAAGCAATCTTTTGCTGGCTAGGAAAAAAAAGAATTATATTTTAAATGGCTTTGGTAAATTAATAAAAAGCCCCTTCCTGTTGACAGTGATTTGGCATTACTGTTTTTTCCTCACCTCTTGTGGAAGCCTCAGGACGGTGCCCGGACTGTGCAAAATTTTCTCCACCTTTGTGTAGCGTACTAAAAAAAAAATTTAGCAGCAGGACTAATTCTGTCCTGTTGCAAAACCTGTCCCTTGTTCCTGGAGGTCTTGCTTCCTAACCTGTTGCCCTCTGGTTGGAGAGGAAGGTTCTGCTGACTACCATCGCCTGACCGGTCTTGTTGGTGACTTGCTGCCCCAGGCGGGATGTAAACCTGCAAGCTGTCAAAGAGGGGCAGTTAATTCTCCCTTGGAAACAAGCCCACTGGGAAGTTATTAGCCTGCTTTAAAAACCCAACCAGAATAATATTTACTGTTTGGCTGGTGGCTGAACAAGCAGGGACAGGGGGAATCTGTTTAAATTATTGTTTGTTTCCATATGGGTCCATAGCCGAAGCTCTCTGGATGGTTGAAAATAGGATACGAATACAACATAAAAATAACAGGAAAACGTCCTAAATATTATATTGCAGGATTTAAAGACTGAATTTGACAAGTTTAATAATGAACACAAATTAAGATGGGAGACTGCTAGCCTAATATCCCAATGTAATATTAGGGCTGGTTAAATGCCCTGCCATAAAGGGTGGGCATTAGCTGGCTCTGGAATGAGGATACCTGCCTGATGTTTGCATCAGGGGGGTGTCACTGGGGAGCTTGTTCCATTGTCCCTCTTGCGAAAAACCAGTTATATTCCTGGGCTTGCCAGCCTGCTGTTCCTTCTTGCCTGTGGTTACCTAGCAAGTGTTCCAGTGCAAGGACGGGCTGTTCCTTTACCTTTTGCAGGGAGATACACATCCCATCACTGATCTGTGGCAAGCTGGGTGGAGAATTACACATGTAAAAGAGCTTATTCCAGGGTGCCGTTCTGCCCCACTTCACACACTAGAATGGAAGCTGCAGGGGGGCAGATTTCGGCTAATTTTTTTTTTTTCCGATTTATATCCTGCCTTTTTCCTGCAAAGGGCTCAAGGCAGCTTACATCTCCTCCTCCATCTTATCCCCACAACAACAACCCTGTGAGGTAGGTTGGGCTGAGAGTCTGTGACTGGCCCAAAGTCACCCAGTTGGCTCCGTGGCCGAGCGGGGACTCGAACCCGGATCGCCTGAGTCCCAGTCCCAGGCTCTTAACCACTGCACCACACTGGCTCTCAAAATCTGAGAGAACATGTTAATATGATACAAGCAAAGAATCCCACACTTCTTTCCAACATTAGCATTTTTTTATACTGCCCATAGCCAAAGCTCTCTAGGCAGTTGACAGCAATAATCACAGAATCATACACTCAGGTCACCCATTCCACTTCTGCCCAGGCCTGATCCTGCTTAGCTTCCAAGATTAGGCAGGATCAGGCACTTCAGGCTACATGGAAGAGAAACAGTCCTCCTTGTGCAAGGGGCTTTTCCAGTTCCACGATCCAGTGATTTCTGCACCAAGTTTCCATTGGTGGGTCAGGTCATAGGACCTGAGGGAAAAAACCAAACTCTGAGCAAAAAGCACAATTGATTGTGCATGGCTGAAGCACGCCCAGCTTGCTGCAGGTGGTTGCAACGTAAGACTGGAAGACGCTTGGTGAATTTCCTCCCCGGAAGAGCAGCAAGCGGCATGTTGTTCTGGATCAGGCTCATCTGTCCCCTCCTCCTGCCCTGCCCTCTTTCACCGTTCGCCTCAGTTGTTAAGTTGACCCTTGCTCCCGGTGCGGGGCTGTGGCACCGAAAACCGTCTGGCCTGGACGAACTGCACTTCCGGTGTAGAGACACTGAAGGCAGGTAGTTCAGATTTACCTTGGCCAGGATAGAAGGGCTAGGTCTCCCAGTCCTTCCAGTGTCTGTATTGGGCAGGCATCTTGGGATCTGTGCTAAACTGCCTTTGGCACCCCCTGCAAAGGGACACTCCTTGCTTTGTGTCGTAAAATCCCTGGTAGAAGGATGTTTTCTTCATCCCTCGCATTGAACCAACCTCCGAGCCCTCTCTTTGCATGGCAGGGCCTTTCTCATATAGTGGAAACCCACCGCTTTGCTGTCCAGCATAATTCTTGGTAGCTATTTGCCATTCTTGGTTGCCATTTTAAACTTTTTAATATTTTCTGTTTTTATAATATTTTATTGTTTTGTTATGGTTTGTTGTAAGCTGCCCAGAGAGCTCCTGCTGACGGATGATGTAGAAATGAAATTAGTAGTAGTAATAATTTAAATTAGGGTAGGACAGAATTGTCCTAGAGTAAATGAAGATTGAACTGGATTCAGAGCAGTTAGCAGTGCATACCTGTGTGGGGTAGAGAGGGAGGGGGTCCCAAACAGCTACTGTTGAATAAGAGATTGCTAGTGTCATTCTGAGGGGGGGTATCCTATTGCATTGTAGCATTTGAAGCTCCCAAATTTTAAAATGCATGCAGCCAGCCTCTTTAAGACCCTGTTCAGATTTGATATTTCGGCCCACCCTAAAGATTAAATGGAGCATTCCCTCTGTTGGCTTTTGTCCTTTTTCTTCTAAAAAGCCAACCTTGTTCTGCTTAATCCCTTTGGCATGACCTCCAAGGAAGAACTTCTCAGGGCTCTAAGGCTGGGTCTGGATTCTGCCAAGTCTTCTAGGCTTTCACCCCAGACCCCGGACCCTGACATGTGGCTCAGGCGAAAATGATGATCAGCACTATTATTTTAAAAAGCATTCCTCTTTTGCACCTAGCAAGTTGAGTTTGGGGTGGCGGGGGGAGTGTGCCTCTCTCTGGGGCAGGTGGCCGCGTTGTCATAAGCACCTTAAAACCGAAAACCACAGGAGTCCTGTGTTTTAAGATTAAATCTCCACTCGCAGCCTATGCAGAGAATTAAATGGATGCAAAGCAGCATAGCAACTGTTGGTTTGCTGCTACCAGAAGTGCGCACTTTCTTAGCTCTCGCCTGCGTCTCTTAGGGCGTTCTCTTCTGTATTTAAAAGTGGACCAGATGCCAAAACGCAGTGGGTAGGAGGGGAAAGCTTATTGTGATCCATGGGGTTTATTTATTTAAGAAGCTTCTATGCCGCCCCATTCACCGAAGCCTCTGGGTGGCTCACATCGATAAATCAATAATCACAATGTAAAAACAATATAATTTGAGTCGACCTGGCCGGGATGGGCTGGGAAATAAAAGCCTGCAGACCTGAGGAAGGTGGACTCTTTAAGGGCTGCAAAAATCAAGCGTTCCTGAGCCCGGGCTTGGTGGATCGCAAGAGAAGATACTCTCAGGCCAGTATATATTTTGCTATCCCTGGATTCTCCTGCTGTCAGTTTGTGGCAGAGGGTAAAAGGGGAAGCAGGGTGTCCCCGTCAGTGGGAGACCAGCCATCCTTGGCATCAGCTCTCTCAGCACGCCTTGCAAGGTAGCTGAAGGAAAGCAAAGCTCGAGTGGCTGATTCTGTTTTCTTTCTGCTCACCTGGAGTGGGTTTTTACTCGGCATAGGCGACCAAGCGAGCAGCACAGGGCCAGCGACCCGTACGGGTCCCAGTGTTTTATTCCTGCCCTTGAGCTTGATGCCCGGCCCTCTCCAAAGAGCTCACGCATTCCGCAGGAGAGAATGCAATACTGGCGAGCTGGCAGCCTCTCATTCTATACCCTGCGTGGCCAGAAATAAACTTAGGATGGAAAGGGGATAAAGGATCAGGAGAGTGTGGGAGGGGTGGGGAGAGGAAGAGCACATGTCTCTAGTCCAGTGCCTTTTTCTTGCAAAGCAGTGTGCAAAATTACGCACCATTCTCTCCGTTGTGCCAGCTTCCCTGCTGCAAGGCCTGTGTCTTTTTATAAGCTGGCATTTGTGAGCGGTGGTAGCTGCTTGAAGTAAACACCAAATGTTGTCCTTTCCCCGTTTCAGGCTGGGAGAACCCAGCAAGGCAGCCTCCGACACGTGGCCATGTGCAGCACCCGGATCTCTTCCAGCCGAGGACGGCCAAGAGAGGCCGTGAATTTTAACATTCCAATCTAGGAGTTGCTCGGTGGAAGGAACCTGAAGCTGATGGATGAAATCCCATTTTAATCTCTTGACTGTGTTCCCTTGCTGCTTCAGGAGGCCTGACGCTTTTCTTGGCTAGCCCCCGAACCTGGTATGGGTAATGGTGGAGCGACGGACGGTCAAGTGAGTTTGAAGCAGAAAGATGTGGAGGTTGGACTGCACAGACGTGTTTTGCCGGAGGTGAGTGGCGTCAACCGGGGGCTGCAAAGGCTGCTACCCACCAAAACTCGCTGGCTCCTATTTTCCTTGAGTCTGTGCCTCCAGACTTAATCCCTGACCCACAACTTCACCCCTGACCCACAACTGCAACTGTGTTTGCAGGGGCTCTCATGAAATGGCCTCTATTTTGCACCCTTCCAGTTCTGAAAATTGCGAGCGGGCGTGGAGGCTGGCTGGGGGATACCAGGGGACACCTGGCCCATGTGGTAGATCCCAGCGATGGATGGTGGGAAATGCAGTGTTTCTCCTCACTGTTCTGGAGCTGTAGAAGTGTTGTCCCCAAACAACTTTGCAGATGGTTTTCTGTGTGCCTATCCCCATGTTGTTTGTGAATACGGTGGTGCTCACGAACGCCACAGTTCACGAGCAAATCGGGTCGTGAACAGAAATTTCAGGAAAAAATTGCCTCAGGACGGGAGATGGCAGTCGTGGCCATCTCCCCCACCCCACACCAGCACGATCGCGATCGGGGCCATTCCCCCCTCCCAGCACGATTACAATCACAGCCATCTCCCCCCCCCCAAAAACTATTGTTATTGCGCAATTATCGTTTGGACTCTCCCTCCAAACAACAACCTCCACCCCCACCTTGCTTAGTGTTTTCTACTGTACTAAGTTTGTTGTTCTGTCTTACTTTGTTTCAAATGTTTGTGTTGAAAAAATATTTACAGAACGGATTAACCTTATTTACATTGACCCTTAGGGGGAAATTTGACTTGGCTCACGACCAGTTTGGGTCACAACCAGAGTTGTGAAATGGATTATGTTCACGAACCGAGGTACCACTGTATATATTAAAGCTTAGAAAGGAAGGCTTGAGTCATTTATTTTGTTTCAAATGTTTCCTTTTCTGATGACTTGGAGCAGATACTTACTCGCCACAGGCGATCAGGCAACGAGTTTATGGCCAGGCAACCATGTTGACTTCTTTTCCAGGGTGCCCAAGAGAGGAGGAGTGTGATCAACTCCTTGGCATCTGGGGCACTGGCTGGCGCCGTGGCCAAAACTGCCGTGGCACCGTTGGACAGGACAAAAATCATATTCCAAGGTATTTTGGGGTCAGGATGTGGAGAAGGAGGGAGGCCTTCTCATTTTTCTCCATATATCTTTTGCTTTTGAAGAAAAGGACATTAGTGTGACCTGTATAAACTGTAAACTACACCTGCCATTTATACAGAGGACTAAACAACCGCATAGCCTGACTACTGGAACCTCTGCCGCCATAAGGACTAGAAACTTGGTAGTTTGTTAATGAAAGGAGAAGTCCTCAGTAAAGCAGAGATCTGCTGGGAAACGTGATGGCAGCTGCATTTGTGCAAAGGATAAAGCTGCCGTTCTCCCAAAATTTGGCTGGTCGTCCCATGACTTGCCCAATTGCCCTTGTGTGTGGCAGTACCAGAACTAATGGGGTATACATCAGAATGGAAGAGCTGGTCTGAACCCTGGCTTGTTGCTCCTCCAACAAGCCTGGATCTGGAAACCGACTTCGAACCCTGGTTTGTGAGAGGTGGGCTGAAAGCCAGGGTCTGGCGTCCAGTAAATGCTGCTGGCTGGGTTTGCGGGAGGTGTCCAGTGAGAGAGATTATGTGACATCCCTGAGCACACATGCTTCTCAACGTGACTGGTGGACGTGCTCGAGCCCCGTACAATTCTCCACCGTGCCATCACGGACATCTGGCTAGCTAATATTTCTGTGGTCTTCCCTCCACGCCAGTATTAACACTTCTGTTTCTGGCCAATCTTTCTATTGAGGAGGAATGGCAAAGCAGGAATTAGCTGATGATGCAATTTCTCAGGTCATGCCACCCAAAGAATGAAACGGCTGCTTTAAACAGCAAACGTGTCAACAAATGTGAATGACCCAAAACTAGACGGATGGGGATGCAGGAGAAGATTAGGCGGAGCAGAGCATGTGGACTAGGGACTTGTGGGGGTGGAGTTTTAAATTGCAAACCTGGCTCGTAGCCTGGATTAAATATTTGCTCTTGTTTTCTCTCCTTCATTTGTGGATTAATCCTTGAATGAGATTTGGCTGGAGAGAGATGTGGCTTGAGGTTTTTCGTTTTCATTTTATCTGCTTATCTCTAGGCTATGATAATTGAAAGGGATGGTGCAGAAAGCTGAATTTCCAAAAGAGAATTCTGTGTACTGGGAGAGGGAGTAGGAATTAGCTCTCTCCTTTCAAAATACAGATTTTATCTGAAGGATTTGTTGCTGATCAATCAGTGTACAGATCCTTGTGTAATTTACTATTCCCAAAACACACGCATGATGATGGTTGTTTTCTTTCTTGAGGGCTCGTAACTTCTTGCCCATTTAGTTTCCACGCTCTGAAATAGTGGCATTTGTATCAGTGAAATAATAGACCCCATTATAAATCTACCTGTATAAAGATCCATTGTCTGGCTGAGGTATCTTCCTAGCAGATCAGAAATTTTAAAAATATATGGGGAGCAGGCCTGTGGGTCTTTAACAGTGCCTAGAGGTGGGTGGGGGCAGTTTGTAGGATATTTGCAACTCCCAGGTGCAGAAATTTAAAAAGACTGCCCCAACATGGACATTTCTTCCATAAATTAAATTGTGAAATGACCTGTTTGCACGGCATACATGCGACTGTGTGTGGGAGCTTTGTGACTTTCAGGAGTCTTACTTTGCATAACTGCAAATCAGCACCATGGATAAAGGCATTTGCACAAAATCCAATTCTGTCAGTGAAAGACAACCGGGTATCCGTGAGTTCTAGATATTTATTTATTTAGTTAAAGTTTTTATATGCTGTCCCCTTGCTACATAGCCTCGGGATGGCTCACAGCAATAAATAAATAAAACAAATACAATTACAGTTAAAACTTGGAAACACACTGGCTGCACAATAGAAACTATAAATATTAAAGATTATTAAAATACTGTTTGAATAAAAAGGTCTTGGCCTGGTGCCGAAAAACAAATAACGACAGTGCCAGGCGAACCTCTCTGGGGAGCGCATTCCACAGATAGGGCGCCACTGCAGAGGCAGAGCAGGCTGAGTGTAAAGTGCCTGTCTTTCAAAGCATCCCCTTGAAAGTTTACTTGTGTGTTGGAAGACTTCGCTGTATATTGCTGAGACCCGATACTTACATGTGCTTATACACCTTTTTCTTTTACAGTGTCATCAAATCGGTTTTCTGCAAAGGTAAGGCAAATGCTATTGTCTTTGTGTTCTCAGGAGGCCTAGATATGTCCTTAAAGTTGCACTGATTTGGTCCCAGGGGATGGTCTGACAGCTGGCATGTTGCTTGTTTGAGCATTGAAAGAAAAATATCTTCCTGCTTCTTGGTAATTCAGAGTCAATAAATCATCAAGAGGCAGGTGGAAGAACCCAGGAATGGTGCCCTCTCCTCCCTCTTCCCTCCAAGTCCCTGTTCCTTTTCTGTCATGTCTTTTCGATGGTAGGCCATAACACAGGGCTTGTTGTTGCTAGTCATGAAGTTGTGTCCAACCCATCGTGACCCCATGGACAACACTCCTCCAGGCCTTCCTGTCCCCCACCATCCCCTGGAGTCCAGTTCAGCTCACACCAACTGTTTCAGTGACCCTATCCAGCCACCTCCTCCTCCGCCGTCCCCTTCTTCTTTTGCCATCTATTGTTCCCAGCATCAGGCTCTTCTCCAGGGAGTCCTTCCTTCTCATTAGGTGGCCAAAGCATCTGAGCTTCATCTTCAGGATCTGGCCTTTTAAAGAGCAGTCAGGGTTGATCTCCTCTAGGACTGACCGGTTTGATCGCCTTGCGGTCCAAGGGACTCGCAGGAGTCTCCTCCAGCACCACAGTCCAAAGGCCTCAATTCTTCAGCGCTCAGCCTTCCTTATGGTCCAGCTTTCACAGCCATACATTGCAACTGGGAAAACCATCGCCTTGGCTATGCGCACTTTTGTTGGAAGGGTGATGTCTCTGCTTTTTAGTCTGCTGCCTAGATTTGCCATAGCTTTCCTCCCCAGGAACAAGCGTCTTTTAATTTCTTGGCTGCAGTCCCTGTCTGCGGTGATCTTGGAGCCCAGGAAAATAAAATCTGTCACTACCTCCATTTCTTCCCCATGTATCTGCCAGGAGATGATAGTCTTAATAAATCTTTCTGAGTTGTTCTGGCGACTTTTTTGGAGGGCAGAAAAGCAGGATAGGACTAGTCTGCTTGTGTAATATGTATATAAATATTTTCCTAATATGTCTGCCACTCATAGCAACATGTTTTCTAAGGGGAACCCCATGGTTTTTGGGCTGGTAAAGTTGCAAGATTGACTTGTGCCGTTAGTTTAATGAGCCTGCGTGTTTGAAGCCTGCAGTAACACCTTCAGTCACAAGGTGGCAGGCTTCCCCAACCAGCGCAGAGCTTTGCCGTTTGAAGCCATGGAGGTCGTTCTGGGGACAGGAACAGGGAAGGGGAAGGAAGCCCCTTTGCGGAGGGCATCCTAAGCAGGCACTGTGCTTGGCGATGCCAGCAAGTGTCGAGAGCCAGTGTGGCGTAGTGGTTAGAGCATGGGACTGGGACTCAGAGGATCTGGGTTCGAGTCCCCGCTCGGCCATGGAGCCAACTGGGTGGCTTTGGGCCAGTCACAGATGCTCAGCCCAGCCTACCTCACAGGGTTGTTGTTGTGGGGAGAAGATGGAGGAGGAGATGTAAGCTGTCTTGAGCCCTTTGTAGGAAAAAGGCAGGATATAAATCGAAAAAATAAAAAATAATAATAATAAGATGGATCAAACTCTCCACGTAGCATAGCTGGATACAGCAGAGCCCCTGCCTAGGCAGGCACAGTTAGAAAATTATTTTTATTTTATTTAAAGTATTTTTGGCCCATTCCTGACATGAATATTCTCCTGGAGAAGCCTAATTTAACAAAGCAGTCCCTGTCTACAGGCTTACAATCTAAAACAGGTATGACACACAAGGAAAGAGGATGGGGAGGGAAGAGGAAAGAAATGTCTTTCAGTGGGGCTGGTGGAATTGGTCTAGCTTCTGCTCTCCTCTCATCTGCAGCCTTAATCATGGTTAATACTAACCAGGTTCCTTCTTAAAACTGCTGCTTGAATACTCAATCCTTCAAGCGCTTCTTTTATAACCCAGTTTCTCCTCTGTCCAGGAGGCATACCGCCTGATCTACCGCACCTACCTCAATGAAGGATTCTTCACCCTGTGGCGTGGGAACTCAGCCACCATGGTCCGAGTGATTCCGTATGCCGCCATCCAGTTCTGTGCACATGAAGAGTACAAGCAGCTCCTGGGCAGCTATTATGGCTTCCAGGGAAAGTAAGAAGCTGTGGATTTGTTCCTTTCAAGATGGGGTGGGGGAGGGACAATTGCCAAATGAAGCTGTACTGTTTTTATAATCAAACCGTCAGCCCCTTTAGCCAAGGGTTTGGGGTTCCTCTTCCCAGGCTAAGAACAGCAGTGCCTCTTGCCGTGGGTTTTATAAAGTTCCTGCTTCCCACTGTTTTATTGCCTGTCAATGCATGCAGCCTCTAACACCCTATCCTGGAAATTTGAGACATGAAGCTGTTTTGGTAAAGGAAACAGTTTCAGTGCTCACAGCCCAAAGTAGCTCTTATCTAAGGAAGATATTAGGGAGAAAACAGTGACTTTTGGTGCTTCCCCTAAGAAGCATGGCTCCAAAAAACGATCCTGCTTCTTGGACACAGGGAAAATTTGCTACACTAGTAGCCATAGGATTTTTGGAATTCCAGCTTTGAGGCTGGAACTCTGTACGCAGAGCTCAACAATGCTTCAGCCTCTTTTGCTCTCCCTATAAAGTGCTGCAGATAAAGTCAAGGAAATGACTTCGTGCATGCTCAGGGGCACTTTCTTTCCTCTTCCCCTTTTCCTGTGGCCCTCTGGAGGCACTCGAGAGCCATAGATTCACTTTGTAAATGAGGGAAATACTGTCTGCAAATTAAAACTGGGACTAGGAAGGCCAGCTGATAGCCTCTTGGCTCTGGCCAAGGGGTCTTCTGCAGTGAATGGAGCTGCTTGGCTGGTAGGAAAATAATGGAGTCGTGGAATCAGGAGGGTGTTTAGCCTCCCACTGCCAAAGTGGGAAATCCACGGCTGTGACTTTCCCATTGGGTTGGCGCCTGGCCTCTGCTGGAAATCCTCTGACCACCTTTTGAGAGCTGGATTGATCCTGCCTTAAAAAAAAATCTTCCTTTTCCGGTTCAGGGCACTCACTCCGCTGCCCAGGTTCCTCGCCGGTTCTCTTGCAGGCACGACGGCTGCCATGCTGACATATCCGCTGGACCTGGTCCGTGCTCGGATGGCAGTGACCCCAAAGGAAATGTGAGTGGCTGGATGTACTTTGTGGATGCCCATTCAGTTCATTCTTGTGTTGGGGAGGCATAAGGAAGAAGGTTTGGAGGATACACGGCACTTAAGTCCTTTCGAAAGGGCCTGCCCTGCCCTGCCGTGACTCCTGATGGCTCAGTCCTGTTGTGCAGGCCATTAGCTGGACTTGTCTCTTGGTTCCTTTCACCTTTTCCTCCCCTAAATCCACAAAAGGACTGCTGGCAGTGCTTAAAAATAACACAGATGCTTCCTGGCTGGGCCAAAAATAGAGAATTGTGACATCGGACCTCAGGCACAACATGTGTGTTTTCCTCTTGTGGGCCTGGAAAGGAGCGCTCGGAATACAAGATCATTTATTCCTTCTCTGAAAGGGAACCTGCCACACACACACACACACACACACTCTCCCTCTCCCTCTCCCTCTCCCTCTCCCTCTCCCTCTCCCCCTCCCTCTCTCCCTCCCTCCCTCCCTCCCTCTTTCTGTGTTTCGAATTGGAGGCTGTTTTTCCTGCCGAAACCTGCAGAGGATTGCGTCTTGAGTGCTTTTGCGGCAGTCTTCGTTCCAGCTATGTTTGACACATGGCCCATCCAGCCATGTGTCAAAGAGCCTTTTTTTTAAGGACTTGTCAACTTCTTCCTCCCCCACCCCCCAAAAAACACTGTCTGTATGCTGAGATTCCCAAGAACAGCCTTGTAAACCCCATAAAGGTCATTGCCAGGAAATCCCAGCACGAGAGGGTTTACACATTTGCAGAGCTCAAATTAAGCCTCTCACTTCAGTGTCCACCTGCATATAAAGAACTCTGCTCTTAAGGCTGCCAGGGAAATACATGGATCGGGGTAGAATTCCTTTTATTTAAAGAATAAATGTCCGGAAATGCTTTGGCGGCAAGCAGCTGGGATGAACCTTTGTGCAAAGGGGCAGTTGATCTCTGCCTGCCGCCGACGGCAAGGAGGACCCAGAAACTGTTGACCCACACGGCTTACTTCCAGTTTGCAGGTTTCACTGGTGGCATTTAGCTAGTCCCTGCTTGGAATCAGGATTCTCGGCATAGGTGGACATTTATTTATTTAGAAAATTTCTATGCCGCCCCATTCGCCAAAGCCTCGGGGCGGCTCACAACCAAAATCAATTAAAATACTATAAATTAACAATATAAAATAAGTTAACTTGATTCTTAGACTTGATTCTGTCAGAGCTCTGTGAGTACACGTTTTCCTTTGGACCTGGGTGCAAATCCAGCTGTGGCTAGCTCTGTTGGTCATTCTGGTTTTGTTTGTTTTGTTTTGTTTTTGTTTTGCCGTGTCTTTTGCTCTAGTTGATTTTGGAGGAATTTCTCACATCCAGTTGTGGCTGCTCAAAAACCAAGAAAATTGTGGAACTGCCAGGGAGCAAGGAACTCGTGGTTCTTTGTCAGGCTGAGAGCAAAACAGAGAGAGAAAGCACGGGATTGGTTGAGCAATCTTGCAAATTCTGCCCTTGGATTTTTCCTTTGGGCCAGTGGCTGGTCGGGGGGAAGGATTTCCTACCCCACCTTGGACTTGTAAAAAGAAAGTTGGTTTTTCTTCTTGAATTTACGCCTTATAATTGATCCAAACTTTGCAACGAACATCCGAGGCCTTACTCAGAGTGCCGGTTTCTAGGAAGGCTTGGATGGGGGCAACAAGCAAGAGAGGCCTTCTCAGTGGAGGCCTCCTGATTATGTGGGTGCCCTGACACTCTGTCATGCTTGTGGTTCCAGGTTAGGACTGTCCTCTTCTTTTAGGCCAGTGGTGGCGAACCTCTGGCACGCGGGCCGCCGCGGCAGGCAGAGCCCTCTCTGTCAGCATTTATTTATTTATTTATTTATTTATTTATTTATTTATTTATTTATTTATTTAAACATTTATATGCCGCCCCATTCACTGAAGCCTCGGGGTGGTTTACAACATAAAAAATAACAATAATAACAATATAAAATATAAAATAACAGTATAAAATAAATAACAATATAAAAGAAGTCGCTCTGGCCAGATAAAATGAGCAAAAACTGTTAACAGTTAAAATGCTGCTTAAATAAAAGGTTCTTTACCTGGCGCCGAAAAACAAGTAACGACGGCGCCAGGCGGACCTCTCTGGGGAGGGCATTCCATAGATTGGGCGCCACCGCAGAGAAAGCCCTCCTCCGGGTACCCACCCTCCTAATTTCTTTCACGGAGGGTTCCCGGAGAAGGGCCTCTCCCGCAGATCTCAAGGGGCAGGCGGGCATGCGAGCCAAGTCGCCCCAGCATCGCCCCAGCAGCAGAGCACCCGATAATAGCGCACATAGGGCCATGCGCATGCTCGGAAAGGAGCAGTGGCGCCAGGCGATGACGTCACGAGCCACGACTCATTAGCCGCGACTTGTCTGAGCTTTCCCATGGCCGGTCAGTGTGCTGCCAAGGATATATTTGTGGAATGGCGCCCCATCTGTGGAATGGGCTCCCCAGAGAGGTCCGCCTGGCGCCGTTGTTATTTGTTTATTGGCGCCAGGCTAAGACCTTTTTATTCAAACAATATTTTAACAACGTATAATATTTATAGGTTTTAATTGTGCAGCCAGGGTGCTTCCGGGTTTTACTTGCATTTATTTATTTATTTATTTGTGTGAGCCGCCCCAAGGCTGTGTAGCAATGGGGACGGCATACAAAAACTTTAAGTAAATAAATATATTTGCTTGGACTGGCTGTGAGTTTTAATACATTTGTTTTTATTAACACAAGGTTTTAGCTTTGAGTTGTCTGATGAAAAATTGAAATTTAATATCTAAGATTTAGCAAAGAGATTTTCTAATGAAGAGCCTGAGATCTGAGATGTTCCTAATGTTGTGCTGTCCCCCTGGCGTATTTGAACCTGCAGCATCGTATTTGGTTGTGCATTTAATAGCAAGCATGGTACCTAATGGACTAACGGGGGCATTTACGTCCACTGTTTTAACAGGTCTAGTCTGTTCTTTTGAAGCTGTTTTTGCAGCTAAATTGTTTTTGAATGTCGTAGCTCGAAAACACGCCTGTGCAGTTTTCTTGAGTCCCCCAGCCTGCATTTTATTTATTTATTTAAAACATTTTTATGCTGCCCCCATCACAACAAAGCCTCGGGGCAGCTCACAACAAGAACGAAACATAACAAATTGTACAATAAAAATATTAAAACCCGGTGCATCTCGGCTTAAAAGATTTAAAATCTTATAAATAACCAATAAATTAACACTTAAAATAAGTTTTAAATAAAAAGGTCTTAGCCTGGTGCCGAAAAACAAATAACGATGGCACCAGGCGGACCTCTCTGGGGAGTGCATTCCATAGGTGGGGCGCCACCGCAGAGAAGGCCCTCCTCTGGGTACTCACCCTCCTAATATCTTTCACGGAGGGTTCCTGGAGAAGGGCATCCGTTACTGACCTCAAGGGGCGGGAGGGCATATATGGGCGCAAGCGTTCCTTTAGATACCCAGGTCCCAAGCTGTTTAAGGCTTTATAGGTGATAACCAACACCTTGAATTGGGCCTGGACTTCAATCGGGAGCCAGTGGAGCTGACAGAGAACTGGGGTTATATGAGAACAATGCCCAGTCCCCGTCAGCAGCCTGGCAGCTCTATTCTGCACCAATTGAAGTATCCGGACCGTCTTCAAGGGTAGCCCCATGTAGAGCGCGTTACAGAAGTCAAGTCGGGAAGTCACCAGCGCATGTGTCACTGTCGCCAGGCAGTCGTTCTCCAGGTAGGGGCGCAGCTGATGTATCAGCTGAAGCTGAAGGATGGCGCTCCTCAGCACCACCGTCACCTGGGCTTCTAGAGACAGCTCCGGGTCGAGGAGCACTCCTAAGCTGAGAACCCTGTCCCTCAGAGGGAGTGCAACCCCATTCAGGACAAGTCCCCCTTCCCGAGGCCCGAACCACCCACCAACAGGACCTCCGTCTTGTCTGAATTTTTGTGCCTCTCAGTACAGAAAAATTGGGAAAAATATGTTAGGTGTCTCTCTCCAGGTGATTGCGATTCCCAGTTTTTCAGCCTGTGAAAAGCAGCCCTTTTCGCACGCACAACTGCAAGGGGGGGCAGGGGGAGGGTTGTGACACTGGAACGGGATGTAGCTTGGGGAGTGGGGGTTGATTCCACCCTGAAAAGCCTTCTAAGATCGTCTGCCTGGCAAGGTTGCGGCTTCCACTGGTGCTCCCCCGTATCATGGAGCTGGGACTGCGGAAATCCAGCCTCGAGCCCCGCAAGTCTCTTTCCTTGGGGCTGTTGCACCGAGGCACAACATCAGCACTTGGGTATGTCTCTGGCATTCAGCCTTGCCTACCTCGCAGGGGTGTTGTGAGGATAAAATGCCGAGGAGGTGGGCTGCAGTCCTCGGAGGAAAATGCAGAATAGGGAAGTCGCAAATGTTATTCCAGCTTTCTCACAGCCACAAGTTACCTTCGAATCCGCTTCACCAGACTGGCAGGTTGCCCCTTTTGCAGGTTGCCCCTTCAGGTGGCAGGTCCTGCAGGAATGTTGACCATGCACAAAGAGACGTTGGGAAGTGAGGACTGCTCCCACCCCGGGAAACCCCCTTCCTTTGCTCGGAGAGGTGCACCCTGACCGGCCTTTCCTCTGGCAGGTACAGCAACATCATGCACGTCTTCATCCGGATCTCCCGGGAGGAGGGGCTGAAGACGCTGTACCGGGGCTTTGTGCCCACCATCCTGGGCGTGATCCCGTACGCCGGGCTGAGCTTCTTCACCTACGAGACGCTGAAGAAGCTGCACGCAGGTGAGACAAGCCGCACCCCCAGGGTACTTCCAGGGACAGCCCTTGGGGTCCCACCTGAGGCCTGGTCTTTAAGCGGTGTGCTCTGCTGTTCTGCACGGCTTTCCAGGAGACAGGTGCGTTGCCTGCCGACCGCGTACCTGACTCGCGCCTCTCGTCCCTTCCCTGCAGACCACAGCGGGCGGCCGCAGCCGTATCCCGTGGAGAGGCTGATCTTCGGGGCCTGTGCGGGGCTGATCGGACAGTCCGCCTCCTACCCCCTGGACGTGGTCCGCCGGCGGATGCAGACGGCGGGGGCCCTGGGGCTGTCCTACGGCTCCGTCCTCAGCACCATGGGGGACATCATCCGGGAGGAGGGACTGATCCGGGGGCTCTACAAGGGGCTCAGCATGAACTGGGTCAAGGGGCCCATCGCCGTGGGCATCAGCTTCACGACGTTCGACCTCACGCAGATCGTGCTCCGTAAGTGGGGGCACGGCGCCGACACGGCGAGGTAGTGGCCACCCTCCTGGCTGGGGGACCTGAACGCGGGTGAGTGGCGACGAGGGTGTGGCCGTGGCTCATGTGGACAGGTCTCTTGCTTTAACCACCTTCCCAAACCCAGGCGGGCTCCCTGCGGTAGATCTGAGCGACCTAAAAGAACCATCTCCAGTAAGACACGCACTTCCTGGCCGTGCCGTGCGGCTCTCTGCTCCCGCAAGAACAGGCCTTGGTAAGAGTCCGTTCTCTTCCTGGCCTGGGGTTTCTGTTGCTCTCTTGACATGATCTAGATCTCTGAACCCCCCCGAACCAGGAGCCTCTCTTGCCCTCCCTGCTGATCTCAAAACCTGCAGTCCTGCCCCATCTCCCCCCCACCCCGCCTCAGCTTAGCTTCTGTAACTTTGAAATGGGACATAACCTGGATTTGAGAGATGGGGTAGCTTGTGCTGCCTCCCACCCCAAATATTTTTAAATATTTTAAATCCGTTCCTCTCTTGCTCTCTCCTGCATGGAAGCTTCTCTTTCTATTCTCCCCTCCTTTTCAAAATCGCACCCAGCAGCCTCCGTTGCTGGAAATACACTCCTGGCCGATCATGCCAGTTTGCAGAGGAAAACCAAAGAGCATCTTTCTCTCTAGGACGGCAGGCCTTGAATTCCAAAATTGCTGCCACAATCTAGGAAGCTGCAAGTTTGCAACTAACCCGAACCCAAACTGGATCGAAATCGTCAGTGCTGCTTTTCTAAACAGCTTTTAAATGTGATTTTTAAATGAGAGAAATAGCCTCTTTTAGACTCCATCCCTTCTTCGGTATGCTCTGGGTGAGTTTTAGCCACACGTGGCAGGAATGGGACACACTAATAGGCTCGAAACATGGACTGTTCTTTTCCTTCAGTATTATCATTGGCTGCAGAATTGAGAAAAACAGTTCTCACAGTGACGCAGGAGACACTTTCAGCCCCCCCCCCCCCCGGCTTCCTATGGGGAACCCCCAGAAGGGTGAAGCCGCTGGGAAGCATCTTGTACCATGTATTTCTGGCTTATTCTTGGATTAGGCCGAGCTGTTCTCACCCGCCTTCTTTTATCCGTTTAGTTTTACCTTTCTGGCTTTGTGACCCAGGTATCAGCCTTGTAGGAAGCACAAGCCATGCCCGGATGTCATTTGAGCCCTGCTTACCGCTCTCCCCCCAGTCCAAGGATTGGGGCAAAGAAAGGGGCGTTTGGATTAGGGCCCAGGTCTGCACAGCAAGGCCAAAGGACTCCCTTTGCTAGGGCCGAACTACCTGCCTTTCCTCGTATTCCTGTTAAACCCTCAGCGTTCCCTCAGTGCCAATGGGTTTTTGGAGATGGGGAGTCCTGCTGTGTCCCACACACGTAAAGAGATGCTTCTGCCCTTTATTGTTGAAGCAAATCTTAGCACCCGTAAATCTTGTATGCGCAGAGACCCGATCCTGGGAATGCTCATAGGAGAACCTTCCTTTTCAAGGAGCAAGCAATGTTGGAAGGAAACCCCCCCCCCCCACCACTTCTTAAAAAGCAGTTCACCAACTCCAGGCTTCTCCCTGCTTGGGGTGGTGGAGCTTCGCTTCTAGGAGGCACTGCTAGCCGCCTCCAGGTGGGTGGGGCGGCTGCTCCTACCACCCCATTGCTGGGGAGTTTGGATGTGGTAGTCACACTGCCCTTAAAGGAATTGGCCTGGGGGACACTGCTTTGGGAGAAATGCTTTCCTGTTTTGGGTCCTTCCTCCCATGTTTCTGCTTAGCCAGAAATCTGAGCCACTTCTGTCTTTTTCCACCCCCACCGTCTCCCCGTTCCCAGGAGTCCTCGAAAGAGTCGCACAAGGCAGTGGGGAGAAGTGTTTAATTTTGGGCCAGGCATCTCAGGTCCCTGTGAGGTACACTTTGATGCTGTGACCATCCTGGGCAAGATTTGATTTTTCAGGTGCTTTCAACTGCAGCTTCCAGCATTCCATGCTTGCTGGGGCTGATAGGAACCCAAATCCAACATTACCCAGCACTACAGTCATGCTGGAGGTAGTCTTTTCCCAGGACATCCGAGGGGGCATCGTCTTTATACCTCCCCAGTTCCCAAGGGGGGAGCCTGAGGAATTTTGGGAAAGTTTTCCTCCGGCAAGGGGGTCCTTAGCAAATCCCCCCCCATCACTTATAGGGGTTTCGCCACACTTTGCTTGGTGATGCCATCCTTCCCCCATAAACAGAGGCACGAATTTATTCTGCTGCTGTCTGAGCTGTGAACATCTTGCTGCTTGAATTCCTGCTCACAGAAGCTCTCGCCTGCATGCCCAGGGGGCGAGGAATGCTGGCAGCTGAAGCCCGAAGATCTGGCAGCCCACTTTCCGTGCACCTGTTTCTCTCTCGGAAGGGGTTCCCCTTTTGATTGGAAGACACATTTTGTCCCGTAGGCCGGAGCCTTCCAAACCGCCTGTTCGTGTGGGAACGTTCCCTTGCTATCAGAGAAACTGTGTGTTTCAGCCAGCTGTGTTGCGAGTACAAATCCCATTATCCATGGTGGCTGGGGACGGAGAGTGTTGCAGTCCAGCATCTGCTAGGACTCCGACTCGAGTTGCAGCAGATTCTGCCCACAAATTCCACATCGCAACCATCGGTCTCTCTTGGGGAAGCGGCCACTGCTCTGCACCCCACGAGGACCCTGCCATGCTCTCCGGGCAAGTGCGTGGAAGTGCCTGAAGGCAGGTGTGAATGTAGAGGTTTTTGGCGAACAATCCACACAGGGAGTGTTCCAGAGAAAGCTGACTGAGTGGCCCAGGGCGGCTTTTAAGGGTCAGATTACTCTATGCAGGGGCTGTGCAGCATTATCCAATGCTGCTGCTCTTTTTTTGCGCAAAACAGACGTGTGTGAGCAGAAGGCTGGTCCCCAGGTTCTGCAGGTTTGGGGGAGTTTTTTTAATAAGGTGAATTTATCCTTTTGTTTTATATAAATGTTATAGTGGTATTGTAAAATGTGCCAAGAGAAGACGTATATTTAATAATAAAAGAATGATTTATCTGCTGTCTCCTGTCTGTCGTGAGTCTCTCTCTTCTGAAATGCCCCGCACGGGTTCCCTTCAACATACACTCTAAGGAAATGCATTACGCAGAGAGGTTGCTGCTGGAAATAGGTACTTCCCTAAGACAAGGAGCTGTCCCACTGCAAGCTGCCCCCCCCACCAGAGGCACTTCTTGCAAACACGCCAGAGGGGCTGCCCCTTGTTAAGGATGTCACTACCACATGGGTAGACAGCAGGGGTGCAAAGGGGGTGAACACACTGGCTTTTCGGTGCAGCTGGGCTGCAGCCCTGAGACCCATACGTCCCAGGAGTGATACCAAATCAGGGAGGAGACCAACTCCAGATTCCAGCAGGGGAAGGCAAATTCCTCTGCAAAAGCAAGCAGACTTCCCGTTTTTATGCTGCTGTGCTTGTCTTGTTGCTGGTCGCATTCCAGAATGGATGCTGATTTGGGGCATTTCCAAGATACTGGAACGCTACCCAGCTGCAGGTGTGACCTGTGCCTGTTTTTGAGCATTTTTAAAATTTGTGGAGGCAGGCTTTGGGTTGGATCCAGGATCTTGCCTTCTGAAAAGCAGGCAGGGGGAGGGGGAATTGCTCCATAGATCTGTTCCCTCAGTTCAGGAAGAGCACCCACCTCTGCGGAGCCGTTTCAGGTGCTGTGGGAAGCCCCACTTGGGCATAAAGGACACCCGACTCCTGTAGGGTTGGTATTTTTTTCAATGCACATTGAGGTGGTGAAACAGCTGTGTTCAGAACATTAGAAACCCCACACCCCCCAGGAACAAGATTTTGGCAATCGGGACTACCTTCTCCCACAGTTCACCACCAGTCTCGAAGGACAACCAGACAGTGGGTATCTTCGGAGGCACGGTTTTGTGGGTTTTTTTCTTTTACCCACGTTGCTTCCACAGCAGAGCAAGACAAAGGCTGGAGGAAGAAAAGGTATTCCTTCGTGTAGGAGGAAGCATGCCGTAGTGACCCGGCTACACCCAGCTTCCTTCGCTCTCCATCCTGGTTCAGACGCCAGGTCGTGCCACGGAGATGGCCCACTGCTTTCCAAGAGCAGTCCGAAAACCTGCTGCTTAAGAGGCAGCCAGGTGCTGATGGAAATAGAGGCCAAAGAGGGTAGAGACCACCTGGCAGGCGGCCACCCACCAGGTGAAGAACGAGAGGAGTCCTCGGTAGAAAAGTGGTGTGAAGACTGTTCCAAAAGTGCTCAGGACTCCCGTGATCTGTTCCACAGCGGCCTGGATATCCTCTTTTCCCGTCTCTTCGGTGGCGGGGCTGGACTGAAGAACAGGTGTTGCATCCATCGGTGGAGACTTCAGAGCAGGCTCGGGATAGATCCCCCAGGAGTATCCCCCTTTAAAATATACACATTGAATTCTTAGGTGTACCAGAAATGGCACTCAAATATCATGAGAGAGGGTACATGTACGGATATCCTGACCGACCAAACCTGGTGCACCATATAATGCCAGCTCGTGAGTTAGTTACCTCCTGGTTTGTTGATTTACCCAGAACGTGTCTGCCAGGCAAACAAACCATGTTAGTTTTTCAGTGCCAGGCTAAGACCTTTTTATTCAAACAATATTTTAATAATGTTTAATATTTATAGGTTTCAATTGTGCAGTCAGGGTGTTTCCGGGTTATTTGTATTTGTATCTGTATCTGTATTATATTACATTATTATATTTTAATTTATCTATCTATCTATTTTATTATTTATTTATTTATTTATTAAAACATTTTTATGCCGCCCCATTCGCTGAAGCCTCGGGGCGGCTCACATCAATATTTATTTGTGTGAGCCATCCCGAGGCTATATAGCAAGGGGACGGCATATAAAAACTTTAAATAAATAAATAAATAGTTCTCTCAGTCTGTATAAGCTTGTTCAAACAGGCTATAGCAGGCTCTGCAAATGTTTCCGTCCTAACTGGGCTGCCACGACTTTGTAACTCTAAATCAGGGGTGTCCAACCTTTTGGCTTCTCTGGGCTGCATTGCAAGAAAAAAAAATATCTTGGGCAGATAAGCAAAACAAAAAAAAGTTCTATGTATAATTTTAATGCTATCTGCCACCACAGATAAGCAGAAAATTCCTCACATAATCCTAATTAATGCTTGGAAGGTAACACACTGGAAGCTGCAAACTGCCATAAAAGAGAAGCCATGACTATGTACAAATAGTGAGAGCACAGGTACATTTATTTTACGTGACATTGCGAAACGACATTGTCGTCTACAAAGCACACACTGGAGAACTGCGCGATCGAGTTACCAAAAAAAGGCAAAAAATCTCATAATGTTTTAAGTAAGTTTATGATTTTGTGTAGGCCCACATTCATAGCCATCCTGGGCTGCATGTGGCCCCCAAGCTGCGGGTTGGACACCACTGCTCTAAACCTCGTTGCTGCATTTGCCCACTTTCCTCTTCCCTCCCCAGCCCTCTTTCCTTGTGTGCTGTGCCTTTGAGAGGACACTGGCTGCTGTTGTGACGTTTTTGGCTGAACAGACTAAAACATTTTAAATGCATAAATGAGCCTCCCCACCCATGAATAACAGTGTAGGAATATCGCAAAAATATTTGGGATGGAGAGAAAAGCCCGGCTGCCGTCTTACCAAGAGTTTTGAGAAGCAAGGTGCTGTGCAGGGTGAGCAGGATCGGGGCCAAATACTGCAAGCTGACCACAGCCACATAGCAGTAGATTCTGGTAATCTGGAAGAAGAGAAATTATGGGGCAATTCTGGGAACACAGGTTCTTCTTTTTTTTAAAGGACACATGCCCTGGAAAGAGTTATTGCTTTTCCAGCAAGTATTTTACATCCTAGGAAAAGGGTGCCAATCCTTTTTCAGCGTGCATTTCAGGGGCTGCATTCTGGTGCTGGCCGGGACCGGAGGCAAAATGCGCAAGGACAAATTTCTAGCGTGTTTCAAAGCCTTCGGAGAGGCATGGCACGTTTCAGAACGGCACAGCTGGGAGGAGGGTCTCCAGGCCAGCTTCGTGTCTCAGCCGTCCGAGTTTCAAGGCCTCTGTCCCAGCTTGCAACTCCCTCCCCTCAACGGGAACAGAAATAGGTCCCATGAAACCTGCACTGCTGAGCTGGCCTCTTCTCCTCTCCTACCTTCCGCTGGATCTCCAGCACCGCAATCCGGCCAGCCTCCCGTTTCATTTGCTCCACCCAGCGCTGAGCGAGATTCAGGTACGCCTGGAGGTGGTGGCGGGTGACTGCCAGGCGGAGGAGGCACAGCACCACGATTGTCCAGAGCCGCACAGAATTGTAGGTGCTGTCAGACATGCTGCGGGCAAAGGAACAGGAAATGGGGTTGGGGGGTGTGTGAGTGGGGGGCGGATGACTGAGCACCACCTTTACAGCATGGCCAAGCCTTGCATGGAAGCTGCCTAAGCATCCCCCTCACCCCATGAGTTTAAAAGTTATTTGGGCAGAAGAATCAAGTTGCTAGTCCTCATGCACAGAGTGTGTGAGTGGCAACAGGAAAGAATCAAAGTGGTGATGCTCATGCAGTGAGAGTGCGTGCACCAAACACATGGCGTTTCTTTTAATTTGCCACAAACTACCTTTGCGGAGACTGATTTTCTCTGCAAAATTAGCGAAGAAAGTAGAATTAAATTCTAAGGTGTGGAACCAGCAAGCAGATGGGTCAGAGCGCACCCTCCTGCAGCAAAAAGAAAGCCCAAACGCACCCCCAACTTACAGCTGGACTGTCTGCCCACCCATGGGGGCGTTCAAGAGGAGATCCCGAGAAATGGGCTTGACCCACATCAGCACGACAATCAGTGGGGTGAGGAAGCTGGTGTGGAGCAGCAGCCTGCGGGAGAAAGATCGGGGCTGCCTCAGCACAGCTGGGAGCTCCCCATGGGGTCACCCCTTCCTCCAGAAGCCTTGGACTATGACCCCCAGCATGCCCGACCCTCGCCCAGAGGATTTCTGGACTTCCCCTCCCAGCAGCAGCGGGCAGAAGAGGGTTGGGCAGAGCAACTGGCCGCTCGGCCCGTGTCGCCGCCTGCAAGCGGGATGCAGGAAAGTGGAGTTGTTTCAGGACAAGCACAGCTGTAAACCTACAATTTACTTCCCTGCTTCGCTGTTGGAGGAACCTGCCAGGCGCTCTTTGAGCCCCTGCTCTTCCTCCTTGCTGTATGGCCCCGGCTTTGCTTTCCGGGTCACTCTGCGTGATGGAAGATAGGACTGGCATCCGAGCAAAATAAAAATGCCAGCCTGCACAAACACTCCCCCCGCCCCGCCCCTGACGACTGCTTAATCTAGCCTTCTGCTGAGATGGCGCCCTCTGGGTGATAGGATTACATCTCCCATCAACCGCAGCCAGCAGAACGGCAGGGGTAGGTCCCACACACACGTTAAGGCGAGGAAATGCAGGGTTGGCTTTATGACAACTTTGCTAGGCAGCTCAATGCTCCATGTTTTTACTCTCTGGAATGCCCCCCCCCCGAAGAAACACTGTTCAGTGGGGAAGCTTGTTTTCCAGCCCCCACTGGAGGGCAGGGGCAGGCGGCAATTCCTCAGCTGTTTGGCTAAACACTAGGGAGCCACCGTTACGTAACTGCAACATTGGCCGGTGAGGCACCATTTTCAGCGCGTCCAGGTGAGTCTGTGCCAGCCGCAGCCCCGGGAAGGTCAGGCAGGCCCCAATGAACGAGCAGAAGGCCACGATCCCCAGCTTGACCGTCAGCTTGCTCACGGGGATCCTGCAACGGAAGCCGAGATGCGGGTCAGGTAAGGCTGCGAGACACACGACGGAGCAGAGCCAAACAAAAACTTGGCATGGATTTTTTTTTTAAGTTCTGATGGTTTGTGCAAAGCCATCTCGACACACAACTCCTTTGGGGGCAACTCTCCAGCAAGCCCCCTGAGCTTTCCCAAAATGAATGTGCTGATAATTATGTGCTGTGCATCATGGAAGGGCACAGGAGAGAGGGTAGGGGCTGTAAGCCACCAAAGGGCGCCTCACAGGAAAGATTTACTCCCTCGGTGTAATTGCAATTCTGACTCAAATTCGGGCAGGGACCCCCGTTTAAGACTGAAGAGGGCTCAACTTACGTCCATCCCCATCCCTGTTCCTTTAAGAAAACCTCCAAGTTATCGAAGACGTTGGTCAGCCCTGTTCGGAGGAGAAAATCAGACTGAGAAATTGCTTCCGGGTCTGTGTTGGCCCAGGGCAGGGGCCAGCGGCTACGCAGATACTACGTCCAGCGAGACGCATTCTCACCTGCATCCAGGCCAAATTCAAGGTGGTCTTCGCGGATAACCAGGACCACCATGGCGATCAGCAGGAAGAAGAAGGCGAATGCCAGGCACACGGCGCGCTCGCCCCCCTCCTTGGAGCGGAAGTAGTGCCGCATCACCATGCAGAGGATCTTGCTGAAAAGCAGGCTAAGGGGGGTCACGCTCATGATTTTGCTAACTTCGCTCCCCTCCTTCAGAGAGACAGAAGAATTTAATTTTAATGCTGGCTGGGAAAGAAGCTCCAACTAGCTTCGGGGGGGGGGGCAGGTTCCAGGAAGAGCCCTTTCTCTGCTGTACCTGAGAAATGCTCACATTTGAACCTGGGACCATCCACTCCCTCCAGCACTTTTATGGCTCACTTTCCTTTTCAATCGGCTTTTTGAAGGCAGCTGCAGCGGGCTGCGTGGGATGGAGTCACAGGGGGCAGTTCTGCCTGTTTGCAGAACTGTCCAATTTTTATTTTTGGACTGGCGCCGATCTCTGCAGGCAGGAAACCCTGACATATGCACCACCGTCGCTGCTATCCTGTTAGGAACTCGAGAGATGGGAGAACATAACCCCTTCTCTTCCTCATCTGAAATGAAGGGACAACGCGGGTCTACCTAGCAGGGTGCTGGTTAGGGATTGCAACTCCTGGGCCTAAAGTACTGCACTCTGTTTAGGTTTGCGTGATGCTGTTTACAAGGGCCAATTTTGATTCCGAACGTCCAGCCAAGGGACGGAGACCATTGCTGGAGGATACATGGAGAAAGCGACCGTCAGCAGGCACCAGAGAATTCCAATGTTGGCTTCTTTCTGGGGGTCCACCAGGCTGTAGTACCCTTCCGTGCAGAGGTACACCAGGGCAGAATAAGCCGCGAAGTCCACGTACCACTGATAATCCACGAAATAGCACAAAACTAGACAGTAAGGGGAAATACTCTTATTTATGGGGTACAGTTCAGCAGCGGTGTTGTGGTCATTGCACAATGGGGGCATTCAACCTCTTTCAGCCCGAGGGAAGCATTCCAATTTGCAGAAGCCCCCCCCCCCCCCCCCCAACTGTGTTCCACTGCTGGGCAAAAGCGGGTGTCCAAATGGCAGTACTTTTACTTCAGGGCTTTCATGCTGCTGCTTGGGAAGAAAAGGTCAATTCTGCACGTGGCTTTTCCCCTCATCTCTGCAAATACAAGGGACTAGACACTTAGCTTTTTAAGAGAAAGCTAACCTTGCAGAGAGAGGCTTGCAAGGGGCAAGAAGGACATGCCACTGAAGGCAGCCCCTTGTGACCAAAGTTACAGAATCACAGAATAGTGGAGTTGGAAGGGGCCCTGAAGGCCATCAAGTCCAACCCCCTGCTGTTGCAGGACACCAAGTCACACCACCCCACTCAGAGGGCCGCCCAGTTTCTTTTTGGATGTCCCCAGTGTGGGAGAGCCCCCCACCTCTCCAGGAAGCTGGTCCCACTGTCTTATCGCTCTGACCATGGGGAAGCTTTTCCTGATGTTCGGCCTGAACTGGGGTTGTCGCAACTTGACCCAATTATTCCGTGTCCTGCACTCTGGCATCAGCAAGAAGAGACCTTGGCCTTCTTCTCTGTGACAGCCTTTGAACATGCCCAGTTCCCTCAGCCTCTCCTCACAGCGCAGCGTTTCCAATCCCTGGGTCATTTTTGTTGCCCTCCTTGGGACCCTTTCTAATTTACCTGCCTCTTTCTTAAATCTTGGTCCCCAGAACTGGACACAGTATTCCAGGTGAGGTCTGACTATGAAGGAGTATAGAGGAACTACTACTTCTTGTGATTTGGAAGCAATACTTCTGTTGATGCATCCCAAAATAGAGTCTTCCCAAACCCCAACCAGCATAGATTAGCCTGCGAGGCTAGTCCCTATGACCAAGATGGAGCTCAGAGAAAAAGCCAACCTCCTCACATTACCCAGAATGTCCACGGCTGTGATGGGGGCACTCCCCAGGCGCAAATCAATATCTCTGGGGACAGATGCAGGTTTGTCATCCATCACGCCGTTGATCCGCCTGCCAGAGATAGACAGACAAGAACATCTGTTTGAACATCTGGGGAACCACAGAAGGATGCAGAGAAAAGGAAACGTCCTTCTCAAAAGCAGGCATGAAAATTAGACAAGCGGTAAGAACTGAGTGCAATGTTCAACTGTGGAACTCACTGCTGTAGGATGTGGTGACTGCCACCCTAAAATTTTGCATTTTTTAATCATTTTAATCATTTTTTTCTTTTAAAAGGGAGCAGGGGGTGTTAAACGGCCACTGTGCTGGGGACCCTGCCAGTGGTGGTTGTGCGGGGGGGGGGGGGCTCCAAACACACTTGTTCAATACTGGATTCCTCCTCCTTGGGCACAGGGGTTGTGTTTAAAACAGTTTTAAAACTGTGTGTGTGTGTGGGGGGGGGGGGCGTTTTCAGCTTGAAGGCCACATCCTGCTTTCGAAAGCAGGCTGCATGGCACATGCCTTCTTCCACACACCCAGAAAATGCCCCCCTTGTATGGCTGCCAAGGCATCTTTTAAAGATTTTTCCAGTGGCCTACTTTTATGTAGGGTGGACCATTTGGGTGGCTCCCAAGGGCAGGGAAGGAGGAAGGAGTTTCTCTAGGTTGCATCTGTTTGCAGATTCTCCACCCTGAATTTAAAAATGGCTTCTTAGGCCTAAGGAACAGGAGGGGAGGGAATCTGTCGGAAAGCTAGTCTGGTGTTGGAGTAGGATGACGGGGACCCAGGTGCAAAACCCCACTCGGCCATGAAGCACCCTGGGTGACTTCAGCCCAGGCACTGTCTCTCAGCCTAGCCTACCCCACAGGGTTGTTAGGAGGATAAACCATGAAGGGAAATGGCGGAAGGTAATGACGCATGCGGCCTTGGGGCTCCTGGGAGAAGAACGAGATTGAGACGTAATAAATGAGCTTGCAGCTAATAGGCCGGCTAGTTAAATAGAACCCCCCTGGCCAAGGCCTGCCTATTTTTAAATCCTAGATGTTGGTGCAAGTTTTTATGTCGCGGTGGACCAGACATGGCCTGCCAGCTCCCATGATCCCTCGCTCTTTGCCATAGTGGCTAGCCTGACGGGGGCTACAGGACCAAAGCTCTGGAGGGGTCACCTCCATTGGATGCTAGAAGGGGGGTTTGACCCCAAAAGAACCCTTTTTGTGTGAGCAAAGCAGGAGGAAAATTAGAAAAACCTCTGCTCACTTTCAACCCCAGCCTTTCCCCACTTTCAACCTCGGCTTGCCAGCCACCCAGATATCTGCTGAAAGATCAAGTGCTGTCTTCCCTTGACACCCCCGGCCAAGATGGCCGCCCTCTCGCCAACTGGACTCACCGGTCCCTTTTGCCCTTCGGCTTCTGCTTGCCTGCAAGGGCAAGAAGCTCCTCCTCCGGCGGATGCTTGTAGCGACGCAGACTGCAGCGATAACGAAAGAGAAGGAAGCGGGTTAGACAGCCGCCGGACGAGGAGAGCCACTCCGCATGGTGGCTGCTTCCGTTTTTTCCTTACTAGAAGTTCCTACAGGATGGTTTTGCTCATGATCTGGCCATTTTGAAAAAATATTTTCCATTTTTAAAAATAAATTTATTTTTTAAATTAAATTTATTAATTAACAAATTAATATTTAATTTAATTAATTCAATTAAATTAAATTTATTATGAGCTTTTCTATCCCATCCCCTACACACAACTCGGGACAGCTTACAATAAATAAAACATTCTTACCATATTTTATAAAAATGTTTTACAATATTTAAAATGCCACTGAATTGTGCCACAGTCCCTGGGAGGCTCACATTTACAATATAAAAACACAATAAAAACCAATAGCACATTAAAATTAAATAACAATAAAATTTGAGCAAAATATAAAACAAAGGTCTTATGGCATTAGTTATTAAAATATTTTTTTAGAAGGAAGGTCTTGGTGCTGAAAAGAAAGGAAGGAAGGTGCCAGGCGAATCTCCTTGGGGAGAGCATTCCAAATATGGGGAGCAGCTGCAGAGAAGGCCCCGCTCCTCATGACCACCCCCTCACCTCCTTAAACCAAAACAGAGCATGGGGAGGCATTTATTTACTCTTGAATTTGTGAGCAGATACACCCAAAATGAAAAATATTCTTGCTTTTTAAGGAAAATGTCCACCCTGCTACCTGATTTAATTACAGGGTGGGCTGTCTAAGGTCTTGATCAACTCCACAAAACTTTACCTAGAAGAACATCTGGGGGCGTGGGGGGAAGAGGGGGAGGGAGTCCATTACTTGTAATAATATTAATCGATCTCTGAAATTACTGTGAAAGTTGGCATTAACTCTCACCTAGAACAAAACAACACTAGCCGCATCTTGGGGTCATTTTTGACCCCAGTAGAAAGTGTTTATTTTCCCAGCTTTAAAGTGAGACCGAGATAATCGGTAGTGATCCTTGCTTTGTGGGTTTTGGTGGTATAAAAGTACCCCACACAGGCATTCCTACATGGATTCTGCAGTACTTCTGTGCCCTGGGCATATCTGGTCTATTAAAAAACTGTAAAAGGCAGGAAACTGAAATTTGGGGGTGCTTTTGAGTAGAACTTTTGGGACAGCATCTGAGAAGGATGAGTTGGTGGGTGCATTCTGCCCGTGGTTTGCAGTACCTTCCGTTGCAAAGGAGCCATCGGGCAAAGGACCAGTGTGGAGTCATTTTCTGCATGACGCTGGCCACCATCAAGGAGAACACGAGCTGAACCCCCATCACTGCCTGCCAATCAGAAAGAGACAAGCCCGCTCAGTCCAGGAGTCTCACTGTACGTCCAGCACACGGGTACCCCATATTCACCCCAGACAAGCCCCAGCCAATTCCCACTCATCCCCAAACAGTGCACAAAACCAGCATTTCCTCTGGCACACTTTCATAAATGCTTCTAAATAAATAACAAGAGGCATTCTGAAATTCAGGGGGAAATATATTTAGGAAAAAAACTAAGGCATGCATGAGAAACACCCCAAGCTTCACAATGATCATTCAGCATCCTGCGAAACACGACTGTCTTGGGGTCAGGAGGGAATACCACGGAAGAGGGTATGAGCTATGCTGCAACATTTTGTCGCAGTTCCCAGCCTTCCTCCGTAGGGAGTGGCCTTCTGGGGAGGCATAACATTTTCCCACCATGCACTGGGGCAAAGCTACCTACCAGGCATTGTGGGTAATTGAAAATCTTGCCTGGCAGATGCCCACCAGTCCAACAGATTAGATTTTCCACCTCCCCATGTCTCCCACATGTAAAAAAATGCAAATGATTTTTATCACAGCCATCCAGTTGTTTTCATAAAAAGGATGGTCTGTTTACAGATCTTTATATTTCGATATTTTATTGAGAGTCATCTTTCTCCTGCAAGGAAGCTAAAACAGCTCACACAGTCATCATATCTCTCTTTATCCTCAGAGCAATGCGGTAACGTAGGCTGAGACATATTTTATACTAAAATACATATACTAAAAATGCCTTTTCCCAGGGCCTGCTGCCTATGCTCAGAACTTTTAAAATCAACATTCACAATGAATATGAAGTCCTATTTTTAATAGGAACAATCTATCCCTTGTTTAATGTTATTTGGCCTTTTAATACTTGAATTATTTTCAGTTATAGTTTTACTTTGTTAATTGTTTTATTTTCTTCTCCTTTTCAAAAAAGACAATCTGGTCACTGACTGTAATAAACTGATTGACTGAATAGGAATAATCTTGAGGATTATTTCTTATTCTTGCTCCAAGTTTAAAAAAACTCAGCAAAATCCCCAGCTCCCTTTCTGCACATTTTCCGCCTCTTCTCTAAATTACAGCAGGTGGAGAACTCTGGAGCTGCTGCTAAAATCCAGCCACCATATAGGGCGCCGGAATGCGGGAATGCTCAGTTCTGTGCTATTTTTAAGACGTGAAAGGTGAGCTGATGTACTCCGGAGTGGCTGGGAAAAGGCTACAGGGATTAGTACTTCTTAAAGAGAGAGCAGGGAGGAAGGAGGGTTAAAGTGCTACATAACTAACAAGAAGAGGGGAGGGAAGAACAGCTGCCCCCATCCTCCATTGAACAGTAGCATTTATTTTGTGCAAAAGTGGCAGACTCTGGTAGAAAAAGCTCTTCTTTCTCACACAGGAGGGCCAACCGTGGCCCATCCATGTTCCAGGCTCGGTCCTGTGAGCCAGGCCATGCCTCACAGAGCTAATGGGCAAAGAAAGAAACCCAGACTGAAAACGTCGCCTTTTCAAGAAATGAGCAGCAAGGTGCTAGTCCTCATGGGCCAGCAGAGGGGAGAAAGAAAGGGTTTAATTTTTGGAAAAGCTGCGGGCAGCTTCTGTGGATGATGGAATTCGGAACAAAATTTCCAGTGTGCGAGTGCATGAGAAGCCTGCTGGCGTGATTAGCACAGCTGTGTAGCAGTGACACCTTACTCTTGAGAAAGCATAATGTTTGCATGTTCAAATACAGAGCTCTTTTTAGGTCAGATCACAGCCCTGCATGTACATACATGAATAATAATAATAATATACATGGATACATGTGCAAACATACATGCTCCTTTACACACACATGGAAGCAAAAACACTTTATTTAGGTTGCAGCCCTAGCATTCATTTTCCCCATAACTCTGCCTGTGGTGTTTCTCTCCCAGAGCCCAGCAGGATTCTCCAAACCTCAGCACTCTGATTTTCCTTGGTCTCCCTGCCCAGCTATTTACATTCTGTGGGGCAGAAGGTTATGCTATTAAGTACTCTCTTCACTAATGGTATAACACATTTTATAATCCCTCATAATTTAAACCTGGTCCCTTAATTTCACCTACTTTCAACTCTGATGCAAGCTCCTTCCAAATTCCCTGTCTCTTCCGCAGTTATGAATCTAAACTTAGACCGTGTTATTTGCTTAATTAACAGGCTTATTAACAGGCCTCCAGGTGTTGGAGGGTGTGGACAATTTAAAAAAAGAATAAGATAATAAAACATTAGGACAAAAATCAATAAAACTGTAGTTGATCGCTTGAGGAAGTTTTCCTGAAATAAAAGTGTTTTCAGGTAGCATAATTGTTATTAATTTAAAGCAGTTTTGCTACATTGTCAAGATGAAAAACTCCTTGAGTGGTTTACATTTTTATTTATTATTTATTTACTTAAGATATTTGTATGCCGTCCTTTGCAAGAGCCCCTGTCTGGTGGTGGGCCTGTACATGAGATCAGTACCAAACAAAACAGCCTTGACACATCCCAAAAAGACATAGCACAAAAGGAAAGACGCATGGGGAGGGAAGAGAAAAGACTGTTCTCCATTATTTATTCAAGTTCTGTCTGAAGTCCTCCATCAGCATCTGTGGACAAGATGGCCTGCCCTCCTATCCGAGACGTAGCAACATCCCCCAAACGCGATCACAGCAAAAAGCACCTGCTTTTCATGCAGGTTGCAGGTGAAGCTGCACTATCTCCAGGTAAACATGATCAGCCAGGCTGAGCTGGGGAAAAGCTCACTGCCTTGCTCCTTACAGTAGCCTTCGCCAGGTTTGTGTCCCCCAGATGTATTTGGACCAGAACTCCCGGCATTCCCAGTCACTGATCATGCTGGCTGGGGCAGATGGGGGCTGAAGTCGCAAGAGCTGGAGGGCACAGCTATCCCCCAATCTGACCCCCACCTCCGATGTGTCAGCCAACAACTTCCATCATTCTCAACTAGGGCTGGAATGATGGGACATGTAGTTCGACACATCCGAAGCTGATTCAGACATGCAACGGGGGCGGATCCGTCCAGCTTAAGAAACTGGCAGGCTTCTAAAACGAGCCAAGGGAAGAAACTTTTCAGACATAGTGAAGGCAGGAAAGGAAAAACGCAGCCCTCCCAAAACAAGCAAGCAAGCAAGCAAGCGCTAAATAAATAAATAAATGCACCTCCAGGGAGGAGCCCCCCACTGCCCCCCCAACCCACTCACCATGCTGGCGGGGGCAGCGGCAGGAAAAGGGAAAGCGCTGCAAAAGTGGGCAAGGAGAAAAGAGGAAACGCGCCTGTGCCTGGTAATCTTGTAGCAAAAAGAGGGGGCGGGCCAATCACCCAGCCAATCACAAGCGCACCCTGAGACTTTATCGCCTAGGCAGCCAATGAGAACGTGCCCCTGCCCGCCCACTTTGCCTTTCTCTTTTCTGCTCCACGCCCGCTTCACCTGTTTCCGGTCTGCAGCCCCCTGCGGACGCGTTGCATGCTGGGGCTTGTAGTTTTCCTCCTCCAACTGCCCCACTGCTATGAGATCCAGACTTCGCCCGGAATGGTTGACTTCTCCTGCATAGGATGGGCCCAAAGAAGGCCAGCCTTAATTTTGCCGTTTTTGCATCCAGTGTTTTGCATCTGCTTGCTTGGATCCAGGACCCTTCAAGCTCCCTTCCAAGGACTTTGTTTCGAAGGCGTGAATTTTCTTTCTCTTGGCTTTCTTCACTCATAATGACTGGGGATACAGTTGTGTGGATGTCAAGCTTTGACACCCACACATTTAAAAAAACAGTGGGGGAAATGATGAGCCAGTTTATTAAAATCAGAGCAAAACAAATTTCCCTCTTTTAGTATTATTCTTGTTAATATGATTTTGTGAGTTGCAACATCCGGCAATTAGACATCTTGTGTCTTTGACCAACCCCAAAGTAACTGGCCTGTATAAGCAACCAACATTAATTTTTCAGACGCAACTGCTTCTATCAAACTTGCCAAATTAAACTGCAAAATTCAACCATTTCTCTCAACTGCTCTACAAACTTTTCTCCAGATCTTCTCTGAGATCTGTTTGATTCATCTAAACAATCACAAGGGAATCAATTTCTACAGACACAAATGTCATTGGAATAGGCCTTTAAGGATCAGGTCTTCATGTTTTTTACTGCATTAAAAAGATCTTCATTTTAAGTTTTTTTCAGATCCTGCCCCCCTCCCCCTGCCCCAGCTCTCTTTTGCTTGCTTGCTAGTTGTGAAGTTGTGCCCGACCCATCGCGACCCCATGGACAACCTTCCTCCAGGCCTTCCTGTCCTTCGCCATCCCCTGGAGTCCACCTAAGCTCACACCGACTGCCTCAGTGCCTCCATCCAGCCACCTCATCCTCTGGCTTCCCCCTTTGCCCTCCATCATCCCCAGCATCAGGGTCTTCTCCAGCGAGTCCTTCCTTCCCATTAGGTGGCCAAAGCACTTGAGTTTCATCTTCAGGATCTGGCCTTCTGAAGAGCAGTCAGGGTTGAGCTCCTCTAGGACTGACCGGTTTGATCGCCTTGCGGTCCAAGAGACTCACAGAGTCTCCTCCAGAACCACAATTCGAAGGCCTCAATCCTTTTGCACTCAGCCTTCCTTGTGGTCCAGCTTTCACAGCCATGCATTGCAACTGGGAAAACCATCGCCTTGACTATACGCACTTTTGTTGGCAGGGTGATGTCTCTGCTTTTAGTACGCTGTCTAGATTTGCCATAGCTTTCCTCCCAAGCAGCAAGTGTCTTTTAATTTCTTGGCTGGAGTCACCATCTGCGGGTATCTTGGAGCCCAAGAAACTAAAACCTGTCTCTCCCTACATTTCTTCCCCATCTATTTGCCAGGAAGGGATGGGACTGGATGCCACGATCTTCGTTTTCTTAATGCTGAGTTTCAAGCCAACTTTTGTGCTCTCCTCTTCCACTCCCATCACGACTCTCATTAGTTCCTCTTCGCTGTCTGCCATTGGAGTAGCTTTGTCATATAATTTCAGACCATCTGAAGTTGTTGACATTTCTCCCAGCAATCTTAATTCCCACTTGTGACTCATCTAGGCTAGCCTTTCTCATGATGTGCTCTATATATAAGTTAAGTAGGCAGGAGGCTAATATATACAGCCTTGCCATACTCCTTGCTCAATTTCAAACCAATTAGTATTAGTATAATTAGTAGAGTTAGTAGTAGTTCCCGCTGTTCCTTCTTGGTCTACAAATAGGTTTCTCAAGAGACATATAAGATGGTCAAGTACTCCCATCTCTTTAAGAACTTGCCACAATTTGTGATCCATACAATCCAAGGCTTTAGCATAGTCAATGAAGCAGAAGTAGATGCTTTTCTGGAACTCCCTGGCTTTCTCCATGATCCAGCGTATGTTGGCAATTTGACCTCTAGTTCCTCTCCCTCTTCGAAATCCTGCCCGTACTTCTGGTAGTGCTCGGTCCACATACTGCTGGAGCCCAGCTTGTAGGATTCTGAGCATCACTTTGCTAGCAGGTGAAATGAGTGCAGTGGTGCGGTAGTTCGAACATTCTTTGGCATTGCCCTTCTTTGGGATGGGAATGTAAACTGACCTTTTCCAAACCTGTGGCCTCTCTTGAGTTTTCCAAATTTCCTGGCATATTGATATTTCACCTAATTTCTCTGCAGTCTCAGAAAATTATATCATAAGCAGGTAAAATTTAGGAATCGGGAGTCCTTTTAGAAATCAAGTTTCATAAGATGTGTCAGGCTTACAGTGACTCAGCCACAGAGATCATATGTTCGGTGTTGACTTCTAGCACAGTAATGGCCCCAACAATCTATTTGGGTGTTCTTGGTTCCCATTGGACGACAGAGATGTAGGGTTGCCATGGGTACGCCTCTGGGTGATGAAAGACCCTTGCTATGCTTCTCCACCGGGGGGTGCTGCAACCCTTTTTTTGCCCTGAAGTTTAGAGCACAAGGAACAACTTTTTCCAAAAAAAAGTGTGTAGGAGAAACATGTTGACTTGTATTTGGGTCCTGCTTAGGTTTGTTGGTCTTTTTTCTCTCTAAGCATTGACATTTCAATGGCCCTTGGATTTGCAAAAGGATTTTTTTCTGTTCACATGCATTTTAAAATAATATTGTTAGCAAATGCAATGCAGTTGTTTTCTCACATTGCTGGTTAGCGCTGGAAGGAAAAATAACACCATCTGTAACGGAGCAGGTGCCAAAAACCTCTAAGAATTATCAGCTATAATTCTGTGTGGAAAGCAGCTGCAACAGGAATACTTCTGTTCATCCTTCTCTCATAAAATTCAAATGTAGGATCAACTCATAAAATTTATTCAACAGCCGATTCAGCACTGGCATAAAAAGGGGAATGTATAATACATTAAAGTCAGGGATGGGCAATTTCTGGTGGTTTTGGACCCTGCATTGCTCACCAAGAAAGCACTGATTCCCTGCAAATTGCAGATGAGTTTGTCCCAGTGGTGGAAAAATAAATGAAGGAGAAAAGCAGCTGTTTGGAAGAACAGAAAGAGGCTCCAAGGACATACACCCTGTGTGTGAGAGGGAGGCCTTATGCTTCCTGAGCAGAGCAAAGCTGCCTTCCCCTATTCTGTCCTGCCGGTTGCAGTGGTGCTTGTGCCCCTGTGGGCCGTTCAAAAGAAAATGGGTATTTCTGGAACAAAGCAGGGAGCCTTGAGAAACTCGCTTGCTCCTAGACGGTGTCGGATCTTCATTTCATACTGGACAAAACGTAGAAGATGGATGAGCTGTGCCCATTCCATCTCCCCTGCCTTGACTACTCACTGCCCAGAAAGCCCCCCCCCCCCACACACACACCTTTTCACCTTGGCTCACACCAGCCTCTGCCCTGCTGCTGTCTTCTTCACAGGATAGGCACCAAGCGGAGGAGAGGAAGAGTTTAAATGCCCCTAGAAGATCCCTTTGTTTGCAGAAATCACGCCTTTGGTCCCAGCTCCAATGGCCAGCAAAAGGATCTCAACTGAAGGAAATCAGGATTAGGCCAGAGATGCAGCAGCAGCAACAACTGTGTGCAATTTACCGCAAAGTACCAAAATTGGAGCTCAGCCTTCCCAACCCGCACCAGGATAATAAACCAATGGGATACACTGGGACTTTATTTATGCTCAAATGCCTGGCTCTGTGTGCATGTCAGTAAAGAAGAAGAAAAAACATGATTACCACAGTCTTTGGGTTTGGGATTCTCTCGTTCTAAGAGCTTGTTTTCTGAACCTGGCTCCAGCTGGAGAATCCTAGCTGAAAACAGGTCCTTGCAAGACCAGCGGTTTGACCATTCTGCATATGGTCAATTATGCTTTAGGGTTGGATGGAGAAGGGGCTCTTTAGGTTGGTGGTGTTGAACCCCTGGTGCGTGCATCCCTTCCAAGACGCCGCCCCTCATTGTCCAGGCCAGGTCCCTTTCACAGCAGATCTTGTGTCCGCTCATTTTTACACACTGCTCTGTGCGTTTGAACCTGGGATTCGCTGGTCCTTTAAGGAAGCAGCCCTGTTTGGTGGCAGGAAGTTCTCCCACAGTCCCTGTAGGCCCCACGACCTTTGGCTGTGTGACTACGACTCCCATCCTGGAGGGCTGCCGTGGAGGGACACAGAATCCTGGAACTGATGCGCTGCAGTCGTCGCTCCGCTAGAGCGAGGCCCGTGCCGGGGCGTCCGTGGCCCTCGAGGCCGGGCGTGCGCCCTGGGCGCGCCCCGCGTCGGGCTCCCCTCGGCGCTCCGGCAGCCGGCGGGACGCGGGCTCCGTGCGCCTTCCCGCCGCTGTGCCGCACCGGCGCTTTCTTCCCCCGGGCCTGGGGGCTGGCACTGCCACCCCCCCTGCAGAGGGGGCCGCCCTGCCGTCCGCAGCCGCCCGCCGCGCTTCCGGAGGCGCCCGGGCAGCGGGGCCACGTCGCCATGCGCGGTGGCCGCGCCGTCGGGGCGCGCTCGGTGTGTGGCTGCGCGCAGCGCTTAGCGTGACAAAGCGCGGGGCCTGGGAACCGGCTGCTCCCGGGCCTCTCTGTGAATGGGACCCGGGCTGGGCTTTGCACGACAAACCGGGGGGGGGGGGCGCGGCGCACTTCCCTCCCGCCCTTCGGAGGGCTCCCTCCACACGTAATCCTGGGTCAGGCGGGCGGGCCAGTTTAGTTTTGGAAAGCGCCCAGACACGGGCCTCTGGGGGGCAGGGCGCAGTCCGGGGCGGGGGAGGGGGGGATATAGGGTGAGCGGGAGGGCTGTCCCGAAGAAGCCACACGAGGAAGCCCAACACAAACCAAGCCCCGCGCCTTTCACGCCTTCCTTGCCCCCCAGTTACACGCCTTCTCTCCTCTCCCCTGCCCTTTTCCTGTCCTTCTTCTCTCTCTCTCTCTTTTCCTTCCTTCCTTCCCTTCCAAAACCTTCCCTCCCTCCCCATCATTAATTCTGCCTATGCCATTTTCCTGCTCCCACCCTCCCTCTTCCCACACAATGTCCTGCCAAAGTCTCTGGCGCTCCCAGGAAAGACCTGGGACTAGGGTGGGATCAGCACCTGCTTGGAAGCAGTAATGCCTCCCCAGTTCAAGGCAGTCTACCTGCCTGTGGAGACAGTCCACAGGGTGGGGCAGCCAAAGAAGGTTCCTAAAACCATTTTTGTTATCCCCTGTTGGAGACAAGACACTGGGCTGAAGGGGCCTTTCTGGCCTGCTCAGAGGCATTTTGCCTCTGGCCTTGACTTCTGTTGGACTGACACATTCATTCATTCATTCTTATAGCTCCCGTTTGCCATAGCTCCCAGGGCAGTGAACTACAATAATAAAAGCAATAAAATACAACAGAGATTGCGAAAGTAAAACAATTAAAATCACATACAAATCAAAACAGTTTTGACAAGGACATGTTTACCACCAACACTAAAACTTGCCCATGCTACTAGGCTGTACTGCCCTCTTTCCCTGGTGTGCTATAGTTGGTAAACATTTTGGCAAAGAGGATGTTGTTAACCTGGCTTCAAAAATTTGGAGACGTTTTGTTCCATCATCTCAATTCACATCAGAGTGCGGCTGAAACCAAACACATTTGCAAGAGCATAAAAGAGGGCCTAGTGGTTAGAGTACTAGACTGGCAAGGTCTGGATATAGGTCTTCATTCAGCCATGGAGCTCCCTGTTGACTTTGGGCCGGTCCCTGGCTCTCAGCCTAACCTACCTGGCAAGGTTGTTGTGAGGAGAAAACCACCTCGATTTCCTTGGGATAGGAATGTCCTAAGAGACTTGTGTTATTTTGAATGGAACCCTAAAACAGCCTATCCCAACCTGGTGCCTGCCGGATGTCGGACTGCAACTCCTAGCATGCTGGCTGGGAATGATGGGAATTGCAATCCAACATATCTTGAGGGCACCAGTGAAGGACAGGGAGGTCTAGGTAATAAATCCAGGGACTGTTATAAGACTGCCTTTCCTGGAAATGCACAGGCCGTAGTACACATCACCGGTTTGGTGCATATTCTGAAACTATTTTGTCTTGGCCGTGCCCTGTTTGCAGGCTTCTACCACATTTCCAGGAATTTTTTCAGGATGTTAAAATCTTCCTGGAGAATCCTTTCGGACGATTGATTGTAGAATATAGAAACACAGAAACAGAGCGAGTCAGAAGGGACCTCCCAGGCCATCTAGTCTGACCCCTGGCTCCAATCGGCTCCGTTCACGACATGCCCACCATGTGCATGTCCAGCCTATCCTTGCAGCTTCAACCACCCGTGGTTAAATAAATAAATATCCCGCTTTCTTCTCTTGCAAAAAACTCACATGGTCCTCTGCCTCTTTTCCCTTTTGTCCACACAGCAACCCTGCAAGGTAGGCAAGGCTGAGAGTCTGGGACTGGCCACAAGCCACCCAGTGGCATGTCAAGCCCAAAGAGGGGGACCTGGAATTTCAGGGTAATGTCTGAAATCGATACCCCTAGATATAAAAGGACGATCCTTGCAGACTTGGTTAGCAATCTCAGGATGACGGACCTTACCAGGTGCACCAAATTTCCCTGTGCATATGAGCCGTTGAACCCCCTTCCCTCCCCCCAGGTCTGTGTGTGTGTTTGGACAAGGTCAAGTACAAGCTCTCCGGAAGGTCTGTTTGGTTGGCCAACTCGAGTGAACTAGAAATGAGTGCTAATCTCACAGCAGCAACACGGGGGGCTGACGGAGTGTTGGAACACGTCTTACACCACCCCACCAAACCCCACTAAGTCGCTTGTAAGATCTCCTCGCATTTTCCACAATATGAGGGATCTTGCATGGATGACTGCTTTCCGCTGGGTGGTCTGGAGACAGAGTTAAAGATGGATTAACTCTCGGCACAGCCAAGCTTTGTAGCTGGCCATCCAGCCAAAAGAGAAGAATCCGTACGCTCTCTCCACACTCCCTCCCTCTTATCCGCAGAACTTTTCTCTGGGAAATAATTAAAGTCTTCCCCACCCCAAAGCTCCCAATGTCTCCTTGCTCTGTAAGAAAAACAACAGAACAAAACCCGGCAGGCCGAAAGGCACGTGCTCTCGCAAAGGTGCTTGTGTGTTTTGGCGGAAGGCTGAGGAAATTGGGACGGAATGGGATGATTGCCTGGCAGGATCAGGCTGAATGTCCTTCTGGCCCAGGCTCCTGTTTCCAGCAGAGGACAGATGCCTCCTATTATAGCCAGGGAAATGGTCCAGTGTGTGAAGACCTCATTTTATCATGGATAAAAGCCATGACTGGGTTCAGAAGATATGAGAACCCACATGAACTGTGGGTTGTTCTTGAAACAAGCGTTATAGTGTTGCCTGGACCAATGGGGCTAACAAGCCATGGATTGTGAATCACAAACAACACGTGAAGAGACCCTATGGTTTGTTGTTGGGTTGTGAATAATGGGTTGTTTGTGCTTAATGAATTAAGGCTTGCTAGTGTGGCTTGGTCCAGATAATTTAGTAGCTCATACTCCAGTAACAACCCACATTCAACCCATACTGGTATGTGTGTGTTGTCTGAACCCAGCCATTTGGCCCTGTGTCCTATGATTTCCTGTAACTATTCTGTCTCCTTGCCTCTGTAAAACAGCCATCCAAACTGAGATAGTTCTGTCAGAGAGAGGCCTGTATTAAATAATGATGATAACAATGGAGGACAATGACAGCCACAACGATGGCAACTCTGAACAACTTGTCACTTTGAATTTAGCATTCCTTTCCCAACAAATCATTCATTCATTCATTCATTTAATTTTATTTATTTATTTTCTGATTTCTAGCCTGCCTTTCTCCTACGAAGGGCTCAAGGCAGCTTACATCATTCTCCTCTCCATCTTCTCCCAACAACAACAACCCTGTGAGGTAGGCTGGGCTGAGCATCTGTGCCTGGCCCAAAGCCACCCAGTTGGCCCCATGGCCGAGCGGGGACTCGAACCCGGATCCTCTGAGTCCCAGTCCCATGCTCTTAACCACGACACCACACTGGCTCTCCCATTCCCAGGAATATTCCCAGGAATGCAGTCTTGTCTTATGATATACCTGCCCTCCTCTCCAGATGGGTCATATTACAAATCCCATCTTTCCCAAATTTTTGGCAGACCAATACCTATGCCATTTTGGGGGGGGGGACGTAAGTGGCATATACATTTTACACATTGCACAACAGCCTTTTTTTTCAGAGCAGCTTAATAAAATCACTACAGCGAAATTATAAAGAGAATTTCAACGAAACTATGCAAAGCAGAAAAATGGAGCAACACAACTTCTTGTGGAAGAGCTCTGGACGTTTTAAAGATCTGGAAACATTTACAAAAGTATTTTTATTGCTAAGTGCCAGAAAGGAAATGCAGTGTGAGGCAAACTTCTCACAGCCAGGGTGCCAACACAGAGAAGGACCTGGCATGCTTAGGAGCAGTTTATTTCTGCATATGGATGTGGAGACAAGCAAAAGAGAAATGCTGTTTCCTTCATGCTGCAGCTGTCACTTTTCAAAACCAATGCTTATCAACTCAGATGAAAATGCACAAGTAGCTGGAAAAATGTGCAGAACAGAACCTGAAACTGTCTCTAAAAGATACACAGAGTGCTGTTGGATGAGAGTGTCATGGAGCTATAACTAAAGATGACCCAGGTCAGACACAGACTGGTCCTTAGTGAGGGCCTCTTTGGGAGAGAATCCCATAAGTTTGGGGGCGACTTCAGAAAAGGCCCTGCTCCAACATTGCTCAGGGATTCAGCAGCCAACAGAACACCTTTCTTCTCTGGCATTGGCAAATTCATTTAAGGCCCTTTCTGTTGCCACCAGCTCATGGCCCTGCCTGCATCTCTGGGTGCATCTACTGCTTTTTAAATGATTGTGAATTTTGGAATGAGGGTATTGGGGTGAAAAATGACCACATAAAGCAACGTATTGTGACTGCCTCGATGCCCCATGCCCATCTTCACCCATAAAATGGTGGTTGATTTCATTTGGACACACAAGCCTCAAAAGAAGTTCTTATCCATCTGGACCTTGCGGAAAGATGTGTCTTTTCTTGTGGGGAAGAGAGAGAGAGAGAGAGAGAGAGAGAGAGAAAGAGAGAGAGAGAGAGAGAGAGAGAGAGAGAGAGAGAAAGCTCAGTGCTGTGGCTTCAGTGGATTGTGCTCCTTCCTTCAGGTCCTGCATTTGTTGGGTTGCAGATCTGGGTGTCTTGAACCCCTCTGCACTGTCCGGAGAGAAGTGAAAAAAACTTTATTTTTCCTACTTCCCAAATGAAAGACACAAGGCTCCAGCCCCAGCAGGCCAGCTCCCAACCCTCCCCTTGCCTCTGATATTTACCCTCTGCAAAATGGCCTTTTTCTGTGGGGCAGCGTGAGAGAAAGGAAATAGCTAGACACTTTCTCGGGGGGAAAATGCATTCGTCAAGATTTTGATAGTGGGCCAAGATGGCTTTCACCTATGGAAGCTTTTGTATATCCAAATGTATTGAACTTTGAAGGGATCATAAGATATGACGATATTTTGGATAAGGACGGTGGCCTGAAACTAGATCAAGAAATACAAGAACAGGGATTAATATCTCTTGGTGGTATAAGGTGCAGATGCAATCGAGATACGCTCAAGGCTGTAAAGCAAGGGGGTTTTGCAAAGACTTAACAGCGTTTGATCAAGTGATGCTTAAAACAGATGAGAAAATGATTAAAAGATTATATGATTTTTTACTTGACAGGAAAATGGAAGGGGAGCAGTTCAAGGAAACTATGATAACATGGGCACAAAACTTCAGGTATAATGTTGAACTAGAAAAGTGGCAAAAACTATGGGAGAGAAATATTAAGGTAACAGCAACCTCGTATAAAGAAAATTTATATAAAATGTTCTATAGATGGTATTTGTCACCAAGTCGATTAGCCAAGATATTTCCAAATATGTCAAATAGATGTTGGAAATGTAAACAAGATGTGGGTACTTTTTATCATACGTGGTGGACTTGTGATAATGCAAAAAAGTATTGGATTAAAATACGTAAATGGCTGGAGGAAATACTACAAAAACCCTTTGCTTTTAAACCTGAAGTTTTCTTGTTAGGCATCATACCGGAAGATATTAACAGACAGGAAATGTACTTGATGTTACACTTAATCACAGCGGCGAGGACTGCGTTTGCTCAATACTGGAAAAGTGAGTAACTACCCACCGATGAACTGATTCTAAGAAAGATTCTGGACTGCACAAAAATGGATAGATTGACTTTATTATTGAAGACACTGACTTCTATCAAACTTGGGGTTTTTTCTATGATTGGCTGGAGAAACGGGACTTGGTGTAAATTTAGAGATGTTTTCAAGTTATTATAAACTGATTTAAATTTGACGATAGAATGTTAAAACATATGTAGTAGGGGGTTGACCCAGTAAATCCGATGTATGTGATGATTGATGTTTTTAGTATTAGTTTAAAATTTTAATAAAACTTAAAAAAAAAGGTTTTGGTACTGGGAGCATCTCCACCCCCCGCAAAGTAAATGCAGAAGCCTCCAGTGAGGGCCTATTTGCATGCAAACTGCTCTGAGGCTTTGACTGGGCAACCTCTGGGCCCAGCGCATCTGATTTTCAGGTACTGTTGACCCTGCACTTCATTTAAGAGTTTAGACAGCACTTCAGTTGATGCGTCCAAACCAGAGGACTGTCCGGGGTTAATTAGGACACACGACCAGCCCAAGTAGGAATTGCCTCCTGTCGTAAAGCAAAAGAAAAGACGCTTGTGTGTTCAGGGGAGAAAAGTCTAGCACTGACCTATCGCGCTGGGCAAAAGCCAGAAAGTGGGCCCTAGCAACTCTCTACCTTGACGCCGTCTTGGTCCCCAGGGGTTATTAATGAGACGTTTTATGCCTCGCGGTGAACCTTTGGCCTGGTGACGGAAAACCTCCTATTCCCTTAATTTACTGATGGGAAATTGTCACTTAAGGGACGTGGCGTTGTGCCTGGCGGGTCAGTGGGGCTAAAAGGAGCAGCACTGGAGTGCCTGAAAATTGCTTGGCTAGCAGGGCGTGAGGGTGCGGGCATGGGGGGGGTGCCTTAGGAAAAAGCCTCGTGCAGGCAGTGAGACCAGCAGGGAGGCACAGGTGGGAAGGACAGAAAGCCCAGGATGTTGAGAGCCTAAGAATCAGGCCTGTGTCGCCTATAGGTGATGGTAAAAAAAATAAAATAAATCATATTCCTTTTATTTCTCATGTTTGAGTGGAGAAGCGGCAGCACCACCCACCCAGAAGAGCGGCCAGGCCATCTCATGGTTGGCAGAAGCATGAAACTGTCTTTAGTGGGGGACGCCCTAGCATGGACTGGGTGTCCTCTATCAACAGTGCAGTGAGGGCTAAGCAGCTCAGTGCCTGAGAAACGCTGATCAATGGTTGGAAGGGGAGAAAAGGGGTGGGAGGCTGTGAAGCCCTTCACGCTGCAACATTTTGTTGCAGTGCATGCGCATGTGCTCCTGGTGATGCCATAAACACCACCCGTGTGTGCGCACAGTACGCTGAGGAGCAAAACCAAGAAGCACTCTTGCAAAATTTGAAGTGGGCAGTGACGGGGGAGGGCGGGGGCAGGACCGAGATGGAAGTGTGCTTGGAGTTTTGCATCCTTTTTCTGAAGTAGGAATGATGCATTAGGAATACCAGCGCTTGTGCTAAACATGCAAACATTATGCTGGCTGCAAATGTGCAGCTTTTGTACTTTGCCCTCACTTTTTGCATCCAGGTGCTTTCGCCTCCTCTCTACGATCAATGGGTCCCCCTTCCCCACATCTATCACTAAAACCCCACAGGATGGCAGAATCAATGAGCGTGTATATATGGCACTCTTGTGGGGGACATTTTTCTGATTCTCAGAAGCGCTTCATTATTTCAGTAGCAATTGACACAGAAAAGAATCTCCCCTCTCTTTTCAATATGACTGGAGCATAATTGTAGGTTTTGGAGGGCTACACAGGGCTGTCGTGCCCCTTAATCATGAGGATTTTAACATCTGGCACAGAAAGTAATGCGATTGAACAAATTCAGGTAGAATTAAATAGGCACAGGTGGAAGATGATGGCGAGGCATTCAGAAACGAAGAACAGAAATTGCTCTGAGATGCAATTTTAAAATGTTTTGCTGTATCCCCACATTGGACCAGCCTAGCCTAAACTGCTGCCTTGCGATGGGGAAATAATTAGGGTTGCAGGAAGGAGGGGAAAGGAGAGAGTCTTTTACATTACCCTGAAGAAGTTCGGAATACAAAGAATAATCTTGGAAATCATATTGAAAACTACAAAATTTTCCATTCAGCTTTAAGGCTCCTGCCTCACCGTCTTTCTTCCGTGATGATGAAGAAAAGGGCAGAGATGCTTGGTTTAAAAATAAAAGCAAGTGCAATGTAATGGATGCAGTTATCATCACTGGAATTATTAGATGGACAAACTTAATTAGATAAATGCGTAACAACTTCTGGACAAAAATGAATGGACTAATGGTTGAGAGCCCATTTCCGAACATCAACAGAGGCTCTTTGCCATGGAAACAGGTGTTGCTAAGGGATGGATTCATAGGAAGATGAATCTCCCAAAATAGAGCTACGGCTGGCATTTGCCATGCAGTTTTGGTGGTGGGGGGGAACGTGGCTCAGCAGTGGGATTAGGGTTTGTTAACTCCATTCCTTTCACGTGTTATGAATTCTCAGGTGTTGCTTTGTCCTGTTCTGTCCATGCATTGATGGAATTTCATTTTTTGCATGCGTTGTAACGTCTCTGCCAATGCACCCCTGGCCAAGTGCACATCAGAGTTCAAACACATCGATGTTAAGGCACACTTATTCTAAGGCACGTGTGCTTGTGTGCATTTGCTTGTGTGCACTTGTATAAGTGTCTCCCCCCCCCCAAATATTTTTCAAAGAAAGAAAGAAAGAAGGAAAGAAAGATTCTTGCAGTTCCATGGAATCTGTGGGCCTGGGAGGAAGCCGGACTGCTGTGAAATTTGTAGATTGGATCAACAGAAACCCGACCACACATCAGCTGAATTAGTTGCAGGTTTCTCTAGCAGCCATGCCGGGTGTCACACAAAAAGCACGGCACATGGTCTTTTGTCCTGCACGGTCAAGCAGGGGTTGACATATTTTATATTAGCCCAGGAAACCATTGTGAAAGGAAGGCACTTGGGCATGACAGAACAAAGGACAGAAAGTTGCCAGGTGCCTGCAGAAAATATTTATTTGCCCAGTATGAACATGGCTTCTTAGGCGTTGGATCAAAAGTGGAGTGTTTGATGGTGGAACTTTAATTACAGCCCCTGAGGAAGGATTCCCCCCTGCCAAAACAAATGGAACAGAATCAATATTTTCTTCAAGCACGTGACACCTTTTTCCTCTTCCATTTCCTTTATATCAGCTCAGCAAGGCTGACACTTCTCCTCAGCTTGCTAAGGGATGCAGCTGACCACTTCCCCTCAAAGAGAGCCTTCCTTCGCCATAGGCCTGGCTGTCGTCTTGCAACCGGAGGCGAGAAGTGGGCAGGGTTCCTCCCAGTTTGCATGTGGCCCCACGTCCATGTTCAGCTTAGTTCCCAGGTGTGATGCGCAGGTCAGCCGCCCCTGTGGCAAAACCTCCAGGGACAGTCCAAGGACCCGGACATCCCAAATGGCTAGAAAACAGTTCTCGCCGTTTTCATCTCTGCGGGAGCAGGTTCTTTTTGGAAAGAATGAGCCTTCATTGTCCATTCAGCCCATCTGAAAATAATAATAATAATAATAATAATAATAATAATAATTATTATTATTATTATTATTATTATAACATTTCTATGCCGCCCCTTGCCGAAAATGTGCCAAAGTACAGTGCCCCAGTCACCAAAACCAGGGGACAAGCCTTTCTCAGCATCTCTGCTAATAAATAACTCCAGGGGCTTTCACCTTGGGAGTCCTGGTTCTGCGACACCACTGCTTGTCTGTGGGAAAGGCATGCAGTCTGCAGAGAAGGCCAGGAAATCTCCCCCATGGTACACCAGGGCTTGCTCTGAAGTCCTCAGTTTCTTCCTTGGATGGCGTTTACCCCTGGTGAAGTGCAAACCATTTCTGGATATCGTTTCCTGGGGCAGAAGGTCCCAGGGATGAATCCCCATGGAGCATTAGTGAAAAGCGGGATCTGGTAAGGCCTGAAAGGAGAGTCTCTTCTCTGCCTGAGACCATACAGAGTTTCTGCATTTGCAAAAGTTACAGAGCAACAGAGCAAGCAACCTGGGGCAAGGTCAGGGTGGAGAGAAAGCTAGCCACTGTGGGACACCTCATGTCTCTCTAGTCTAGGTGGCTCTGAAGACCTCAAACTTCAACCAGCAAACAGCATGGGACAACATTTTGGGATGGCAAAATTGGTGGATTTCTTTCCCTTCTTGTTTAGCCTTCCATCGTTCTCAGCTCCAGGCTCTTCTCCAGGGAGTCCTTCCTTCTCATTAGGTGGCCAAAGTATCTGAGTTCCATCTTCACTATCTGGCCTTCTAAAGAGCAGTCAGGGTTGATCTCCTCCAGGACTGACTGGTTTGATCGCCTTGCGGTCCAAGGGACTCACAGAGTCTCCTCCAGCACCACAATCCAAAGGCCTCAATTCTTCGGCACTCAGCCTTCCTTGTGGTCCAGCTCTCACAGCCATACATTGTTGTTGTTCGTTGCAAAGTTATGTCCAACCCATCGTGACTCCATGGACAACCTTCCACCAGGCCTTTCTGTCCTCCACCATCCCCCAGAGTCCACCCAACCCCACACCCATCACCCCAGTGGCCCCATCCAGCCACCTCATCCTCTGCCATCCCCTCCTTCTTTTGCCATCTATCGTTCCCAGCATCAGGGTCTTCTCCAGGGAGTCCGTCCTTCTCATTAGGTGGCCAAAGTGTTTGAGCTTCAGCTTCAGGATCTGGCCTTCTAAAGAGCAGTCAGGGTTGATCTCCTCCAGGACTGACTGGTTTGATCGCCTTGCGGTCCAAGGGACTCGCAGAGTCTCCTCCCGCACCACAATCCAAAGGCCTCAATTCTTCGGCACTCAGCCTTCCTTATGGTCCAGCTCTCACAGCCATACATTGTTGTTGCTAGTTGCAAAGTTGTGTCCAACCCATCGTGACTCCATGGACAACCTTCCACCAGGCCTTCCTGTCCTCCGCCATCCCCGGAGCCCAGCTAAGCTCACGCCGACAGCTTCAATGACCCCACCCAGCCCCCTCACCCTCTGCCGTCCCCTCCTTCTTTTGCACTCAATCGTTCCCAGCATCAGGCTCTTCTCCAAGGAGTCCCTCCTTCTCATTAGGTGGCCAAAGTATCTGAGCTTCATCTTCAGGATGTGGCCTTCTAAGGAGCAGTCAGGGTTGATCTCCTCTAGGACTGACTGGTTTGATCGCCTTCCACTGCAAACTGCTTATTCACCTGCTGTTTACTCTGGCCCAGAAAACGGTGATGGCAAAGAGGAGCAGATGCCCCAATTCTGCCCAATGGGGCAGGGGCAGGAGCATGACTTCCGTGCTCTCCTTTGGCAAGGTGGAACGGCCCCTTCCAACTGAGAAACATCCTGTATAAAAGAGGACACATGGCCACCTGTCTGCAGCAGATGCGGGGTGGGGACACCCGTCTGCTCCAAGGCGGTGCCGCGGTCAAATTAGCTCCCCTCTCTGACATGTGTGTGAGTGGCACAGAAGGGGTGGCAGACGCTGCGCCAGTCTTTGCAAGCCCCCATGGAGGTGCCTGAGACGTTCATGTCTGCTTTCCCCTCCCCCACCCCCAAATTTATGCCAAACTGGGAAAGAGTTGTCTGTCGTCTCGACAGGCCGCCCCCAAGTGGCCTGTAGCCCAGAGAGCTAATGGTAAGCATAATGCCCAGACAGGGAAGCCCAGCCTGGGGACACGGGGGATGGGGGATGCAGTCACAGCTTGCTAAAGTGACCTGCAGGTTATTTTGGGAAGGGTCTGAGCGCTTTACAACTCTGTTGGGGCTCCAACAACCTAGTGCCCAAACTCGAGAAGCTGCCAAAGCATCACAGGAACTGTTAAAGATGGAGGAGAAATTTGTCCAATTGCTCCAGCCTTTCACTCTTTCTGATCAACCAAATCTCAGTTATCTTTCAAAATGTGCAGGTCCAATTTTTGCACACTAGTATTCCCATAAAAAGTGTGTGAAGAAATATGTGGAATGGAGAAATAATGTTCACAGAGGCATGAAAGATTGGGAAAATTGCATGCATGAAAGATGTGTACTGTGCTTCAGGAAGAGTGTGGATAAAAATGCTTAGAGAATTCCATGTAATCTTGTCTAAATGAACTTCTCAAAGAGCTTGGGGTCAATCAAACAGGAGTTCTCCAAGATGGCTTGAGAAATCTTATTCAGTATGATTCCAATATCCCAAGCCCTCTCAAAACTGGAAAATCCTGGGAACTATAAAATTGGCAGGTTTGCCAGTAACAGGAATCACAGCCCAAGTATGGTGATCAAATTATTCCTTCTGTCTCTATGTCTGATTCTTCCTTCCTTGCATATTTGCATAACTCCCCTCCTTTTCTTTCCTAGAATGCCTTGCTGGAGGAGACCCCAAAGGATTCAAGCAGGGCTGGCCAGAGATATTTTGCAACCCAGGTCAAGGAAAAAGTAGGCTCCCTATTCATTCCACATGCAGAAACTGGACTGACAGTTGAACTGAAGTGAAATCACATTCTACCTGCCATTGGTATTGCATTCCTCCAAGCTCTGGGATTGCATTCTGCCCCACATTAATACCGCATTCTTCCTCACATTGAGGTGTGAGATTCCACACGTTGGAATCACATTCTTCCCTGCAGAGGGACTGCCTTTTCCCCTGTATTGGTATCACAATCTCCCACACACTGGATTTGCATTCCAACACAAACATTTCCCTCATGTTGGGATTGCATTTTCCCCCAGACCCAGTGGCTCTGATTTCCCAGAAATGAGGATGGCCAGAGGACTCAGAAGGAAGGCTGGAAGGCACCGCAAAAGACCCCATTGCATTCGCCACCTGAGGTTGCTCCTCCTCCCCCACTGCATCCGGTTGCTCTCTAGGGCCACCCAGGTCCCTGTGGGAAGCCAGAAGGGCAGTGTGAAACCCTTTCCCAGCATTTGGAATTTGCTTTCAAGAAGGAAACATTCAGCAGAAAGAAGTGGTGGGGAGCACCTGTGGGTCAAAAGCCCCTGGACCTTGACTTCCGCAAAGGCCCCGGGACAGCACTGGGGTGGGTCTGAGAGCACCTCTAGCTTCAGGGCCCCAATAAAAGATCCACGGATCCAGCCCTGGCGAACCTTCCCATCATATCACCTCTGCCTTCGAGCAACATCCCTGGAAAAAAAATCCTCTTCCAATGTTTTATTCTGTGAATTCTGGCACTTCCGAGTCTTGGCCACACTGGCTGGGGCTGATAGGCCCTGAAGTCTGGAAGGAACAAGGTTGGGGAAGGCAGAAGGGAAGCTCCTACCCATAGTCCTGGGGGTCAGTGCACTTTTTCATTTTCAGAAGTGAGAAAAAATCGGCAGCCCAAACTCTCAGCAATGGAAGATCCTTCTCACTGGGGACGCAAAGCAAAGCGAAGTGAAGCAAAGCAAAGCAAAAAGCAAACCCATCAGTGCTAAAATACCACCCAGAGAGTTTTGCCTGTGAAATAGAGAAATGAAGTCCTACTAAAATGGAATCTTCTCTCCCCTCCTTTCTTTCCCTTCTTGCTTCTAAATTTCCCGCATGGGAGGCAGCGTTTCCCAACGCCAGACATACAAAAAGAGCCAGACACCAGGGATAAACGCACAGAGAGCCAGGAGGTGACTGAGAGTCCATAAATATTATATCGCACCTCCTCTAAATTTTAAACTTGTCGCGATTAATGGCCTGGGTTAGACAAAGCCTGCATTGAATTGTCAGGCCTGTGGTAGACAGCCCAGCTGTTCAAAATGGCTATGGGTTGGGAGAAGGAGAGGGGTGGGGCGGTGGGGGGGACAGGACCTCAGCGTTCAAGGTCAGGGAGATAATTCTTGCCCCTGTCATGTATATTCAACCTGTCCCCCCCCCCCCTTTTGGGCCATAAAAGGATTGAAGTTAACTTGAGAACTGGGGGGCAACCGTGGCACTCAGGGCACCGGGGGAAAAGAATGCTTAGCTGGCACGGTGATTGTGCTTCTTCCTATTATTGGGATGCTTAATAATAATCTTTTATTAAGCATGTCTCCATTTCACCTTTTCTCCAAGAAGCTCAAGGCAGCACGCACAACTCTGCCCTTGTTTTTTCCGCACAACAACCCTGCGGGGAAGGTTGGACTGAGAGAATTGTGACCAGCTGAGCTGAGCGGAGGTTGGAATGCAAGTTCCGCTCACTCTAGGCTGGAGCCCAGTTCTGACCCAAGTGCGGATTTCAAAATCTGGCCTTCTGACACAAAGGTCCGATCCCTCTTTTTTTTCAGGCCTAACCCCTTTCCATTGACCATGGACACGAGAAGAAACTGCCTAACTGGTCAGACTGGAACAGGCTGGTTTAGAGAGTCAGCTGTCCTTTGCAGGCAGTATTTAAGCAATGACTGAGACACTGACTCTTGGGGACACTCTGGCTGCCACGTTCAGGGGGGTGGACTAGATGACCTCCATGGGCATAGCTCACTTAATCATGCTATAGGGGATCTTTTCCAGCAGCTTGGGTGACACAGGCATGAGATCACCTGCACTCCATCACTTTTGTCCCTTCTTCAGCAGGAAGGGAAGGCAAGAGCTGAACCAGATCTCCCCACAAAGGGTGCGCACTCCACCCCTAAACTGTGCAAGGACCAACCACCCCAGTCCTCTGGGCATGTGCCAGGCGCTGCATTTGACCTGCACTGTAGCCATGCTGAGAGCCAATGTGATCTAGCAGTATGAGCGCTGGACTGAGACTTGGAAGACGGTGGATTTGGCTCCACATTTAGCGTGAGTGTCCCTCGGTGACCATGGATTCTCAGCCTGTCCTACCTCACAGGGCTGTTGTGAGGATAAAAATGCAGAAGAGGCATGGGATTATACAAGCTGTCTTGGGCTTCCTTACACGAAAAAAGAAAAAGCCCCGTTATGATGGCAGAAAGAGCATGGGATTTTCCCCTTCTTTGGGTTGTTCAGCCATTACAAAAGAGACAGAAAAGATTTGGGATGTGAAATGTGTGAGAGCAAACACGACAAACCGATTTTAGATATATGTCTGTGTGGCATGTGTATATGCTTGTATATTTGCAGTTTTTACTAGATATTTTTCCAAGGTTTAAAACTTTGTTAATCACCTTGGTAAACTGATTCATCCATCCAGGAAGGGTGCTGTGAATGTGGATTAATTAAAAGTCTGGATTGGATTCAGATTGCTGATGTTTGGATGAATACTGTTGCCTCATTTTTCTGACTGGTTCCCTGTCTTTCACGGCTATGAGGCTTGAACATGATCTTTTCCACGTTGAGCATACCTGTACCTGACAGATTTTTATTCAGTTCATTTTTTAAAAGAAGAACTGGCCAGAATTGTCAAATGTGCTTGCAAACAGGAGTCAAATAAAGAACGCGAAAAGCTTGTTTATCGGGAAAATGCAATTCAATAAGCATGAGTCACTAGGAATCAAAATTCTTTTCTCTGCTGTTTCCTGGAGTGCTTCTTATCCAGGAACACTTTAAACCATCCAGATGGAGATCTTGGTGACTTTGTGAAGCCATAATCTGATGCAAACCGTACTGTGTGCAAGATCTAGAAATTTAAAAACAAAACACAGAGTCATGGAAGGGTCAGGTAATAACGGGGTTTCCAAATGCAAAATTTGCAGCTCCAGTTGAGCTGAACTGTACCTCTGACATGACTCAGTTAAGGTTGCGATTCTGTGGGTGTTTAGAGAGCAAAATTGTCCTCCAATTCCCAGCATTCCTGGCTCTCTAGGACTTCTTTCGGTCTAAAGATGTGTAGGATTGCATCTTAAGGATTGTGTTGGCAACAGTTGTCAATCTTGAACTTTATGTTTGCAGTTTAACAGATGAATATGTTTTAGATTGGATGGGGGAATTTTCAAAACCTCCTTGGAAATATACATGTATAGACAACCTCTGCTTATCTGAACAAATTGCAAATATATGTGATTTTGACAAGTCTAGCTTTATTCAGAGCAATCTGCAAATGCCTGACTTACCATGCTGAGAGTTAAATTTTAAATTTATACTGTTTATACTGTTAATTTATATTATTTTATGGAAATTTATTTATGGATGTGAGCCGCCCCGAGGCTTTGGCGAATGGGGCGACACAGAAGTCTTCTAAATAAATAAAATAAATAATAAAATTTTTATTGCTGTAATCCTCTGGCTTGGGTGCACTTCCTTGAAACCAAGCAAACTGCTGCTGGAGGAGATATTAAACCCTTTTGATTCAACTTTGGGTGAAGCAGTCCAAAAGGAAGAAAAATGGCTTCCATTTACTTGATCTGGTTCTTTCAGTGACAAGCCAATGCACTTTTGGGGGGAACGGGACGACAGCGTTGCTCAGTTGGAGAGCTCAGCTCTCTTTATTCCAAAACTGAATTCAGTTCCAGGTCCTCCAAAACAATTGCCTCTGTTAAATAAGGGTCTCCTTTTTTTGCAAATCAAGAAATTAAGAAATTTGCAGAACTTAAGAGCCCCAAATCACGAAAGTGTTAAAAGGGACAGAAAAATGAAGAGTACCCTCATGTTTCACTGTAGCTTACAGTGGTTCACAACAGTGGCTTAAAACAATTACAATATTGACCAGAAACCAAAACAGCTTTGTTCACCATGGTCGCAGTTATGTACCCCCATGAGCACGTATCCTGGAAGGCCTGTCTACCCCTAATTTACCCAATACATCAATCGATCTTCAATATCTATGCATCACTAGGCATCTATATAGATTCTGGAGTTGTGTACAACAGAAGAAACTAAAAGATGAAAAATAGAGTTTGTTATGAAGAGTCAAATGTCCATCAAAATAAACCATGATGAGAAACAGCAGCTGCTCCTTTCAGGGAGATTTTTAATTGATGATTGAAAAGTTACCTGGATTGGGGCATTTTGCTGTACCAAGACACACAGGTTACCTACTCAAATATATATATTTCCATCAGTCCAATGCGGAGGAGTTTCAGTGGTGCCAAACCTATTTGGGGGATGATGTCAGCACTGGGGATAAGTCTTGGAAGACTCAAAAATAAAAGATGTGATGGATGCAGAGTCCCCCCCCCCCATTCCCACTCCCTATAGGAATTTAGACTTGGAAGGAATCTTGGATGTTATTTTGTCCTGGGAGCCTCAGGAGAGATTTCTTTGCACCTCGCATGGTTAAACTCAGGAATTCTTCTCCTTCCCCAAGATTGGACAAATTCCTGGAGGGGAGAAGGCTCTTCATGCTACTGGTCCTCATAGAATTGCCTTTTGAGGAATTCTGGATCTGGCCCAGGGTTCAGTCCCCTTCTAATCTCCAAGTAGCTTTGCCTTTGACTGTTTTCAAGGAGAGCAGAGTTCGGGAAAGGACTTTCGGAAAGGGAACAACACATCGATGACCTGGGATGCAGCTCCAGGCTGGAGGACCAACAAGGCAGAAAGGCTGGAACTCTTTCTGGCAGCTTTAGATATCCAAGAATCCAGCAACAGGCCCTGAAACAGGAGAGATTGCTTGAGCCAAACCAGCGACAGAAGAGATGTCGAGCAAGGATGGGGAGGGAGAAGGGGGGGGTCCAAGTTGCCAAGATGGACAGCTCAGACACCGTGATCTCATTTTGAAGGGCCCAGACGTGTGGGGTTCGGCCCTTTCCCAGCCAGACACAATGGGGCAGTCTCTTGCCCAATGGCGGGCATTGTCCGATGAGCTAAAGGCTTTTATTTCCCCTCCTTTCCTTTTGCAGATAATGGACACATTAATACGTGTTTTAGACGGCCAGGACTTTATTCCGAAGAAGAGGAAACTTGCTGCATTGAGGGTCCAGCAGTTGGGGAGGGGGGCCAGGGGGTGGGGTGGAGGCGGCGCAAAACCAACTCTTCTGTTTCACTGTCTCTCTTACCCTAAATCTGGGTTGATCCCGTACGGCCATAAATATTCAAAGCACACACAGAGAAAAAAGAGGCGGCTGTGGACTTGGGTTCTGCCTTGTTCAGCCCCCAAATGACCGTAAACGGTTGCCCCCTCCCCCCGCTTCCTCTCAGGGACATGTGTCTGTTTGTGAAATTACCAACTTATGGTGTCTACTCAGGTGTCAGGCCCAGGGCTCCCAGTGGGGCTTCTTCCCAATAGGTATATCTTTATTCTGCGTTTTCCTCAAAACAGGCTTCCCCTGCCTGCAGGATTGGACACCAACCTTGTGAGGCAGGTTAGGTCGGTCTCAGGGAATGCAGTGAGTGGGACTCATCCTGGCTCAGTGATGGAGCCACTGACCTGGCCTTCAGTCTTCCAACCTACTCTGTGTGTGTGTGTGTGTGTGTGTGTGTGTGTGTGTGTGTGTGTGTGTGTGAAAGTTCTAGACTCCTCTTTAGGGAACCCCAACCCTGGCTTTCCTGAATCACTCACGGATGGGGCCAGTGCCTGCTTGGAGGGGGGTTTCCTTCCTGTCCTCTTGGGATGAATTGCTCTGAAGAAAGTGGGCTGCACTTAGCAGACCTGGGGACAGACTCAAAAATGTGGGCAGACTCCAGGTTGTCTGTCTGTCTGTCTGTCTGTCTGTCTGTCTGTCTGTCTGTCTGTCTGTCTGTCTGCCTTCCCTTCCCTTCCCTTCCCTTCCCTTCCCTTCCCCTCCCTTCCCTTCCCTTCCCTCCCCTTCCCTTCCCTTCCCTTTGGTTGTTTCTGCTTCTACTCACTCTGATGTGGGGTTAGGGTTAGGGTTAGGGTTGTTGTTGTCAGTTTTGAAGTCGCATCCGACCCATCGCGACCCCATGGACAACATTCCTCCAGGCCTTCCTGCCCTCCACCACCCCCCCGGAGTCCACCCAAGCTCATGCCGACTGATTCAGTGACCCCATCCAGCCCCCTCATCCTCTGCCGCCCTCTCCTTCTTTTGCCCTCAATCCTTCCCAGCATCAGGCTCTTCTCCAGGGAGTCCTTCCTTCTCATTAGGTGGCCAAAGTATTTGAGTTTCATCTTCAGGATCTGGCCTTCTAAAGAGCAGTCAGGGTTGCTCTCCTCTAAGACTGACCGGTTTGATCGCCTTGCGGTCCAAGGGACTCGCAGAGTCTCCTCCAGCACCGCAATCCAAAGGCCTCAGTTCTTCGGCGCTCAGCCTTCCTTATGGTCCAGCTGTCACGGACAGACATGGCAACTGGGAAAACCATCGCCTTGACTATACGCACTTTTGTCGGCAGGGTGATGTCTCTGCTTTTTAGTATGCTGTCTAGATTTGTCTTAGCTTTCCTCCCCAGGAGCAAGCGTCTTTTTTCTTGGCTGCAGTCCCCGTGTGCGGTGATCTTGGAGCCCAGGAAAATTTTCCTGGGTTAAGGTTAGGGTGGAAAGACACTGGGATCCTAGGCACCCAATTCCATCCCTTGTCTGGACAGACTCTCACAACCAAAGCAGACATTTCCTTAAATGCATGAGGCTGTTTTCCTGCACTGCATTTAAAACCTATCCTATTTTTCCTCTCGCAAGGAACCTGAAGCTGCTTATCATCTCTTATTCCACTCCGGGTGAGTCTCATGACAACAGCCCTGTGAGGTAGGCTAGGCTGAGGGTGCGGGAATGGCCCAAAATCACCCAGCTTCATGGCTGAGTGGGGGCTAGTGTCTGCATCTCCCGGCTCCCCAGCCCAACTCTCCAAGCAGTGCCCCACACTGTCAAGTAGTCATGTCTTACAAAACAAAACAAAACAGAACAACAAAACAAAACTCTAGAATAGGTGCAGGGGAATCAACAAGGACCTTAAAATTCCCGCTATTCCCATGCACAGGTCCCAATTGGATTGGGAATAGGAAGAAACACGTACTGTGGTCACACATTTGTAAAGTAATTTCTGTTTTGGCCCTGAACTGAATCTTGAGGCCATCGCACTTAACAATAGTTGAAGGAAGTGTGTAAGAAATAGCTCCGATCAATTTTTATCATCTGATGCAAAGCCAATTAAATCGGGCCGTCTTTTAGTATCAGCAATTTGCCTTTAAAATGCAAGGACTTGGCAGTTTTTCTAACTAACGGATATGAACTTTTATATGTGGAAGTGTGTGCATTTCAGGATTTAGGAGGAGGAAATGCCCGTCCTGATGCATCTTTGATCAGTGGAGTGAGAAATATTGATCAGGGAGGTCCTGCTGTGGCGGATGGGGCAGGCAGTCAGAACAGTTCCTCTGCTTTGCAGAAGCCGCGCAAACGATGGATGATTTATCAGGCGCAATTAGTGAGGACTTGGATCACCGTTCCCAGATCCAGGGATGTCAAACACACGTGCTGCTCTGGAGGGTTTTCTCTGATGCTCGTCTGTCATGGCAGCTGGAACTCTGCAGGTCAGAACGCTAGCTGGGAGCTCTTTGAAAAAGGGGGATTGGGGGATCCCTGACCCCACACCCTAGGGACCCCACTGCAGAAATGCCTGCCCTGAGGTACCGGGGCCCTGTTCTGAGCCTCATTAACCCCTGCTTGTCCTGTGGCCGATGGCTTAGTGCTACAGATGTCCTTGCTGCATCACACAGAGCCCAAAAATGGCCACCACACCGATGCATGTCTTGTTGTTGTTGTTGTTAGTAGCAAAGTCGTGTCCGACCCATCGCGACCCATGGACAACATTCCTCCTAGAAATTTTCACCCCCACCAGGGGAAGGCCTTTTATTTATTTATTATTTATTTCTCGAGTTATACCCTGCCTTTTTCCTACAAAGGGCTCAAGGCAGCTTACATCAATCTCCTCCTCCATCTCATCCCCACAACAACAACCCTGTGAGGTAGGTTGGGCTGAGAGTCTGTGACTGGCCCAAAGCCACCCAGTTGGCTCCATGGCTGAGAGGGGACTCGAACCCGGATCGCCTGAGTCCCAGTCCCATGCTCTAACCACTACGCCACACTGACTCTCTGTCTTTATCAAGCGTATGGGACTTAGTTGTCCCTTTAAAAGCAAGCTTCCGCACAACGGTGCCATCTCCCCACAAATATTGTGAGAATTGCTGCGAGTGTGTCTGAGCGGAGGAGGAACCCCCCTTCGGCTCTGGGTTTGCAGAGTTAATAGCTCTCCCCGAGCGCTTCACTTAAGCTGCAAGCACTGGGAACTCTGTGCATGTGAGAAATACATTCATTCTTTACCAAAATGTACTCAATTTGCGCTCCATGAATTGGAATTTACCCCCTGAACCAAGCACAGCCCCGAATGCCTTCTGCAGCTGAAGAACACACTGCTCTTAACTAATCTATTTAGAAAATACATTTGGAAATGTATTTGGAGAGCCATTGTGGTGTAGTGGTTAGAGCATGGGACTGGGACTCAGACGACCTGGGTTCTAGTCCCTGCTCAGCCATGGAGCCAGCTGGGTGGCTTTGGGCCAGTCACAGACTCTCAGCCCAACCTACCGCGCAGGGTTGTTGTTGTGGGGAGGAGATAGAGGAGGAGAATGATGTAAGCTGCCTTGAGCCCTTTGTCGGAAAAAGCCAGGACATACATCGATAAGTAAATAAATAAAACACATATAAAAATGTGCACTGATATGCACAGGAAGGAAGACAATGCATACTTTGGGGTCCTGGCATTGCGGGGAGTGCACATGAACACACACACACAGTTGTGAAAGTTACGCGGAACTGTGTGATGTAATTTGTGCAGAGTTTGGCCCTGGTTCTGAGGTGCAATTCAGAGAAGCTTTTGAACTCATGGGCTGCTGATTCGTACGTCTCTGTTCAGACCACGACCCTCCAATGGCTTGCTCTTTCTTACGACAGGGAAATGCAGACCTCAATATGTGGGCACAGACCCATAGAGGAGTAGAGTTGGAAGGGGCCAGGGGCTAGAGGGTCCAGCCCTGCTCAGCACCGGCCTTCCCCTCAGGGCTGCCTCAACACTGTTATGGGCCCCGGGCAAAGAAGTGTCCTGGGCCCCCTAGGACAGCTACAACTACTGTTAATTTCGGAATTTTTCCAATTTTCCAAGGGTTAACAGACACAGATTAGTATGCGGCCCACGGGCAAGTGCCTACCAGGCCCGTGTGTTATGATGGCCCTGCTTACACTTAAACCATCTCTCTGGTGTGATTTTACACATTTACACACAGTGTAATTTTTTTTAAATACTTAGCCCTTATGAAAGCTGTACCTTTTTAATATTGTTATTGTATTGATGTTTTTAATCTCTGAAGTGTTTTAATAGGTTTTAACGTATTGCTGTATGTGTGTGTGTTAATATGTTGTGAGCTCCCTAGGAAGTTATGGGCAGCCTTTAAATATCCTATAAATATGTGAGTAAGTAAATGCAGTGCCTTTTTTTGTCATGGAACGCACCGGAATGGAGTTCCGCACCGTTTTTCGACAGATTTTCCAAGTTTTAAAAGTAACTGTTGAAAATTTGATGTTTGGTCCGCATGGATTTGAACCGCCCTGTCGAGCGCAGCAGGTCGGTGGCAAAATCATTAAAATGGTGCATGCGGGCTGCTTGTGTGTCGAGTCCGATGCGTGCATACTTCACACTGGTTGTGAGGGCGCTGCTCGGCTTGTGACTGGTCGTGTGGTCGCGCACTGAGTGCTTACTGTGGGCGGCAACCGTTACGTTTCGTTACACAACTGAAGTGTGTGGGTGTGTGTACAGTGATTGACCACATGCGAAAGTAAAGTAATTTCATGAGTTCCGGCACCTTTTTTCTTGCAAAAAAAGCACTGAGTAAATGAATAAACAAAGCAACCCCGGGGAGGCTCCACATGGGGGGGGGGTGAGTTCCTCCACTGCCGGGGGACGAGGAATTAGGAAAATGCCTCCAAGGTGCCCCCACATTAAGGGTGAAAAGCAGCACAGCTCCCCCAGCACCAGGATCCGACCTGGAGGTACTTGCAAGGTTTGGAGCTGGTGCTAAGAAGCAGCAGGCCAGGAGAAATGCAACACTCAGCAAAAGGCCTTCCCGCGGCCTTGCGTGACCCTGCTTCCAACCTTTCCTTGACCTCGACCGTGCCCGGACCTCGCCCGACTCCTAACCTCACCTTTGCCTCTGGTTTCGCCACACGCCGTCAGCATTTGAGCCGTTCTTGCTCCTGGCTCTGCTTCGCCTTCAGGCTGCCAGGCCTTGCTGGACATCTGGCCTCTGCTGGTGCTCTCTTTGCTTGTGGTCCTGCCATGCCTTGAAGGAATCCAGCCCTTGCTTCTTTGCCTCTGGCATCAGTGCCAAGATCTCCATCACGGTGGCCCTGGGGCTTCATCCATGATTGCCTCTATCCCAGGCCTGACACTAGAGGATTTCGGAAACGGCACTTCTCACCTGAGACCTGAAGAGCAGCTGCCGGTCAGAGTATGGGGCTTGTCTGGTGTGAGGCAGCCTTCAGTGTCTGGTTGATGTAATCAGTTCGGCAGGGACTAGCTACATTTTTCTTTTGCCACAAAAGCAAACAGTGAAGGCTGATATTCAAAAATACCAGCAGGTCCAGGTCTGCCTTAGGCCTCAGAAGAAAGACATGAAAGAACCAAAGGAATTCTAGAACTCACAAGTTCCCTCTGGGCAAAAGCTGGAAATTCAGTGTACACAGGCAGAATGGGGGAATTTTCTCAGGCATCAGCTCCCGTTTGGAAACAAGAAAAGAGAATTCTGGACCTAGAGAGGAAGTCAGGCAAGGAAGTATGTCCAAGAGGCAGACAGGTGTGAGGGCAACAAGGAGGATCCAGGGGCAGGAGGAATTGGGCGCGTTTAGCCTGGAGAAGAGAAGAAGGAAGGGAGAGAGAATTGCACTCACAAGATACATAGAAACAGAGGAAGGGGTCTTCCAGGCCATCTAGTCTGACCCCCAGCTCTAGCTGGCTCCACTCATGACATGCCCACCATGTGCATGTCCAGCCTGCCCTTGAACACCCTCACCGAGGGGGCCTTAACCACCTCCCGGGGAAGCCCATTCCACACCCTTGGGGTCCTCACTGTCAGAAAGGACTTCCTGGCATCTAAATTGAACCTTGGTTCCCTGAGCTTGGCTCTGTTGGAGCGCGTCCTGCCTTCTTCTGCTGGGGAGAACAGGTCTCTACCCACCTCCGTGTGACACCCCCTCACATACCTGTATGTCGCCAACAGATCCCCCCTGAGTCTCCTCTTCTCCAGGCTGAAGAGACCCAGTTTCCTCAGTCTCGCCTCATATGGCGTCCCCTGCAAACTGGCCACCAACCTTGTGGCCCTTCGCTGCACTGACTCTAGCCTGGCTATACCCTTTCTGCAATGAGGGGCCCAGAACTGAGCACAATACTCCAGTTGCGAGTGCACCAGAGTCGTGTAGAGTGGTAGTAATACCTCTCTTGATCTAGAAGCCACACTTCTGGCTATGCAACCAAGGGTGGCGTTCACCCTCTTGGCCACCGCATCACACTGCTGGCTCATGTTCAGCCTGCAGTCGACCAGCACCCCGAGGTCCCTTTCACAAGTGCTGCTCTCCAGCCACTTGTCACCTAACCTGTACTTGTGACACCCATTCCTATGCCCCAAGTGCAAGACCTTGCACTTATCCACATTGAACGCCACCCTGTTGTCTCCTGCCCACTTCCATAGTCTGTCCAGATCCTTTTGGATCTGGAGTACCTGCTCCTCAGTTGTGGCCACTGCTCCAGTTTTAGTGTCGTCTGCGAATTTGATCAGCAGACTGTTCACCCCTTCATCCATGTCATTGATGAAAAGAATAAACAGGATCGGCCCCGGGACAGAGCCCTGGGGGACCCCGCTTGTCACTGGCCACCATCCCAATGATTCCCTGCTAATGGTTACCCTCTGCTTTCGGTCAGTCAACCATGCCCTAATCCACCAGACAGTGCTTTGGTGTATCCCAAAACTCCCCAGTTTCTCCACCAGGATATCATGGGGCACTTTGCCAAAGGCCTTGCTGAAATCCAGGTAAACCACATCCACTGCACCCCCTCCATCCAGCCACCCCCAAACCTTGTCATGGAGTGCAGGACATGGAATGACAGGGTCAAGGTACAGGAAGACAGGCTAAAAAACAGGCAAAAATTCTTGACTGTTAGAGCAGTATAACGATGGAAGCAAAGACCTGGGGTGGTGGGCTCTCCCATCCTGGAGGCCCTCAAGGTGCAGCTGGACAGCTGACTGAGAGGAATGGTCTACCTGGGAGTCCTGAGCTGAGCAGGGGGCTGGACCTGATAGCCCTCTGGCCCCTTCCAACTCTACTCTTCCACATGGAGTATTAATTACATGAAGTATTCTTTAACTTCACAGTGGGGCAAACGGAAGGCCTAGCAAACAGTTCAGAAGTAAGAAACACTCAATTCAAGTGCAGGAGTCCAAAACCAAAGGTGGCTCTAAAGAGACATGGCCTAAAGCCAACAGAATCAGAGTCATAGAAAAAAACATGTTTGTGGAGGTAATGATAGGAGAGAAACTTATTTGGTTCACATTATAACTAATCAAATTCACATTTCCTGAACCAGTTTGGGAACTAAAAAGCAGCTTTTTCTTTGGTATTGGTACTAACGCCTTTGTTGTGCTGTTTTCCATCCCAAAATACCTTTCTGTAGTCCTCCTCCACCTTCAATGCTTTACTTTCTCTGATTGCTTATTTCTTGAATTTTTGTAGATTTCTTTGGTTAGTTCCAGACAGGAAGTGTAACAATGCAATATATACATAAAAATAAAGAAGATGAAAGTAGTCTAATGGGGAGAAGTGTGAAAATAATGTTCTTTTCATCAAGGAGTACTTGCAAAAATAGAAAGCGTGTTCAGCAAGGTCATGATAAAAATGGATGTATTAGGAGAAAAACATATTTTCAAAAAACCACTGATTTTTCAAGTGGATTTAAAATGGATGCAGAAACAAGACAGAATTAACTTAAAATTGGATAAATGAAAGACACACTCCCTGAGTGTAGGGGATGGACTGGCTATAAATAGATACACTAATAATGCCCACAGAAATACCCAGAATTGGTGGGAGAAAATTTTCCAGATCAAGATGTTCTAGGTTGGAGAACTGTTCCTTGAAGCAAACCAAGGGGGTGTTTGCCTGGTGAGTAACCCCCTCCCCACTGCCGTCCTTCCCTTTGAAAGGAAATTTAGCAGAAAACAAGCAGCAAAACAGAGATGGCTTTTCTTCAGATGGTCTCTTTCTGTGAATATATCTAATACCACACTTTCGAACCAACCAAAATGCAGCTGCCTGTCACAATCTGCATGTCTCCCGGGTTGCCAATGCAACCCTCTAATCCAAAGTAGGTACACGAACAGGTGATGAGCAGGTTCCAAAATGCATTAGAGGAGGAAATTCGCTCACAAACATTCGGCAAAATTGCACAGAAGGATGCTCTTATTGGGAAGTACAGGAAATTTGGTTTAGGGTGTTAAAAAACATGAAAAGATATCAAAGTAATCAGTAAGAATCCATTGCCTTAAAATTCACCACTTTGCATTCAATTGCTTATTTATTTTTTTAATCTAGCACTCACTTGAAAAATCCCAGGCCAATTTTACTGTTGTTCAGCCTTCTTTAACCTGTTGTGATCCAAATGTGCTGGATTACAACTCGCAACGTTCCCAGACAGGTGCTGTCAATCTGTGACGAACTGGAATGGGGAACTGCCCTCCAGACATCTTTGGGCTGCCACTTCCATAATTGCTCACTGCTGACCATGCTGGCTGGATGATGGGAGTTGTAGTCCAACACCTCTAGAGGGCACCAGGGTAGTAGAGATCACAACAGCTCATAAAAAACAGCTACACAAACTTAAAAGGGTGGGAAAATGCACACACGGTGCCCGTATCTGAGCACAGTCGTACGTAGAATGGCTTCACATACATGAAACACGTGAATTTGCGTGTTGATTTCAAAACAAAATGAGCAACCTCACTGTCTTAAATAGAAATGGGACATAAAGAGGTTAATCTTGAAACCTGGAAAATCGCTGCAAAGATGAAATGATCAGGTCCATTAACCCGAACTTGGGACTCCCTCCAAAAGCTCCAGAAATCTGTTCCTTTAAGCCATTTTACACATTTTTAATGTATAGATGTATTCCAAGTATTTTACTGTTCAGCCAAGGTTACTAGAGTAGCTTGCCAAAACCAGAAACAAGGCAATCGTCATTCACAATGACAGAAAAGAAAAGGGGAGCAGGACGGAGAAGGTAAAAAAAAAAAAGCAAATTTGGGGACTGGCATTTAAGGTGTTCTCCTATGCAACCCCTTATGCTTGGGAACCCTTTGCACAATTCCATCTCACTTTCCCCCTCAGTCCTTTCCCTCATTATTTCTTTGGAGCAAATCCCTTAATCCGCTACCATCGCACACCCTTAGAACACTCACTGAGGTCCTGTGGCATGCACAAGCTTGCAGAGGATTTTGCAATGTGCGCAGAACTGGTCCTAAGCGTCATTTCAGAATGGAAGCTCCTAGGGGGCGGGGACTTGTTCAGCCAATCAGCCTCACCCCAGCATAGCCTACAGTAATGGACAATGAGAACTGGAGGATTTTTCTACATGGCTTAGTGGTGGGGAAATGCAGGTTCCCAGCCAGTTCTGGAAAGGAGAGGCCTTTCTCTAAAAAGGCAGTAAGTCTCCAGTCCTCTGTGTTTGGAAAGAAAGCTTGCTTTAAAGTAAGCCACAAAAAGGAGAAAGTTCTCAGATGGCTGAAGAAAAGCTTTCTTCTGCAGAAGTCTGGGCTGAACCAATATTTTCTTCAGGCGCATGAATTCTTCCTCCCTTTTGTTGCACAACAAAAAAGCGGTTGTTTTTCTGATTTAAAGCAGCGACACAAGCTCTTGCGCAGCGTTGCCAAAGCGCACACCTCGAGAGGCAGTGTGGCCTAGTGGCTGGGGCACCGGGAGGCCCCCAAGAGACCCTACCTCATTCTGTCTGGCCCACTGCAGTCTATTTGGATGAGGAGGGAAATTTCGGGATCAGGACCCTGGCATCTCCGCACACTCTTGTGTGGCCTGATCCAGTCTCTAAAGGGGGGCACTGGGGACGGTGCTGGGGAAGTGCAGCCGGGGCAGGTGGCCGGCAGTGGCCCAGGCCTTCTCCTGATGCACACTCCACACCCTTCGTCGCAAGCTTCATCTTGACCTTGAGGGCAACTCGGCCAGACGTTGTGGGTTTTTCGCCGTCCGTGGCACACCTTTTGGGGAAAGCTGCGGGGGGGGGGGGGGGTAAGAGCCCGCCCTCCCCGCAGCCAATCTGCCTTCTTCCCTTCTCTTCGGCTGCGCCTGTTTTGTCCTGGTCCCCCGGTCAACAAAAGGCAGCCAGGAAGGGGGTCGTGTGTGGTTTAAGCAAATTGACGGGGAAATTAGCGCCAGTCCGTCTGTGTGCAGTGAGCAAATACCCTCCGGGGCGAGGACGCGGGCTGTGTATATATTAGCGCTTGGGGACTGACCCCGCCGGGGACTTCCTTCGCCGCAGCCATTCGGGCGGGCGTGGGAAAATCGGCCGAGCCCTTTTCACAGCCGTTCAGGCCGCCGGGCTGAGCCAATAGCCGAGGGCCCAGGAGCCCCCTCCCCTGGCCTGCCCCATTCACGCTTTCAGCCAGACCCCCTTTGGGGGAGCCTTTCTCTTCCCCCTCGCCCCCTCTCCTTCCCCCAAACCCCTTGCTTCTTTGTTTGGCCAGCCCCCAGCTCGCATAGAAAGCGGGCCGTCAGCGGTCTCCCGGAGGAGAGGAGCAGGGCTGCCCCCGATCATTCTCCACACACCGCCCAGGGGCGAGGAGGCGGAGGAGGGCTGTGCTCGGAGGTGTGGAGAGAAGGGGCATTTTGAGGAACAATGGCTCAAAGCGACAGGCCGGGGCACGAGAAGGGCATTTCGCTATGCCTGTGGCGTGGCAGCAGGGCCTCAGTATGGGGAAGATCCACGGCACACGCAAACCAGCACAGGTTTGCCCGTGCAAATGAGCGCGCCTCTAAGGCCTGAGTGTGCAAAGGGGCTTGTTTCGTAAGAACACCTCCAATTGCAAAAATAGGATTTGTAGGAAATGGAGCGGAAGCATTGGCTTTTGAAGGGAAATCTTCAGGTGGGAAGATTTGGCAGGCTGCAGTAGGGAAGGTGAAGCGCATGCAGGCCAAAAGGCTAGGGGACCGGGGATCTACACTGACATACTAGGTATCCTTCCAGAGAAGTCGGGCTCCAGAACTAGTGGGCCGACTTCTAAGACCACCCATGGTTAGACTGGAGTACTGGGCCTTGGGTGGGCCACGCTCTAAGCCCCCTTGGCTCTGAGGCTCCCTGGGTGCGACTTTGGACCCATTGCTGTCCTACCTCACAGGGCTGTTGTGAGGATAAAAATGGAGGCAAGTAAAGAAGGTGCCAGCTTGTCAAGGAGGTTGCCCTCTGCATCTCTGTGTGATTCCTGTTCGCCAGTGGCAGGCCGCTTTGCATTGCATTGCTTCCACAAAGAGGAGCTGCTTCGCCGTGCCCCTGTGCGAGGCGCTGGTGTGGCCAGGGCAAGACTCCGCGGGCCAGCAGGAGAGCAAAGCCTCCTTTTGTTGGTGGGTGGTTCGGGCTCCGGGGTGGGGGACCTGGACCTTGTCCTGAATGGGGTAGCACTCCCTCTGAAGGACAGGGTCTGCAGCTTGGGGGTGCTCCTTGACGGAAAGCTGACCTTGGAAGCTCAAGTGTCAGCCATGGCAAGGAGCGCTTTCCTCCAGCTTCGGCTGATCCATCAGCTGCGTCTCTACCTGGAGGACGACTGCCTGGCGACAGTGACACACGCATTGGTCACTTCCCGAGTAGACTTCTGCAACGCGCTCTATGTGAGGCTGCCCCTGAAGACGGTCCGGATACTTCAATTGGTACAAAATAGAGCTGCCAGGTTGCTGATGGGGACTGGGTGTTGTTCTCATATAATCCCAGTCCTCTACCAGCTTCACTGGCTCCCCATTGAAGTCAGGGCCCAATTCAAGGTTCTAGTTATCACCTATAAAGCCCTAAATGGCTTGGGACCTGGGTACCTGAAGAAGCGCCTCCGTCCATACTTGCCTTCCCGTCCTCTAAGATCGGCAGCAGAGGCCTTTCTCTGGGAACCCTCCGTGAAGGAAATTAGGTGGGTGAGTACCCGGAGGAGGGCCTTCTCTGCCATGGTGCCCCACTTATGGAATACGCTCCCCAGAGAGGTCCGCCTGGCGCCGTCCTTATTTGCTTTTCAGCGCCAGGCCAAGACCTTTTTATTTAAATGTTATTTTAATAATTGTTAATTTATTTATTGGTTTTATTTATTGCCTGGATGTGTCCAATTTTTATATTTTGTATTGTTGGCTGCAGGCATTGTATTGCCTGGCTGCAGCACCTCTGCCTTGCAGCGGGGAAAAGCTGCCCAGCGCCTCCCTGTATGAACCGCCATGATTCTCCCCCTCCACCATCAGGAGAAGCACCTGGAGGAACGGTGACGCACCTGGAAATGGGGAAGGGATGCAAGGAGGACTTACTGAGGGCAGGTAATTCCTATCCTCAGAGAATATAAAGGTGGAAGGGACTGTTTACTTTTATATTTCCTTAAAATCAGGGGCACACAGACCCTCAGGCTGGGGGCCAGAGCTTCGGAACTGGGGGCCAAATCCATGCTGCATGGGGGATTCCTGGGATAGGGAGAACAGGTCCATGGTCGGAGGGGGTGGGTATCCACTCTGGGCTGTCACCTGCTCTTTGAAGAAGCAATTTATGATGCTGAACCCAATCTCCAGAAGAGCTTCAGGACCATGGACAGCTTGCTTAAAGTGGAGGCTGAGACCCGGCGTGGATACACTGGCCCACTCCTGTTGAAAGCTCCTGGCTCATCTTTATTACGAGAGGCATGTCCACTGAGACACGCACACACACACATGGGTGTACACGAGAAGCTGACCATTCTGGCTGGACTGACAGATCAGATTCTGGGAATGGGCTGTATGAAGGGAAGCCGGCCGTTCCCAGCAGGGCCGAAGGCTCAAGCTCTGGCAACAAGATGTTGTTGAAAGAAACTGCCCTAGCTGCAGTCCAAGGCGCTGGGTACCCGCTGGTTCTACGAGGGGAGAGATTAGCTCAGGGGCAGCTGATGGACCCAGTCAACCTCCCTGGCAGCAAAGAAGAGAAACGACAAGAAGATGGAGAGTCTCTTGAACGGAGAACTTCAGCCTCCTGACGAGGTGGACCCAAACTCCAAACTCTAAGAGGGATGGATCAGGCTGTTGTGAGCTGAGCATCTCCCTCTCAGCAGCAAGAGACTCAGCACCATTTCTTACCAAATATAATTTTACTTGTAATTCTCTGAGGACCCTCAAATACTGAACCCTCTCTCTTCTTGCTGTATCCAAAGCTTCACTACCTAAACTTTTGCAAGGCTGTCGAAATAGCGCGCGATGACATTCTGATAGCAAAAATGGACGAGGTAGAATAACTATGAGGTGGACCCAACACTGGCTGCTAAGTCGGACACAAAGAGTGTTCATCAATGGCACCTTCTCAGATTGCATGGAAGTAAAAAGTGGGGTTCCACGGGGTTCAGTTTTGGGCCCAGTGCTCTTCAAGTTCTTTATTAATAATTGGAATGAGGAAATACAAGGAAAGATGATCAGATTTGCAGACGATACAAAACTGGGTGGAATAGCAAGCATCCTAGAGGACAGAATGAAGATCCAGGGTGTTCTTGATCAACTTGAACACTGGGCTCAAAGCAACAGAATGAGATTCAAGGCAACGCAGAAGACAAATGCTATTTTGGGATGCATTAGCACAAGTATCACTTCCAAATCACGAGAAGGAGTAGTTCCTCCATACTCTTCCCCACCTGGAATACTGTGTCCAATTCTGGGCACTCAATTTAAGAAGGTGAAATAAAACTAGAAGGGATTCAGAGGAGGGCAATGAAAATGATCCAGGGCTTGGAAACACTGCCCTGGGAGGAGAGACTGAGGGAACTGGGCATGTTCAGCCTTGAGAAGAGGAGGCTGAGGGGGGACATGACATCCCTCTGTAAATCCTTCAAAGGCTGTCACAAAGAGGAAGGCCAAGGTCTCTTCTCCTGGGCACCAGATGCAGACAGGGAATAAAAAGCTCTAGTTACAGCAACACAGATTAAGCAAAATGCCAGGAAAAGCTTCTCCCTTTCAGGGCAACATGACCTGGAGCCCGTTGCCTAGGGAAGTTCTGGGTTCTCCCAGGGAGGAGACATTAAAGGCGAAAAGGGCAGTTCTCTGAGTGGAGTGGTACAAACTGATTACCTGCAACAGGTGGAACCGGTGGCCCTCCTGGCCCCTCCCAACTCTCCTGATCCATAACTTTATGATCCCAGAAAGCACAAACACCCTCTCGTCTTACAGCTGCAGCTGTGCAAGGCCCATGCCAGCAGGAAGTAGTGCAGAGAGGAGATCTGGAAATCAAGCCCCACAAAGGTAGCTTGAAATGCTCGAGACCTGTCAGGGGAGCCCCACTCTGGACCAGACGGCCTCCATGGCTCTTTCCAGCCCCCACATTCTGGGAGTCAAGGAAGGGTTGATCACATGGAATTCGAACCCGGGGCCCACCAGCTCATCAAGGTTCCCCTGAAGTTCTCCTTACCCCCTAGATGGTGGAGGTTGGCGCTTTCCCCATGCTTACGAGTCAGGACTGCTCCCCCTTTCCTTCCAGGGACAACCCACCCAGAGCTGGCAAGATTAGTTCAATGATTGCCAGTTACCAACCCTGTCACCTCCGTAGGGGCAACAAGGATTTATAAAAAATAAATCCTGTCAAACTAATGTAATCTCATGTTTTGACTGGGTAACATCCCAGATGGACAAAGGGAACAAGATGGATATAATCTAACTAGATTTTGCAAAGCTTTCAATATATTGCTCCATAACATTCTGATAAGCAAATTAGCAAAACCTGGACTAGATGAAAAACTATTAGGTGGATCCAAAATTGGCTGCTGAATCAGACACAAAGAGTGCTCATCAACAGCACCTTCTCAAATAGGAGGGAGGTATCTTGTGGGGTGCCGCAGGGTTCCGTCCCGGACCCAGTGCTCTTCAACATCTTTATTAATGGTTTAGATGAGGAAGAGAATCAGATTTGCAGATGATACAAAACTGGGTGTAATAGCAAACACCCCGGAAGACGGAATGAAGATCTTGATCAACTTGAACTCTGGGCTCAGAGCAACAGAATGAGATTCTGTAAGAACAAGTGCCAGGTTCTCCACCTAGGAAATAGAAACCAAATGCCCAAACATCTTTCAGCTGCAGCCATCCAAGGGTCAGGGCAGGAGGAATTTGTGCAGAGAAGGGTTCCAGAAATCAAGCCCCGGAAAAGTTGGTTGAAACTCTTAAGACCTTTCAGGCAAGTCACAGGCTGAACTCCATGGAGATGCAATGCCTTCCTTGACTGGAATCTGCCTGGACAATGCATGTGAGCTTCTGAATGCTTCTTCCATGTGTGGGGGGCCTTGGAGGGCTGCAATGGGGTGGCGGGCAGCCCTTTCAATTGTGGTCCCCTACCCTGGAAGAACATCAGTTGAGATGTATCTGTGTCTCATGTTCCCATCTCTTCAGTACAGTCAGCTTGCCCTCTCATCAAGATGTCAGAGAACAGAATCTTCGTTTCAGGATTGCTTGTACAATATCTTAATAAAGTATTGACAAAATAATTGCTTTACATTCATATACTGAAAGTATAAATGGTTTTCCATTATCCTTCTTTTGAGTTGTGAATTGTTGTGAGCCTCCACACGAACTGGGCTATAGGCTGGCATGGAAATGAAATGTGTATTATTAGTAGTCATTATTAATCAGAATAGAAGGGAACTTTTTACTTCCTAGGCAGTTTTGCTGGGCTGATCACAGTCCTTGAAAATCTGATTTCCTGTGCCCACTCAAGAGAGGCACTGAATGTAAGAGAAGAAATGGAAGGACTGGATTCATCGGTTAGAGCAAGAGTTTATCTGTGGATGGCTGAACGATCAATCCCAGCATATCCAGTTTACAAAGTTTGCCCCTAGCAGACTTTCTCTTTCTATGGTCTCATTTCCTGGCATCAAAGTCCCAAATGCACCCGATCCCATTCCCGTTCCATGGGGCTACTTCAGCGTAAGTGCTGCACGGACTGCAGCCGACGGGCCTCCCCGGTGTGGGCACAAAGGGACCTTCTGCCCGTCGGATCCCACCTGGCAGAAGTTGTGGGGGAGCTTTCCGGCCCTGCTCTCTGCCAAGGGCAGGCCAAGGGGTCCTGCTCCCCACACGCTTGGACTGGTGGGACCCCCAGCACGGTGCACACAACGCGATGGCCACGTTTCGCGCGGGTCCCAGTCCCAGCCCCTTCCAGCTCCACTATTCCCTGATTCCGGGGGTCTGTCTGTGCCTGTCTCAGGCAGGAGGGGCCCTGTGGAGCCGGCACTCCTGTGCTCCCCCTCTCGACTCCAGCTGGGCCGCCCTGCAGCTGTGGAGACAGACCATCGGGTCCCCTTCTTCAGCAAGCAGGAGCACTCCATGCCACAGTCCCCCTGCCTCCCATCTGCCCCGCTCTCTGCACAAGCTGCTGTTGCCCCTTTTTCTTGCCCGAACAGGTTGACTGGGCCTCTCGGCTGCCCTTGAGTTATTTGGGCTCCAGCCGGTACCCAGAACCTTGGTCCACAGCTGGACCCATGTCTCTCAAGAGCTCATCGTCAGAGCTTGAGATGTCCGCCCTGCTGGGAGCAGCCAGCTTCCCTTCGTACAGCTCATTCTTAAAATTGGAGCTGCCAGTCCAGCCAGCGCAGTCAGCTTCTCACGCGCCCCTGGAAATCTCACCAGAATGCGCACTCACAACAGCCATTTCCAGCTGAGAGGGGAAAGAGGAGCACTTCACAGCCGTCTCGCCACGACGTCAACCGGAAATCCCGTGCAGGATTCATCCGTAATTCATCCCTCTCTGTCCCCGGAAGCAGAGTGCATGCAAACACAGTCTCCTTGCCGAGCCCCAGAAAGCAGCCTCCCAGAGGAGCTGGATCGCAGTTCCCAGCATTCCCAGCCAACCGTTGGGAACTTCTAAGGGGGCTTTCTTGGTTGTTGTGTGTCCAACAGACACTTTGTGCACATTGTCCATTGGTGATAGCCTTATTGGCGATGGGACCCTCTCTCTGGATTGCCCCTTCCAGCTGCAGTCTGAAAGGGGGCCTCCCAAAATGCAGGATTGTCAGGAGGGGCTGGAAAAAGCACCACCCTTGGGTGTCTCCCACCCTTGAGAAGCAGGGAGGAATCTGCTGCGTGTGTCTGGTGGGGCGTGAAAATTTGACGGGTTCTCACAAACCAGGTCCCCGAATCCTGGCTTGTCAGCTCTGCACCTGCGAAGGTGCAGGTTGAGTTAGCTCACAGGTTGCCATCTTGAAGACAGGCTGTGATTTGTCCATTAAAAAAAAAACAGACTTAGGAAATTTGCAGAAAACTGGCCAATCTGTGCAAACCAGAGACCAAACCCACCAGATTCGGTGCAAGCCATGTTAGTGTCCTGTGCTCACTTTCCAGTCATGCTTGAGTTGGACCTGCATTTGCAATGTGTAAATGCCACCAGCTATTCCCCTTAGGATTTAAATCTGTCCCTTACTTATTATTATTATTATTATTATTATTATTATTATTATTATTATTATTATTAACATTTCTATGCTGCCCCTTGCCGAAACCTCGGGGCGGCTTACAACACGATAAAATACAATGAAATACAATAGCACATAATAAATTACCATTAATTACAAAATACAAAAAATACATTGATTTACAAATATAAGATTAACATTATCAGTATAAATTAAGTAAATAAAAATATAGGAGGAGAAAGAGAAGGAAGAAGAAGTTACCTGGGTTTCTTCCTCCAATCCACTGCCCCGTTCTCCCTGTCCCTTTTTGCAAACATGGGCACTCTGAAGAGACAGAGCTCAGAAGGAATTGTGAGCAGAAGACGAAATCAGCCTGCTGCTGGTTGCTCTTGAAGGTGAGATGGAACCTGTGGGCTAAACATCAGAGAAACCCTTCAGTCATGAAAGTGGACAGTCTGCCGTGGGATATTTTTCCTTTGCTTGGGGGTATTTAGGCAGTAGCCGGGAGACTATGACTCTGGGTTGCAAGAGTCTAGCACACAGCAGAGGGGCTGGAGTAGATGCCCTCTCAGAACCCTTCCACCTCTAGCATTCTTGGAGATGGAGGCTCACTTTAGCCATTTGGTAGACCTATCTGCTAGGCATGGGGTCTAATCCCCTTTTAAACTGGAACAAGTGGCGATCAGAACCACGTTCTGAGCCCGTCAGTTAATTAAGTGTGGTGTTCCTGGAGGGCTTTCTAGATTTCTGACCTAGAACTCCTGCCAATACATTTCCCAGTTTCTCAACTTGCACCCAAGTTCTGGTGTGGCGAGAAGGGAGCTGGATGAAACCAACTCTAGATTTCAAGTTTAAACATGGCACTGAAACTGATTTGTGGAAGAGGTTTGGCGGGGTGGGTTACTCCTAGAGGCCTACAATACACAGCCATTTCAAAACACTCAAAATTATGAAACTAATATTTAAAAGAATACAATACAGTATGCCCCTGCAAATAAAAGCACAGGAATGGACAAAACAGCCATAACAGTCTGGAAAAAATAGCAGCATAGGTGTTAGGGATTTTTCTGGATTTTTTCCCACAGGTGGGGTGCTACCACGGGGAAGGCTCCGCCCCTTGTAGCCAGCCACCTAGGTTTCCTTTGGCAGAGAGCCTGGAAGGAGGGCCTCTGACGGGCTTTGAGAGTATGGACAGGTAAAATCGTGCCAGGTAAAACCTGTGACTTGATTGGAAGGGGGAGAAGCTCACTTTTCACGTGGAGCCCCCAAACTCTCCCCTGGTCTGCTGGTGTCCAGGGGAACTTGCCGAAACAAAGGGGCAGAGGCCGGAGGGTGTCCACAGACCTGGATGTGCTGGCTTTGTGGTCCTGCTGCCTTCCCCAGAATCTTTCCAAACTCAAAAGAGAAGATCCTTTAAGGAGACTTTAGAGAATGCAGCACTGGGCAGTCAGTGCATTTTTAAATTATATTTGATCGTTCAAGCCTGTTCCCAGGATCTTTTCCACACCTGCTTTTCTTGCTTGGGTCCCAAACATTCAGGGCTTTAAACTGACACATTGAATAGGGTTTGGGAATGAAATCGGGTATTTTAACAGTTCATTGGTCTCATCCTGTTTTTTATCATCATTTATTGGATGCAGTGTGTTGTTCACTGTATATGGTTGCTTTGTTTTTTGTGCTTTTGCAAGTTGTCCAGAGACTTTTAGTATTGGGACGGCATATAAAATCTTTAAATAAATAAATAACTCATCCTGCACTTAATGCCATTCCAGAGGCTGTGCCTCCTAGTAGTTAGAGCATTGACTTGGGACTCGAGAGAGCCAAGTTCCAGTCCTTGCACAGCCATGAATCCCTCAGAATCACTCAGTGACTCAGCCTAACTTACGTCAGAGAGAATATGAGGATAAAAGAGGTGGGATAGATTGGAGACCACGTTGGGTTTCTTGCAAGAAAAACATAGGCTGCACATAGATGTCAGGTAGTCATAATGATTCCAGTATTATACATAATTCAGACTAGAAAAGTCAAGTGCAAGGAAGGAGTGGGCCCCTTCCTGCAAAGCAGTTTGAGTCTAATAATTGGAGTCCATCAGGGCCCCCTTCACGCATGGGCCTGGTGGGCACTTGCCCATGGGCCCCATACGAATCTGTGTCTGTTAACCCTTGGGAAATGGGGAAACTTGCAAAATTAACAGCAGTTGTGGTTGTCATGGGGCCCCAGTGCACGGGGCCCATCACGCTGTCCAGACGGCCCTGCCATGACCGCCCTCTTCCAAGTTCCAGGCCGTGGCTTCCTTGGTGGAGCTCCTGCCCGTTTTGGCCTTCCTCGTCTTCTGCCTTTGATTCTCCGGCATGCTGGCCTCCTCCAGGGATGCGTCCAAAGTGGGCTTCTTGCTCCTAGGGGAAGTTCTGGCTTGACTGGGTCTGGGACCCCCTCGTTCCTCCTTTTGCGAGTCCACAGAATTTGCCTCTCTCCCCTCCAGCTCCGTGTTTCAGGCGCACCCACTCGCTTCCAGTCAGACTGCTTCTCGGTCTCGTTTTCACAGCTCTGCGTTGTGATCGGGGATACGGCCGTGCGAGGGATCTTGGTCCCCGACAAATCCAACAGTAGTTGAAAATTGAAAATGGGAAAACTTGCAAAATTAAGAGTAGTTGTAATTGTCGTAGGGGTCCCAGTGCACTGCTTTCTTTGCCCGGGGCCCATCATGCTGTTAAGAGGGCCCTGGAGTCCAGAGGGGAGATGGAGAGAGGAACCTAAGGCTTCATGTTATTTCTCCTCCGGAGAAGCAGCCTCTGGTTCCACGTCAAGTCCTCCTTTGGAAAGAGATGGCTGTTTGTTTTCTCAGCTAAGTGCGGTGGTGGGGAAACGACGCGGCAAAACGGTACCTGGCTGAGGCTGGAGCAACACGGACTGGAAGATTCCCACATTTGCTCTCGCCTCCGGCTGCCAGTTTTATCCAGGAAAACACATCTGGGGTGACAGCTTGGGGACCCAGCCAGCAAAGCATCATCCATGGGGGAACGGGAACGGATGCTAAGTGACCTCCGCCGGAGAGAAAGAAAAAGCGATTTATGGCAGCCTCTTTGGCAGCCATTCATATTTCTAAAAAAAGGCCGTATTAGTGAACACAAGTGATTGTCTCTCTTCCATCCCACCATCCCACCCCCTGTCTTCTGCCACCCCCCGGATGTACTTCCGTCCACTGCAGCGTCTTTGGTCCCCTCAGCACAATGGGGGCTTTCTCCCTTCTCACCAGGTCTGTCTTGCCACATCCCTCATCTTGAAAGTCCTTACAAAGTGGGCCAAGAGAAGGCCAGCCAAATCCTGCAGGAAGGATGCAGGAGTGAAAGGGACAGGTGTCGTGCCATCGCACAGAGTCCATGGGCTTCCTCCTGCTCTTTTCTCCCCAGCTGCCCTTCCTCCTCCTCCTCATACCACATTACCCTCGCAGGAGCAAATTATTTCATCATTGTTACAACTGCAGGAATGAAATGAGATTTGCTCCGGCAGCCTCCGCGCTGAATGCAGTCATTGGGAAAATCTCCCATTTCTTCTAGGAGAGGATCATTTGAAATTCAAGTGCTGTTCATTTTTTAAAATATAGTAATTTTAAAAAATGAACAGTAACTTGGGGAAGTTTTGCCCTTAAAAGGGGGCCTAAGAAGCCCATTCTAGCCAGCTCAGGAACCCTTCTAGAAGTTCTGCTAAAAGAACTGGGATGCCAGCAATGAGAGTTTTGACAGAAATGAGTCCCTGTTCCCAGTGTCCCCCAGCCACCATGGGCAGCTGGATAATGTTGGAAGTTGTAGGACTTCTGTCTAAACATGTGTGGAATTGCACCGTTAATTTTTTCCTCCATCCCTTCCTATTCCCTTTTTCTTGCATGCTGAGTCTTTTTAGATGTTTTGTTTATTTTTTTTTTTAAATCTATTGTTGCTAAGCTGCTTTGGGACTCTTTTTAACAGAAGGGTGGGGAAAAAGCAATCTATCATGGATTAAGCATATAATTTGTTTTAAAGTGATAGTTTAAAAATACAAGGCATGCATTTATAATCATGTACCCAGCCAGCTGATCTCAGAGTTTAAATATTTTTTTAAAAAATAAGGAGGACAGGAGGTTGTAGATGGAAGGAAGATCAAAGGAGCTCCTTCTCCACACAGCAGAGTTAAACTATGGAATTCACTTCCACATGTGGTTGTGATGGACATCACTCTGGATGGTTTAAAAGTGGATTGACACATTCCTGAAGGAGGCTACTAGTCCTCATGATTCTACACTACCTTCAGTACCAAAGGCAGTATTTTGTTGCACACTAGTTGCTGGGGAACATGGGTAGGAGGGTGCAATTGCAATCATGTCCTACTTGTGAGTGTCTCTTTGGGACAACCAGTGGGAACAGTTTCTAAGCATTTATTTCCATGTTTATTTACTAAAGGCTTCTCAAGCTCATCCAAGTGAACTCACAGGAACAAGCAAAAATTTGCTTGGAAAGTAATCTCTAAGACAGAGATGAGAATTTGCCTATATATTATTATAGAAACATAGAAACAGAGTGAGTCAGAAGAGTTCCCCCCAGGTCATCTAGTCTGACCCCCATCTCCAGCTGGCTCCGCTCACGACATGCCCACCATGTGCATATCCAGCCGATCCTTGAACAGAGTGGATTATTAAATCCACTCCAGTTTTTAGCCTGAACATTAAAGGAACCCAAATCTGCAAATAGGTTCATCTACTGATTTACAGCTGTCCAGCTACATACCGATCCAGAAGTCCTTGATTCCACCATGAATTTGCCCATTTCCTTTTAATAAACCCTAAACTTCATAAAATCCCTAAGCAATTTAGATATAACAAAGATTTAAAAAACCACAGTTTAAAACAGAGAATGAAAAAACATTTCAGCCATGAAAACAATGTGCAATGCATGCCCCTAAAATGGTACAAGCCTTCCCAGTGCCTTGGTCTGTACCACATTGTCTTGCGGCATGGGTAAAACACACATAGCCTCACATCCACACCCACACACGTCCAGCTACCCAAGCACGGAAAAAGCTGAATGCTAATCTTGATGGAGCAAACACAGATGAAAGGCTTTGATTTTTGCAACGCATACACACAAAACCCAAGAAGCCAGCTGAATCTAGAGTTATTTTGAGACTCCTGGTGCCCACGCTGACAGCCCAGCCGCAATCAGCTTGCATTTACAAATGCTTTTCCCTGCCTGTTGGCCATAATCAGTCCTATTCTTTTGACTCAAGACTTGAAAACAAAGATGGCGCCAACCTGATTCACGGACAGGCCTGGGAAATACACAGAGCCAGGAAAACACAGCCATGTCAGAACGTGTCCGCAAGAATAGACAGGAAGGAGGTCCTGGCACATAATTCTGTATCACCTCGAAAAACCTCACTGGCCATTCTAAAAGTGTAGGAGTGCAATCAGGACAGGCCACTGTTTCCTGGGTCAAGGGGGCTCTTTATCGATGACAGCTTTTATTCTGAGCTTTAGAGGAGCTATCCATGGTGCCCCAGGGTCGTAAGTGCATTTTGAGGATGGAATCAGCACAATGAAGACTTCCTAAAAGCTCGATGTTTGTGCCAATTTGTTAAGTTTTATTTGCATTTCTTCAAATACATGCATTTTTCTGATCATGATAATTTCCTGCAAAGAATTGTTCTAAGATGATGCATTTTGAGCACTGCAAAATGCTTCTTGAGAATAAAGAAGGAAAAACAGATGTGTGAAGTGGATGGGAATTAGAAATGTTGCAAAACTTTCCCTCGTACCTGCATTTATTTATTTATTTGGGATATTTCTAGGTTGCCCGATCACACTGAATCTCTGGACGGCTGAGAACAGCTCATTTCTGTGCATGATTTTCCTTTACCTTGGAGAACTCGGTTGCAAAGATCGGAGAAGCAACATTGAGAAGGATGATTTAGAAGTCAGTCTGCGTAGCGATGTGCGAGCGGAGTGACTTCGTCCCTGTATCAAGAGAGGACCCACTGAGATGGGGCTTATGGGAGCCCCGAGTCAAGTCCTCTCGATGCCAGGGCTCCATGCGAAGTAGAACCAAACCTGGACTCAGACAACCACCTCTCCCAGGAAGTGCCCAACCAGGAAGGCCGAAACAGACCGACACACACGGGGAAAATTTTCTCAGAAATTGGAGGTCTGAGTTGGCCACTTCTTCCTTCTCGCTCGTTCGCAAGTGAGCATTTTCATCAAGTCACAATAGCCGATCCTATTAAGTTAACGATGCCTCATTATGTAATGGTCCTCCCATTTGCGGTCCATCCTGAATTGACTCTCCGTAAGTCTCATCCAGGCACCCCCCATCTTCAGCTCTTCCTCCTCTGCTTCTCCTTTCCTGAGCCAGTGCCGCCCCTTCAGACCCCACAAGACATGTGATTTTCCATGAACAAAAGGCAGGAACTTTCAGGAAGGAACATGGAGGAGGCTCAGAGAAAGGGCCGGGGTCTGGCCACAGCATGATGTCCAGGAGCTTTCTTTCAGCCCCGCTGCAGTCCGAGGCGCGGAGAGCACCTCTTATGCAGCTGCTAATCCTTGGCAAGACAAGCCCTGCTTTCTCATTATGAAGGTGCTTGACTTTCAAAGCTGGATGGGGAAGGAGGATGCTAGAGATAAAAGTGGTATGGGGGGGCAGTTTGCATCCTTCCAGGTGCCAGCTGAGTCCGCTCGGTGCCAGTGGAATTATCTCTGGACCCTTGGCAGGCTCACAGGACCCCTGGGCGAGCGCCAAATAATGCAACGAGAGCAGGCTGGCCTGGAAGTTGGAGTCTTGGGCTGGGACTTGGGAGACCTTGGTGCTTAGCCCCTGCTTGGCCATGCAGCTCCTGGATGACTTTGGACCAGGCTTGGGACTCTCAGCCTAATCTACCCCCAGGGTTGTTGTTATGAGAGTTAAATGGGGGGGGGGGGGAAGGGGGCCCCCCTGGGTCCCTTGCCAAAGGGAAAAAGGCAGAATACAGTTGCAATAATAAATCCATGTCTGCAGATAACAGACTTTCTCTACTTGGCTCCTCCAAATTTTTGGACCTCAGTTCCTATCAGCCCCAGCCCACAGGACCACGAATGCTGGGAGGTGTAGTCCCAGCCATCTGGTGGGTACCTGGCTAGGGAAGTCTGAGACAAAGACAATTCATGTATAACCTCTCACCCAGCTTTTCTTACATATTAAAAAACCAAAGCTGCCTGCAACTCAGCATGTGCTTTTGCACCCGTGTCTGGTGGTTTGGCCTGTTTTATAAAGCAAGCAAGCAAGCTTTTAAAATCAAAAAATCTATTTTTAAAAAATCTCTTCCGGGCCTGATTAGCCACAATTGCTTTTGTGTGCCGAGTTTCATCAGCCTGCTGGCTGCAGCTTGCAGGCCAGGGTTCAGGGCCTCCTGGTAAACACTCACTTGAGGCTCCTTCCACTCTGCTCCGTCAGCTGTTTAATGGCCCACCCAGGAGCCTTGGCACCCACCCAAGGCTCACGCAACCTTGATCAACCGAGACAGAACCCAGAAACCAGAGCAGGGTCCACCCGCCCGCCGCTGGCAGCAAGCATCCACTGCTCCTTGGGACTGATTCCACCGCACCAGGGACATGCGCCGCTGTGTCCGTGGCAGAGCTGCCAAAAGGGCTGGAAAATGGAGTCGCGGTGCCCAATCCTGGAACTGGCTCTGTAGTCAGGGTCTGAAGGACAAGATCTCCAACCTGCTAAGGCGTTTACACCGTCGGTGAAACCACTGCTGACATCCAGAGCTCAAGCCCTGCTGGAAACTTTCTGCCCGAGGAGTTTTCCCCTGAAACCCAGCACCCCTTTCTCTCTGTTCCAAACGGGGTGCTGTCAGGAGGCAGTCTCCTTGAAAGACATGTGCACAGAGATATGCAAACCCTTTAAAACTCCTTGCATAGGCAAAGCTGTGCGTTCCCTTTTTCTTGTGGGCCTGAGCTCCAGCATCGTTTGGACACCCAGCCCTGTCCTTGATCATATCCTGCCAAAGGTGCTTTGATGAAGGGGACACAAGGGGAAGGGTCTTCAGGCTGTCGCATCAGGAGAATTGGGTCCCATGTTCCATCGTGCTTTATAGGACACATCCATCACTGTGAAGTGAGGTTGGACAGTGACAGGTATCTAGTGAAGCTGTGCAGCAAAAAAGCCACTTGCACCCTCATTTGTGGTGGACTTGTGTTAAGGCAAAATAAAATAAAATAAAATAAAATACTGGGTTAAAATACAAAAATGGCTTGAGGAAATGCTACAAAAACCTTTAATATTTAAACCCAAAGTTTTTCTATTAGGCATAATTCCTGATGACTTTGATAAACAAGCTATACATCTGATTTTACATGCAATTACCGCGGCAAGGATTACGTTTGCCCAGCACTGAAAAGCAATGAAGAGCCACCTACCGAAGAGCCGATTTTAAAAAAGATTTTGCATTGCACGGAAATGGACAGATTGACTTTGCCTTTGAAGGAGAAGGAAGATACATACTTCTATTAAACTTGGAACTCTTTATTATTGGTTAGAGAAACGGGACTATGCGTAGATTTGAATATGGTGATTTGATTGTAAAAAAGAGTAAGATGTTGACCCAGTATATCCGATGTCTTGGGAATAATTGTTTTAGTTTTAGATTTGTAGAGAAAAAATAAAATTTGAAAAAAGCAAAAAAGCCACATACTCCCAATAACTTAGAAACATAGAAACAGAGTAAGTCAGAAGGGGTCTTCTGGGTCATCTAGTCTGACCCCGGCTCCAGGTGGCTCCACTCACGGCATGCCTACCATGTGCATGTCGAGCCTTTCCTTAAACACCATCACCGATGGGGCCAGATAACAAGATCACAGATAACAAAGTATTTGGGGCTATCTGAGATCTCCAGTGTTCAGAGGGAGCCCATGGGAAAGGTACCACAATGGTCCAGGTGAGATGTACCTTCGGCACGTGTTACAGCCAGGCACACCTGCTCTGAGAAGTTGCCTCACTGCCAAAACCTGGGCCTCCAGCAGCCAGGCTTGAGTCCACACAAACAGCAAACCTGAGTCCTCAAAGGGGGAGTTGCTCCATCTAAGAGAAGTTGAGCCTTTTCACCCATTTAAGACTAGAAGGGAGAGCTGTGGAATCACCTTGGAAGAAGAAAGGTGGAACAAAAATAAATAGACTCCAGAACCATGGGTACCACCATGAGCATCTTCGAGAAGAAGAGCCAGACCTGAAGGGGCAACCTAAAGAACTCTGAGAACATCAGAGGTCTTCCTCTCCTCCAACATTTTCTTCACCCAGTGGACAAGCTGCCATAGGATAGCCATGTGACACAACCCTCCAGCTCACAACCCAGCATGGCAAATTGGCGTGATGGATTGCCCTGAAGTATGAACCCATGCTCCTCAGTTTGCATACAATCAAGAGGACTAGAATGTTTTATTTTAAAAGTGGTAGGTGGTACTTTCAAGAATAAGTCAATTTATAAGTCAATTTGACATGCACATGGTGGGCATGTCGTGAGCGGAGCCGGCTGGTGCCGGAGGTCAGACTGGATGACCCAGGAGGCCCCTTCTGACTCGCTCTGTTTCTATGTTTCTAATTTAAAAGGGGGGAAGCTGGTTGAAGTTCCCTTGCAAGGATTAATTGCAAATTCTAGCACCGCTCTCCCTTGGAATCTAACCCTTGGTTTATTTGCCATTTGTACAGTGGAAGGCTAGATGATGCTGGAGGTCAGGGAACCGGGTTGGGGGGGCACAGAAAAGTGGTCCCTGCAGCTCCTGAGACACCCCACAAATCACAAAATAGCATCTCCTGCAACAGAGTCTATTGTGCTAATCTTTCCTTCCCCAGCAGGCAGAAGCCCCCCTTTCCTGGCTGATGGGATTTGGGGAGGGGGCAGGCAAGCCTGAATCAGAGCACCTGGGAGAGGCTGGGGGAAGGGGCTGTTGCTGTAATGGGAATACTGGATAAAATGAATTCTCATGGCCCCGCCCCTTCCCCCACAAACACGGGTGGGCTCCCCATTTTGGCATGTCTTTTTCATTCTGAAGGCTGAGACCCTTTTCCTACAGCTTCCTTAATGGCAGTAGGTGCCTTCAGCACTGGAACATTCCATACTTCGGCGAATGGGGCGGCATAAAAATGTTTTAATAAATAAATAAATAATAAATACGTTGCCCCACCCCTTCTGCCTTTGGCTCCACCCACCACCCCGATGCAGCCGCCAAGGGCTTTCTAAAACTGGACCTGGCCTTCAGAGCAAAAGAGGTTCAGCATTAACATTTTACACCTCCATGTGGACTAGCGGCATACTGCGTCCTCTTGCCTCAGACAGTGCTTCTTCCTGTGATGCCTCACAATCACGGCTTCCTGCCACCCATCTCTCCTTGCCATCTGCAGCCATCGCTCTGAGTCACCGTCTCCGTTCAGAACTATTTGCACGGCCAACAACCAACACACTTTTGGTCGCAATGGCTTTCCATCAGATTCTTCGCATTTCAACTTACTTCTGCATTCAACAAACAATTCTCAATTCATCAATATTATTGATGAGACAGATGTATCTTCACCCTGGCTGCCCCACCTGTCTGCTTCCTTTTGAGAAGACTGCAGTAGAGGTTTGCTATAGCTTCCTTCCCCCTCGCTTCCCCTCCGGCACCGTACCAAGGGGTGCCACTGTCAATTCCCAGGGTAAAACTGAGTCAGTCAGTCCCTCTTCGCCAACCTCGCAGGGCTGTTGTGAGTAAAAACCACATTTCTCTGTTGGATTCCTACAGCAACTCTCCATCCCCCAAATAAACAAAAAAAATTAAGTAAAAACAGGCCTCAAGTGACTATTAATGCTAAAAGGAGTTTGAACTCTTTGGAAGCTGTAAGAGCTGGAACGGAGGGCAACAAATTACTTAATGGAATGCCAGCTGAGGAACTGGGAAACTGCCTAACAGCCAGAATTATATCTGTGCTTTATCTTAACCATTTTGTTTTGTACATCTCATTTCCAAATAACATGATTTGCAGGAGAGAAATGTGTGTTGGACGCACTCTTTCAACAAAAGCACAAGGAAGTTATGTAGGTTCAATGGACAAATTATGCCAGTGTCCAAAAGTCAGCATGGATTTTTGGAACCATGCCAAGCTTTTATACAAGAATGCCAGAAAGCACAGCCATAGGACATTATCATGGTCTTACATTCCTTAGATAAAACTGTGGTTGGCCCATGAGAACCACAACTGTTCTTCAAAATTCACCTGGAAATACATTTAATCAAGAAACTTCTTGCAGAATATGTGTACATTAAGGATAAAAATGAATGCATTAGGAGAAATAGACTGAAAATGCATACAGATTTTCAAACATACTTTAAATATTTTATTGAATGAATGATTTGATTTGTTCCTTCCTTTTTACCAAGAAAAGGGTGCTCAGGGAAACTTACAAATGGCAATAAAATGGATTCAAATATATGCATCAAAACACAATTACAAGCAATAGAATTTCAGTGTTCAGGATGGAATGAGCTTAAGATTGAAAGAATCTTAAAAAAAATGAAGAGAAAAACTGGAATTCGTTCGTCCATCCACAGGACCAGAGAAAATGACCGCCAGTTCTGAATTGGAACACGGGGGACCTGTGGTTTTGAGCTGTGGTACCTTGCAGTGCCCTAGTTAAGAATACAACCCAGTCACAAAAGTTGTGCACTTTCCCAGTCAATCTGTGTGTTTGAACATTCCCAAAAACATTTCACCAGAATTTGGGCACCTGAAACCACAACCAATTCATAGGAAGAAACCCACCTGTGTAACATTTCTTCCCTGCAAGCCCCAAGTTTCAGCCTCCACTGAAAGAGAGCTTTAAAAACTTGCCACAGATGGCAAAGCCCCAGTATCAAAGCATGCTGTTTTTCTACAACATATTTTACAGAAAGTGCCTGGGATATTTTTTTTAACAATAAATTGCAGTTCTGAGCTTCTGTTGGCACCTACTTCCTTGAATAGGCTCTGATGATAGGATACAAGGTCTGCCTTTTAACAAAATCTGGGAAATTAATGGCATTTGGCAAATGAGACCTTAAGAGACCTTAAAACTTATTTTAAGATGCTATTTCTGACTCATAGGACATTACACTGGGGGGAAAAGAAAGAAAGAACTGGATAATCTCTTCCTCTTTCCCTTGGAAACTATAAGTTAACTTTATTTGTATTTAACACCTGGGGAAATATTATTCACACAAATATTGTCCACCAAATGGTGGCTGAAGATCTGAGATTGATATAATCTGGACAAAATCAGCCAACAGGCAGAAAACCCTAAACCTTCCCATTCTCCTGGGTGTCAGTTCTGGGAACAGCAGAACTTAGGTCCAGTTGTCCAGTTCTGGGAGAGGTTAATTTTATTTCTGTACACAATTTATAAGCAGCACCCCCTCTGTGTTTACCCCAGCAGTGAAGAATAAATGACAACAGCAAAATGCAGGAAAAAACAGCCTTTGGGGGACAGGTGGTAGAGGTAGAGAGGGAGAAAACACATATAAGGCTGGGGAAAGGAGCTCCCCACTTGGAAATTCAGAACTGAGGTGGGTGAAATTCAGTGCCATGAAAAAACAAATTCCTGAAAAACCGAGTTACCTAAGTCACCCCCCTCCAAAAGCACTCCTCTCTATTGCAATTCCTGTTAATTATGGAGCACAACCATTTGGTTTTGCCTAAATGATTCAGCGCTTTGTTTGAGCCTGGTGCCTGATGACAAAGGCAATTTTCCCCCAGAATATAGCATTTTGTGTTCCACAAAACTATCTGCCAGTTACAGAATCGATGCGTGGACAATGCCCAGTTGTGAAAGCACAACATACGCCGTTGCTTGGACTCAGAAGGTGGAAGGAAAGCTGCAGATCTCCTGCTTGCACCAGCCTTTACATTTTTACGTACTTCACATTTACATCAGCCTTTACAGAAAAGGGTGGCAGACAATAAATTATTCTCCATGGAGAATCAAAATGATCCACGGAGAAGGACAAAAAAATGAGCCCTGTTGTTTCAAACCACAGTGGGTAAGCAGATGCTTCTAGAAGACTTGCCAACTGGGCTGCAAAACTACCCGCCTTCCCCTGTTTTATTTTTATTTTTAAACCCTGCATCAGCTGATATTCAGAGCAAGGGCACACCTTCTCTGGCCTCTTGCTCCAGGCAGCAGCGGTAGCGAGACGAAGGAGCAAGACCTTCTTTGGATGGTGACCATGGGGCTGAGAAAGGAGACCCCCCCCCCCCAAGGGAGCAGGCCCAGGAGAAGGTCTTGGCCCAGTTTGTGGAGGCAGATTTTCCTGAACACGTCGGTGCCTTCAGCTGTTCAAATAACACAAGGCTGGCTGAGGCAGCTTTGCCTTCTATCCTGATTCTACTGGCGGCCAGGCAACATTGCTGCGGGGCCTTTTCCTCTGCACGGATCATGGCCCCAAGAAGCTTCCCCTTCCCTTAAGGTGGCCCAAATTCTGTGGCTCGGCAGTCCACTGGACCACAGAGTCCCGCGAGAGGCAGGGACTTGGGATGCCGGGAGCCAAGGTTTTGGGATGCCGTCAGACGAAGGCTGATCGGGTGGGATACAAACTTCTGTAGGCGTGGGTGGAAGAGAAATTGCAGGGCACAGGCAAAAATGGCTGAGAACAATCCCAGACTGTTCCTGATCGCACCTAATCAGAAGAGCCTGCCATCATGTCCATAGGAGGCAAGAACACACCTGCCAGAAATTCTCTGGAAAGCATAGTCTCTGAGCTTTTGGCATTTTAACTTGAAAATTCTGCGTGTTATGTTTGCTGAATGCAGCTGGAGACTGAAACCCTTCAGTGCTTATCATCTTTGCTAATAAACCTTGATAGTGAATCAGAAAGATTACTAGAACCAAGACTTGGCTAGGAAAGAGAGTCTAGAGCCAGACAGAAGAAACAGTATGTCTTCTTCACAAGTTTGCAGAGCAGAACAGTTTGTTCCGCCTTGGAACAGAAGCGAAGCAAAGCAAAACCAGCAGAGTCAAAGGCATCGCGGGAAAACTTAAGTAGGGGTCCTGTTTTGAGGGGGCCACGACCCAGAGCTATTACATTCTTCAGGAGGATTACAACATCAGGGAGTACAGAGCAAAGAAAAAAGAGAGGATGGGGAGACATCACAGAGGTGTGCAAGATTGTGCCAGATCTGGAGAAAGCAAAGAAAGTTGCTTTAACAACTATAAGTACTATAAATAATAGTTGCTATGTAACTGTTTGGTGAGAAATTCAGGACACATCAAAAGAAGGGGATTAATGCGCTGTGCAAGAAGCTGTTTTTGCAAGATGCTGTGATGGGCACCCATTTGGAGGGCTTAAAAAGGCTCTTCATGGCTTTGTGGCTAGATGCCCTTATGCTGCCCACGTTGTGAGGCCGATATTCTGCCAAAATCTAATTTCCCCACAGGAAGCTTTTCAGTCCAAGAAACACCACGGTGGCACAAAACTTTTCTTCACCTCACTTAAAAATAAAGCCAAATAATGCAAGAACTTGCTAAAATCAAAAAATCCCCCCATAAAGGAGAAAGAACAAAACTTAGGATGTAGAAACCTTGAACATGGGATAAAGGAACCAGTCCAGGCTGAGGCTTCTGAGAGCTCAGCTCTCAGAAGTCATGGTTTGGATCCCTGCTAATGCAAATCTGTTTGTGTTGCTGGTTTTTTTCTTTCTTTTTGGTCAGCCGTGTCCCCTTTCACAGCAACAGAAAGAGCCGCTGCCTATGTTGCCCAGCCACTGGTGTGCCGCACAGCCTCTGATCCTGGAGGCAGCATGGAGCCTTGAGGACTAGCAGTCGTGAAAAGCTTTCTCTTCTGTGTCCGATATGGGAACCAGAGCTGCATACAATATGCTAAAAGTGGTTTTCACCATTCGCTTAGAATAGGATCTTGGCCAGACTGGGTTCGCTTCCTTTCCTGTTTATGCCCTCTTTGCAGTTTGCTCTTTCTTTGCTAGCGCACAACCTGTTCATCCTGCACAGCTCCAGGATCAATTCTTACATCAGTCCCTGCTTGCTCAGATCCCATCAGGTGGTTCCTGAACTTGGGATGAATCACCCCAGTGTGAACCTGGTATTTGCATGCCTGTTCTCCCAGTCTGGAGAGCATAATTCTACTGGTGAGACAAAAGGCCCTTTGCTTTGTCTTTCCCGGCAAAGATCCGCCATCCCTTGCCGGGGAGACACAGGGGAACTTCTAAAATGTTGAATAGTAGGCTGGTTTATACTTTCGGTTCTCTAGCTTTATGACATTATACACACTCATACAGCTAGATAACCAAAGAGAAAAACCAACCCTGTATGGTAGGCCTTATTCACCCATCTACATACGTAGAATCTCTCCATAAGATTCACACACCAGTTGGTTCTGGGTTAGACTGGCTGCCTTTAAGCAAACCTTTCTCATTCGGTAACCAAACGCCAGCAGGGAAAACAGGTATGTTGCTTGTTTGTGTGTGAGCAGGGTGGGAATACCTAGGGACCAATGCAAAACCTGGGCTTTCTCCTTGCATGGGTTCTGTGTCAGCACAGCGATCAGTGCAAGCAACAGCGGATGCATCCCGAGGCACAAAACACCCCTATTTTGAACTGTCGTTGGGGAAGAGTATCACAGAAGCTCCCCACGTTTTGCACACATGCAGAAACACACACACACACACACACACACCGTGCAGAACACAGCCTCCTCCTGCAGCTCCCCACACCCTGTATTGATGATTATACTCCAAATAAATCCTGCTCCATCTTCCTCTTATCCCCATGCCTCATCTGCCTTTGTACCGCTACCCACCTCGTCCAAAATGACTGACATTTAGACGCTGAGTCATGAAACTCAGAAGAAGATGAAAGTCTGCATTCCATCTTAAAGGGACCGGCCAAGATTCCAGGGGCTTCTCCTTCCTTGCACCCCTTCCCTCCTAATCTGATTTTATTTTTTCTTCCTTATATTTACAGGGAAATTAGAAAGGAATAGCTCTCCTCTTTGCAGTGTGTTCAGCCTTTTTCAGCTATTCGTCCATCTTCTTCTTTTGCCTGTCTATTCTTTCCAATATTGAATCCTTTCTAATCCTGAACCCTTTGCTGTGGTTGCTTCTCCTACCAGTTTTTAAAATTTATTCTTGGTGTGTGTGCATGTGTGTGTGTGTAAATACCACCCAAGTGTTGAAATTATCCTTATTTTATCCAACAGCCTCCGGTATTTTGGAGTCCATGGGCTTGAATTGGCAGATTAGTTCTAAGACTGGCAGTGTTTTGTTTTCATTGCTAATACCATGTTGAAATTTCGTTAACCTTGTCTTGCAGGATTCTTGGTTATTTTGCAGGTGTGGCGGGATTCAGGTCCTCTGGCCGAGGTGTCTCTATGGAACAAGGTCTGCAAACAGAGGTGATGGTGGGAATTTTATCCCCTACTGTTTAGGAATCCAAACAATCATCAAGTTCCAAGCAGGTCGTAAAATTTCATATGCTAACACGATCCTTTTCAAACTCCTGCTTAGTGACTGTAGAGCCAGTTTTTAGCTTTTAAATATAGACGTTAGAATCTCATAAAGCAACAATCACAAAACAAGACAAGCAAGACAACTCTACCTATCTAATCAGTTATCACAAAAAGGACTTCAAGAAGCATTCTGAAAGGGGTAAACCTAAATATATATGGAATATTCTCTTATTTTAATGTGTAAGTTATTGGATGGTATATAATCCCCTTTTCTTTGCTGATTACAAAAGGAAAGAAACCAATCAAACCCAAAACTCAAAATCTCTCACAAAAAACAAACAACACTAAAAATAAATAGAACTAGTTCTCTCTCTATCATTTTCTTTCCAGAGTAATGAAACTTTTAGCAATTACCACACACCTCTCTATATAGCTAAAATAGGTAAAAGGAATTAAAGGGATCTTTAGCAAGGGTTGTCCAGCTTTTAAATGAGGACGGAGTCTTTTTTCCCAGAAAAATGAAATTTGGATATAGGAAATCAAAGCAGGGGATATTTAGAATTTTATACTGCATTTTTACAGGAGATATTTATTCCCCTCATCTATATTGCATCTTTCTCATTGTGCTTGAAACCAACAACTAAACTATGATAGAATTCTAATTGCTATGATATCAAGAGAAGCCAAATATATTCTGCTTCTTTTTTTCCCCTTCCCTTTCTTTCACAGCTGGTTTTTACCTGCCCTGGGATTAAATCTTGCTCCAATTTGCAAAGCCCCTTTCCCAAAGCTTTCCATATAATGCAATAATACACAAAAAGAGAATTAATTTGAAAAAGTTGTCTACTTACTTTTTTTTGTCTTTTGGCTCCGCTTTTCCAAGGAGATTTTTTACCAAATAATGTGATGATTTCTAGAATGGCCTTTTCCTGCTTTCCAAGCACAACAAAAAGAGTGGAAGAAAAAAGAAGAAAGGGGCTGGAAGAAGAGAGAGAAATTTTAAAAGCTAAAAAGAAATCTTAAGAGACTCTTCGCCCCGTTCCTTTTCAGAAAATAAGTCGCAAGCACTGACCACCGTCTCTCCAGACTCTCAGTGGCCTTTTCTCTAGACTTGATTCATTCAAAACAGCTTCATTTAGGGTGGGCAGAGAGAGCAGGGAGAACCCAGGACCTGTAGCCTGGGAAAATGGGAGTGGGGTGGGAGGGGTGGGGTGGGGAAGAAATAGAGGGACAATGCCTGGCTGGGACAAGACGACAGCCTTTCTATGCGGGACAGCCAGACGGGGGTCAGAGGTCGCTCGCCATTGCCACCTGTGATCTCACTGCCATTTGGGGAGGTGCACTGAGACATGGTGAACACGTGTTCGTGGCACCGGCTCCCGAGCTGGAAGTCTGAGCTGGAGCCCCTCTGCACTCCCCACACAGCCGTGGGGGCTGCCCCTTCACGGCTTCTCCTGTCAAACTTGGGCCCCGCTCGGTTCCAAGCCGGCTGCGCTTCCCCTTCCCCTTCCTTCCCCTTCCCCTCCCCGGGGAGCCAGGGAATGGGTGACGGCAGGGAAGAACTTAAAGGACGAAGCCAACAAAGCGCATCCGTTGATTAAAAATGCCCCAGCGTGGCCACGAGTTTAGCACGGGGTTTAGTTTCAGGTCTGCACGCTTTCCTAGCCGAATTACAGCAAAGCACTCCCCCCCCCATTCTGGGGGTCCAGAAGCAGAGCGACACCCCTCTGAGGACACTGACAGTCTGACGGGAAGGGGACACCCTTCCACGGTCACCCGACCGAAGCAGCAGGGATTAGGACCCGCGCGAAACGTGGCCGTTGCATTGTGTGCACCGTGCTGGGGGTCCCAGCAGTCCAAGCGTGTGGGGAGCAGGACCCCTTGGCCTGCCCTTGGCAGAGAGCAGGGCCGGAAAGCTCCCCCACAACTTCTGCCAGGTGGGATCCGACGGGCAGAAGGTCCCTTTGTGCCCACACCGGGGAGGCCCGTCGGCTGCAGTCCGTGCAGCACTTACGCTGAAGTAGCCCCATGGAACGGGAATGGGACCGGGCGCATTTGGGACTTTGATGCCAGGAAATGAGACCATAAAAAGAGATAGTCTGCTAGGGGCAGTGGAGTCTGTGAACTGGATATGGCAGGGCCATTCTTGCAACCTTCCAGAGATAAATTTTTGCTTTATCCGGGGAATACAGTCCCTCCATTCTTCCTTTGAAATTCAGCCACGGCTGTTTTTAAAGTCATAACCAGACTTTGCCACAAGGGGAGTGCTGGTACTGGTGCAAGAAATCAAATCCTTCGAGGACTGTGATCAGCCCAGCAAAACTGCCTAGGAAGTAAAAAGTTCCCTTCTATTCTGATTAATAATGACTGCTAATAATACACATTTCATTTCCATGCCAGCCTATAGCCCAGTTCATGTGGAGGCTCACAACAATTCACAACTCAAAAGAAGGATAATGGAAAATGAATGTAAAGCAATTTATTTTGCCCATAAGTCGTTAAGATACTGTATGTATGACAGGGACTCCTGAAATGAAGATTCTGTTCTCTGACATCTGGGGCCAAGAAATGGCTGAGAGGACAGGTGACTTTCCTGAAGAGCTGGGCGCAGAAGCCACAGGGGCATCTCAACTGGGATGCTCTCCCCGAGTAGGGGACCACAATGGAGAGGGCTGCCCCCTCGTTGCAACCCCCCGAGGCCCCTCGCACGTGGAGGCGGCGTTCAGAAGCGTGGCCCAGGCAGGTTCCAGGCAGGAACGGCATTGCCTCTGCTATGCTCCCTCTCCCGGCTGGCCTGCTGCACACAAGCGCTGTTCCAACGCCCAATGGCAGCCTCTACCCTCCGAGGAGGCTGCTTGTCGCATCTCTGCATGAGTCATTCTTACTGGCCTTGAGTCATTCTGGTCAGCCTGGGGAGCTCCTGTGCCAGTAACCAGGCTAGAACGGAGCCTTCCAGCATTCCCAGCATGAGTCATCAAGCTTGGATCGCTTCCTTCCTATCAGTCTCTGCTGAAGAAGTTGGCCGTTCCACTCCCTCTCCACCTTGAGTGCAGATGGATCATTTAATTGCATGGTTTTGCAGCCAAGCGGGGGCGGGGCAGGATATATTTCAGAATGACCCCTCTGGATGTAACCCAGAATCAGCCGCAGGACAGTAACTCATCCAGAATCACAACACAGACCCCCCGACAAAGCTTCCATGCATCTTAGCCTGTCCTATTACACAAGTCAACCATTCTAAAAGTGATGCCAGCATGCGACTGGCAGTGGGAAGAGTGCCTCATCTATCAACACTTAGGAAAGTTTTAAGCTCCTGAGGGTCCTTGATGGCTGGGGCATAGCAAAGCCAGATGCTAGAATTCATTAATTTGTTGTGCGCTCTGCTGTGTGACCAGCAGCCATGAAAGAAAGGCTCTTTGGGGAAAGGTTCTGAGTGGGGGAGAGGAAACGTCGTTATTCGTTTTTCGGCGCCAGGCTAAGACCTTTTAATTTAAAAAATATTTTAACAACGCTTAATATCTATAGGTTTTAATTGTGCAGCCTGGGTGTTTCCGGATTTTAATTGGATTTTGTATTATGTTTATTTATTTATGGGAGCCGTCCTGAGGCTATAAGTGATGGGACGGCATAAAAAACTCTAAATAAATAAAAAAAATGAAAAGGGAACATACTGACTTAAACAAAGAGTAGGGAGGACTCTTACCCTCTCAGCCCATGTGGCTTGGAAATGCTACACCTAACAGGGCAGCTCTTCCAGGTGAAATCTCCCACGTGCTACGGTTATCTTGGGGGCCTTTCTCTGACTACTGCCTTGGAGGCTTGCAACTAAGGGAAGGCTATTGTCCATGGTCCCCGCCCCCCCCCCCCCCGCCACCACCTGTGGAACGATCTCTTCGAAGCCTGTTCGGTATCAAATTTATCCTCACTGCGGCACCAGGTTGAGGCTGCCCTGGGTGGTGGGCCCTTGGGAGTGTCCCCCATTATGTGATGGCCTGATCTGGGGGTGGGCGTGGGGGGTCAGCTAGATGATTCTGCACCAAATAGCCTTTTAGCAGTTCACCCCTTAAAAACCAGATTTTACCATTCTCTGAATTTGGTATTGTTAAAAAGATGGCATGTTTATGGGCCTGTTGCAAAGCGTACAGAACATTTTGGCTACTGGGCAGCAGGGAAATCGAGATCGATGAGGGAGGAAGAGGAACTCCTAAGCTGCCCTGGCTTTCTTGCAAGAAGAGGAGAAAAAGTGGGATAGAAATACAAAATATGCATACCAGATGGAGGTGACAGGGTTGGTAACTGGCAATCATTGAACTAATCTTGCCAGCTCTGGGTGGGTTGTCCCTGGAAGGAAAGGGGGAGCAGTCCTGACTCGTAAGCATGGGGAAAGCGCCAACCTCCACCATCTAGGGGGTAAGGAGAACTTCAGGGGAACCTTGATGAGCTGGTGGGCCCCGGGTTCGAATTCCATGTGATCAACCCTTCCTTGACTCCCAGAATGTGGGGGCTGGAAAGAGCCATGGAGGCCGGCTGGTCCAGAGTGGGGCTCCCCTGACAGGTCTCGAGCATTTCAAGCCACCTTTGTGGGGCTTGATTTCCAGGTCTCCTCTCTGCACTACTTCCTGCTGGCATGGGCCTTGGACAGCTGCAGCTGTAAGACGAGAGGGTGTTTGTGCTTTCTGGGATCATAAAGTTATGGATCAGGAGAGTTGGGAGGGGCCAGGAGGGCCACCGGTTCCACCTGTTGCAGGTAATCAGTTTGTACCACTCCACTCAGAGAACTGCCCTTTTTGCCTTTAATGTCTCCTCCCTGGGAGAACCCAGAACTTCCCTAGGCAACGGGCTCCAGGTCATGTTGCTCTGACCGTGAGGAAGCTTTTCCTGATGTCCAGCCTGAATCTGGGTGGCCACAACTTGAGTTGATCATTCTGTGTCTTACTTTCTTTTATCAGTGAGAAGAGACCTTGGCCTTCCTCTTTGTGATAGCCTTTGAGGTGCTTGTAGAGGGATGTCATGTCCCCCCTCAGTCTTCTCTTCTCAAGGCTGAACCTGCCCAGTTCCCTCAGTCTCTCCTCACAGGGCAGTGTTTCCACACCCTGGATCAGGTTTGTTGCCCTCTGCTGGACCCTTTCCAATTTACCTGCATCGTTCTTAAATCTTGGTGCCCAGAACCGGACACAGTATTCCAGGTGAGGTCGACTAGGGGGGTATAGGGGAATACTACATGTCATGATTTGGAAGTGATGTTTCTGTTAATGCATCCCAAAATAGCATTTGCCCTATTGCTTTGTTGTCTCATGTTTAGCCTATTGTCCACAATAACACCGAGATTATTTGCTTTTTCAGTTCTGTTGAGCCACGTATTCCCCATCTTGTATGGATGCCTTTGGTTTCTCTTTCCTTGGTGGAGGACTTGTCCCTTGTCCCTATTGAATCTTCTTCTGTTGCTTTCAGCCCAGTGGTCAATTTTATCTAGATTGCCCTGGATCTTCATTTGTCTTCTGGGATGTTTGCTATTCTGCCCCGTTTTCTATCATCTGCAAATGTGATTACCTTTCCTTGTACTTCCTCATCTGAATCATTAACAAAGATGGACATGCACATGGTAAGCATGTCATGAGCAGAGCCGGCTGGAGCGGGGGTCAGACTAGATGACTTGGGAGACCCCTTCTGACTTGCTCTGTTTCTATGTTTCTGTGTTGGGCCCAGGTCTGAGCCCTGTGGCACCCCAATATTTACCTCCATCCAATTTGAGGTAGAATATGAGGGCTGGAAAGAGCCATGGAGGCCGTCTAGTCCAGAGTGGGGCTCGCCTGAAAGTCTTGAGCATTTCAAGCAACCTTTGTGGGGCTTGATTTCAGGATCCCCTCTCTGCACTGATTTCTCCTGTCCTAGGACAGCTGCAGCTTTAATGTGAGAGGATGTTTGCACTTTCTGGGATCATAGAAACATAGAATTGCATAACAGTACAGCTGGAAGGGGTTCAAATTCCATTTGATAAACCTTTCCTTGACTCCTAGAATGTTAGGGTTGGAAGGACGGGTGCAAACTGTCTAGTCCAAAACATTCTTAAAGTCTCACTAGGTTATATCCAGTGTTTCTTCTGTCCATTTGGGAAGTTACCCAGACAAAAAGTGAGATTACATTAGTTTGACAGGATTTATTTTTGATAAATCCATGCTGGCTTCTATTCATCACTGCATTTACTTCAAGATGCTTGCAGAAGGATTTTTTAAAATAATTTGCTCCAGAATTTTCCCAGGAATTGATGTCAGACTAACTGATCTGTAGTTCCCAGGTTCATGTTTTCCCCTTTTTGAAGATAGGGACGATCTTAGCCTTTCTCCAGTCATCTGGCACTTCTGTTTTCCAAATTTATCAAAGATAATAGCCAGTGGCTCTGGAGCTGTAATTTGAACTCGTGCTCCACACACAAACACAGGGCAGCCCAGAAGTGGATCCAGGCACCTGACAGATGCTCTTTGAGAAGCCGGACCTCATGCCCTTTATATTCAAAGCAAACGCAGAGCAATAAACCATGTTTGGATTTCAGGGTTGGGAGGGAACCTGGAACTATCTAGGCCAGTCCATTCCTCAGCGTAGGATCTTGTGACCACAACTTCCCCAACGCCATGGCTGTAATTCCTAAGGGGGCAATCTCATGCATGTTTAGGGACAAACATTTCCTAATGTTCTTTGTAGGGCTTTTTCCTTTCTAAGCATGGACAAGACTGCACCCCGAGTGAAATGTTGGCAAAGCAAGTTGTTATTAAGCAAGTGAATAAGCAAGTCACTATTTGTTTTTCGGCGCCTGGCTAAGACCTTTTTATTTCAACAATATTTTAATAACTTTTAATATCAGTTTATACGTTTTAATATGCAGTCAGGGTGGATCTGGATTTTATCTGTATTAAGTTTTACTTTATTTATGTAAGCCGTCCCGAGGCTATGCGATGGGACGGCATACGAATGCTCTAAATAAATAAATCAATAAAGCAAGCAAGCAAGCAAGCAAGCCACCTTGGGTGAGAAAAACACCTTCAGACAAACATATTCCTTTCCCTCAGGGAAAGATGCAATCATAGATTGCCTTCTCTAATCCAGAGGTGCAGAACCTCCCACAGCCCAAGGACCAAGTTCCATTCCAGGAAAGCTCCTGGTGCTGCATTTTGTGGGTGTGTGTGGCCAAAGGCAAATGTAAAGGTAAAGGTTTCCCCTTGACGTGAAGTCCAGGCATGCCTGACTCTAGGGGGTGGTGCTCATCTCCGTTTCCTGGCCGAGGGAGCCAGCATTCTGGCAGGACTAAACACCCAGGTGCACAGAACGCTGTTACCTGGCCACCGAAGTGCCACCTTTTTATCTACCTGCATTTGCATGCTTTCGAACTGCAAGGTGGGCAGGAGCTGGGGCGGAGCAACGGGATGCTCCCCGTTGTGCAGATTCAAACCGGCGACCTTTCGATCCACCAGCCCAGCAGCACCGCGGTTTAACCCACTGCGCCACCTGCAGTCCCTAAAGGCAAATGAGAAGGGGCCAAAATACCAGGAAGCTTCAGCTTGAGGCCCTTCCTGCAGTAACTAAAACATTGGACGTGGACCACAACCTTTTGGAAAGGAAAGGGGAGGAAGGGCCTCCAACTGGGAAGCCACCAGATGATCTGAAGTTGGGGAGAAGGTGAGCATCCAAAGGGAGGGCCCCTGGGTGCTGCCTTCTGGCTCCCAGACTCTCCACAGCACGCGTTGCTTGACATGTCTTAACGCAATCGGTGCTGCCAGTGTGGGACAAACAGCATTGCAGGAGCGGCCCATGTTCACGTAGAGTTGCGGGGAAGCAAGATGTGCAGGATCCGCAAACGGGTGGAATTGCATCGAACAGCCTGGTTGTGAAACCTCATCGGGATGTGGACCTCTCCACGGTGCTGAAAAATGTCTCTCCCTTGCAAGCCCAAACCCAAGTTCTCCAGCCATCACAAACGCCAACGTTATCGCCTGTTTGGCTAGTGCAGTGGAATATAAATCCCCATGCAATTAAAAATAGCAGAGGGGCGTGTGCAGTAACAGGCGTGCATTTCCGGTCTCTCTTGCTGCAGAGGAAAAGTTAAGATAGTTCCTCCCCAGCTTCAGTTGTAAAGCCCCTCAGTTTTAAACCGAACTGTGAATCAAAGGGAAACCAGCTCCTGGCTTCCTTGCAGGCTCCCTGTCTGAAAGATGTGCTTATGTAAGGAAATCAGACACAGGAAACCCTTCTGGTGCTTGGGCTAATGGACAAAGCAGAGCGCCATTTGGTGGTCCAGTTTGGAGTATCATCAAAGGAGAGATATGCATTATCCACATGACAGCAATCACGTTATGCATTTCAGAATGTATTCCCTTGCATGCATTTCCCATCATCTGACTTACAGAGCTCCTGTTTCACCTCACAACAACAACCTTGTGAGGTGGGTCAGCCTGAACGTGAGGGCCTGGCCCACAGTCACCCAGGGAGCCTCATGGCTGAGCAGGGACTAGAACCTGGATTTTCCAGGTCCCTGTCCAACATTCTCATTACCATGCATGCCAGCTCTTAGTGAGAAATGCACAAGATGGGGCAAGCCGTATCGAACTGATCCGTGAACAAACATGTTGAAGGATGCTAAGAGCAAATTCTCCCCCTGCAGAGATTCCCTGGAGGGTAAATTCCCCACAGTGTTCGGGGAACTAGCTTTTCGAGATTTCTGCCTGGATGGTAGGTCTTTATTCTATGCAACCACCTTTCCAGGTAGGGTCTCCTCCAGAGGTGACAAAAGCCAACGGCTTTGCACCTTGCAAGACAATCTAGCACAGATTTAACCTGGATGCATCTCTCATTGGCACTTAGATGCATCCACAAACTGCTGGATGGGTAAGTCTGCTCGTCCAAATCTCTCTCTCCTCTTTCTTTCTCAAAGTATTGCAACAAAAAGGACCAGGCAAGACCTTTTCTGCCCCCCAGAAATAAGCACCCCCAATGCAAAGGTCCATACAAAACCTGGCTCCTTAATCTGGCTTTTTAAAAACAGAACTATTTTAACAGAGTTTTTTATTTCCCAGTTTCAGATAATTCAGGACTAATATGACTGCATGCACAGAATTAAAAAGAACTCCTCCAGACACACACAAACACATCAAGATACAAAAACATGGTCATCTTCTTTCTGGACTCTCCAGTTGTCCCCAAAAACTACTCCCCCCCCCCTTTAATGACATCAATTGGTTCATTCTTAATTTGTGCCATGAGTATGTGTTAAGGGAGAGGAGAGCCAGTTCTAGAATTTTTCCCAGTCTGAGCAAAGTTATTCAGGCTGCCAAAGCAAGATGGGAATATATCTCAGTTGCCAGGAGAAACATGCTAGCTTTTAAGATGTCACAGAACTCTTGTTTAATAACCAGGTGCCTTTATCACACATGCACACACACACACACACAACAGAGGTTTTGTAAAGCTTTAAATAAACTGCACTTTATTCATCACTATAGCCATGTGAATGAGATATGCACATGATGTGATCCTGACAAAACTTTACATGAGGATGGAAATAAATAAAACTTTATTTCATTTTACCTTTCCCTGGAATTTTTCAGGACCATGGGCATGTCCTCCCATTTAGTTGCCTGGTAACACAAGACAAAATAAAAATAAAGATTAATTTATTTATTTTTAATTTTACAAGGAAGCTGCTGTTTGGGCTCAGGCATAAAATTGGCAGGATAGGGGAGGAAAAGGTCTGAAATTTGTGCAAAATCTGAGGCCATCTAAAAATGGAGAGGCATGAAAGAGTTCCAGAGGCTGCTTCTAACAGAAATTGCTTTAAAGATGACAGTACTCCCAGGGTGGAGACTGTGTGTATGTTGGATAAAATTAAAAATACTGTGGATTTCTTCCATATTTGTTCTCCCTCACGCCACAGATGTTACTGCCATGATTCTGAGTGGAAATGAATATAAGTAAAAATGTAGTGATTAATTACAAAGGAAAGAGCATTGAGAATGAATAAAATAGCACAGACTCAAGAAAACTTGAGCAGCACATAGATATTTTGGGATGCAAAAGACAGAAAATGTTTTAAAATCAAGCTAGGGAGAATAAAGCTGAAGACTATTTGGCTTATCATCATTTCTTCTATTCTATTCATTTGCAAAATCAAGATAGTTTGCAATAGTACACCTGCTTATCTGAGTGTAAATCTTGCTGAACCTACTAGGAGTTCCTTCTGAGTAAATATACACAGGATTGTAATCTAATTTGGCTAGAAATGAACAATATCAAGTCATCCTATAAGTGGTACCTTAAAATAACCTACTGCAAACATCTTCCCCCTTTTCTCTTTTTCTCCCCCGAAAGGCAGCATGGAAAACTCTGTTTTGGAAAGATGGGTTTTATTTCATGCCTTTAAACCCTAATCTTCTTGATGCCCATCTGAAATTTATCACACTATTGCTCAAGTTGTTTTGAGGCAAGAAATCTCATGATGAAAGTTCAAAATTTCATAAAAGCCAATTGGCATTAAAGAAAATAATCCAGCATCCAGGACTAAGAGCAAAAGGGGTGGAGAAGAGAGGGGGAAGAGATAATATAGATCTTGCTAGAAGTCTTTTAAGACTTCAACCCTAGACTTAATATTCTGGGTGTAAGTTCAATGGGGTTTTCTCAATTAGATATGTGCAGAAACAAATCCTCAACCAACAGACTGTAAAGCAAAGACGTATTCGGCACAAGACCTGTCACAAAGCAGGTGGACAGACAGGTAAGTGCTAATCTTCACTAAGAGGTACCTCTAATTGAATGCTCAACCTCAACCAATCTTATGCATGTCAATTCCTCTAAGTCCAATAAGGGCTCTGCCCATATAATCCTGTAGCCAATAGCCAGATTTAAAAAACAAAACAAAACTGGACATTTCCCTTGAGTGCATGACCAAAAAGATTAGGGGAAACTAAAGTAACCACTTTTTTCAAAAATACAAAAATGAAAATGAAGCATTCATTCAGCTTTCTGGAAGTGTAATGATCTTGCTCAGAATTATTTCATCTGAAGCTAGGGGTGTGTGTATACACTGGGGGAAGGAGTTATCCTTTTTAAGGGCTGCAAAACTGCATTGAGCAACTTTAGATATAAAGACGTCCTAAAATCAAAGGGTTGTTTCTGGCCTGGCTTCTCTCCTATGATTGGAATTAGATCTCAACTCCTCCGCCCACACTCTTTCTCTGGATGGACTTGGTTTAATTCAACGGTATGTGTGTGTGGGGGGGGGGCGGGCGGGGGGAGGAGTGTTTCTAAGAGCTCGTGCAAAAAAAAGAAGAAAAAAGGCAAGATGTTGTTTTTGTGGTGTGGGGGCTGCTTTAAATTTCTGTGGGATGTATGTGCATTATTTCTCTCCAGTGGAGAAGTGGATATTATGTTCAGGCAAGGATATTAGAGGAAAAATATTAAAGATTCTTTCTTTGCACTCAGCATCTTTAAGAGCTTCAGTAGAATCCCGGGCATGTTTGTTTGGAAGTAAGTGCCATTGTGGTGGATAAGATGTTTCTTTCTTGTTCAAGATCCAAGCCTTTCTCAAGTATTTCTGCATTTCCAGCAAAAGCCTACCATCTCTCTATTGCTTTCGTGACCCAATTTTTAAAAAGATTGTAAAATGCCTCTATGTAGTAGTAGATGAAAACTAAGCTGGAAAATAATGTAAGCATAAGAAAACACTTCATGGGGCTTGACAACATCCCTCCCCCACCCAGTATTCAAGGAGGCAGCAAAATATCACAATATATATGTACATTGGGTGTGGGGAGAGAAGTAGAGCCTTTCCCTTCCTTAGCTAGCAAATGCAGTTCACATTTCAGGAATAAAAGCATGGTAGGAAACCAAAATGGATTGAAAATTCCTTTGTCAGAGGTGGGAAATAAAGAAATAAATGACATTATCAGCATGTAGATTTCCAAGCAAAATAATTCAGAAAAATAAAGGCAGGGGGAAATCAAAACATTTTAACTGTATGAGCCTTGACCCAATTACTTCAAAGGGAGTCTCTCACACCTGTCAAAGGTAAGTCTTCCCAGGTAAGTATATGTCAGATTGCATTTTTAAGAGGGAGAAGGGCAAAGTTCTCCTTATCAGTGCTTAAAAAAAATAAATAAAATAAAAAATCCTGTACGATAAGGATGGTACTTTAAGAAAGACATACCTATCTAAGCTTATGTACAGTGTGTGTGTGTGTGTGTGTGTGTTGTGGGGGGGGAGGGGGGAATAGCAATATTCCCCTTTCCCTGTGTCTTTGGCAAACTTGTCAGTTTTGTAAGCTACAGACATGTGTCAGGATCTCTCGTGATGGCAGTCTTTCCCCTTCCCACATTTCACTGCCAGTTGTAGCCTAGAAACTCGGGGAGGAATTTATTCCTTATTTATCCCCTGGAGATTCTGGGGCTTCCCCAGCCAGCCAGCCCACCCCCATCCCGCCACAAACAGGACGAGAAGGAGGGAAAGGAGCAAACAAACAAGAGGCTGACACTTCAAGTTCAACTCCACGGAGACCTCCATTTCCATAACAATAATGTCTGGAAACGGGAAAACTTCTATAGTCAAGCAAGAGATGAGATTTGAGGGTAGCGGGAGAGAGAAACAAGAGGAGGAGAAAAGTCTATTTTTTCCCAGGGTCCTAAACAATCAGCCAAGTGTGGCTGGGCTTTGGGGGAACTGCTTCCCAAGGCAAAACAATTAATCAATCAGCCATTCACGTAAAAAAATTCTAATTATATTCAACCGGTTTCCCCCCACTAACACCATCAAAAGGGTGAGGTGGGTGCGGAGGCGAAGGGGAAAAGGAAGGGGCTTGGGGAAGACCCTCAAAAGGCAGGGTTTTGAAAGCCCCTTTTTATTTAAGGGGAGGGGGCTGTGGTGTCCCTGCGACCTCGCGGTCTGTAGGCTCTGGAGCTGGGCAGCACATCTAGAGGAAATTAGCTTGCAATCCTATACACATTTACCAACTTTCTTCCTGCCTCCACCCCGTCGCGACTGCTCTTCATATCACCTGCGCTGAAGAAGAGATCTCGACTGTGCGCGCAGCTGGGGGTTTTGGAAAGTCCCCGTTGCTTTGCAACGGTTCGAGGGTGACAGCGGCTCCTGGAATGACTGCAGGGTGGCCTGGATTTTATATGGGGGAAGGGTCTCCACGACCCCCTCAAGAACACAGAACGACACCGCACCGCACAACACCACAACACAACAGAACCCACCACCACTTTTAACGCCACAGGAGATAATAGAATGAGTGGAAACCGGCTCTTTTCAAGATCGAACTAGCCCAGTCAGTTCGAGATTAAGGCGGTGCGAGGAGGATGCTCCAGAGCACGGGAAACACTTCGAGGTCCCTGGGGAGACGGTCCAGGACTCGCCGTGTCTGCTCGGAAATTAAGGAGCACAGAGGGCGGGTGGATCGCGCATCTCTGCTCGCATTTCTGCCGCTCCCAGCTGGGAGCAAGTCCTGCCGGATTCCCGTGAGAATTGCTGCTTAAGTAGAGGCGGCGAGGTCTGCACTCCGCCTCCCTGCCTTACGCCCCTCCCCAGTTACGTGCAGGCACCCCCGCCCCAAAAGTGAGGTGGAAGTAGATTTCTCCAGAGAAGAAGAAAGACGTTACTCACTCACCGGCTTTCAGTGTGCATCTCGTGGCGTCCCCTGCGAAGTCAGAGTGTAGGACCACGAGCGGTCAAAGACAAGGAAAAAGCAAAGGAGGGGGGGAGTCCCCAAAACTCCCCAGCTCCTTCTGGGGGCGCAGGGGGGCAGATGACGGGCGGGAAGGACGGGAGCACGTCTCAGTCGGCAAAAGCAAAAAGAAAGGCCAGAACTTCATGAAAGCATCTGAGCAATCCCAAGTTTTCCTTTCTTAAAAAAATACATAAAATCCGCCCCCGCCCGTGCTGTTACTTTTGCTTGGCTGAGTGGCAAAAGAGGGAAGGGTGAAGGAGAGAGGGGGAAATCCTAAAGGTGCGGGCGAAAGGTCTTATCTTCTCCAAGTCCAGACAAAATATTCTCACAGATCCAAAGCGAGCGAGCGGGCAGGCGGGCGGCGTGGCGGGGGGCGGCGGTAGAGAAAGGGGCTGCTCGCTCGCTGTTCCCGATTTTCCTTCCCCCTTTTTTCAACTAAAGTAGGTTCCAACGTGTCCTGAAAGTCAAACAGTAGCTTTGCCCAAAGAGGGTATTGTCTGCGGTCTGAAAGGGACACAATCGCGCACCCCCTCGGCACACACTCAGACTCTGCGGGAGCTGAAAAAAGGGTGGGGGTCGCTCCAGAGAGGGGGGATCCATATATATTTTCCATGTCTCCCGGTCCCCTTCCTAGACTCCTGAGAAAGAGGGGAAACGCGCCAGATAGGGCTCGGTTCAACGCGTGCGCGCGAGGAAAGCGTTTCAAAGCCACACACACACACAGCCAAATAATTTGGAAGCACATGCGCGCAGATGTGAGATTTGGGGAAGGGCTGAGGCCCTTGCGAAGTTTCAAGTTCAAAAACTTCAGGGGCAACCTGTGAAGGTCAGCCAAGAAAAGAGTTTCCCCCACATTTTTCTGGGCACCATCGCTGCGAAGCAGAAGGTATGAAAAGCGCACCCCCAGATCCTCCCAGGGCTTGTCCAGCCTCCCAGGTATTAAAAGGGAATCCCCAAATGGACGCGCGTGTGCGTTTCCCAGTTCAGCCTCCCGCCTCACCCCCATCCCTCCAGTTCCCCTATCTGAATCCGTGGTGAGTTGGGTACCACTTTGGAGACCGGGGGAAAAGGCTAAGCCGGGAAGAAAAGGAACAGAAATAGGATGGGGGGGGGTCCCCAAAAACACCCTCACTGAAAAATAAAATAAGGGATTTCTATCTTCCCCATGTGCCCCCACCCCCTCCAATCCCCCGAGGAATAGCACCAAAAGCCGAATTTCTCCCTGCGGACTGGAGCGACGTTGGAATTAGATCCAGAGAGCTCGGGCTAGAGGCGGGCGAACCGCCCCCTGAGAGAGACGAGCCTTCATCACGTCGACTTTACGTGGCGTTCGCTACGTCCCGGTGCTGGTTTTTTTTTTTAAAGACAAACCCCCCACCCTTCTGAAATTGACGAGGCGGTTGGCACCGGCCGCGTCAATTTCCCCTGTATGCGGCTGTAGACCTGCAGGCAGGTTACGGGGCGTCTAGACTCGAGACGCACCGCCTCCACCCCCCGGTAAACCCATATTGAAACCGCGGCAGGGAAACAGGGGGCGCAGAAATCTCTCCCCCCGCCCTGGGAAAGGCTACGTAATAGCCTGACGTCTTCACGTCCCAGCTTGGGATAGGTTCCCTTAGCGCTTCTGCTCACACACACGCATCGTTTCGCAGGTGTCTCCACGGGGGGAGAACTTTCGGGGAAGCAAACCCAGCCTTAAGAAAATGGGGAGCTATCCGTGGGGCACAGACGTGCTTCTGTGGCTGCACAACGGTCGTGCAAAGAATACGCTGCTTAAAACATAGTGGGGTACGTCGCTTGTCTAAAACCTTAGTTTGGCGCTGTTACGACTTTTCCCTTCCTCGCTCGAGTCCTGTCGCTTGCTTAGGATGCAAACAGCGGCTTGCTTCTAAGGAGACGCGGAGAGTTGTGCTTTCTGTCGGATCATCCCGCCTTTGATGTAAAGAAACCGATGTCGTCTTATTCCTGGTGCTATTTCTTATATGGTTTTTATTTATGGGGGTAAAACACTCTTTTAGCTGTTGGTGCCCCCCTCTCATGCAAGAGGCCAAACAGGAAACCTTTGCTGGGGGAGCGAAATGCAGGCCCCTTTTCCTCTAGGTTCCCCACCTAATCAGGGAGAGGGATGGCTGTTCACTCCGCTTTGTGCTGCTGGAAATGTGGGCCATGCCTCACAACCTAAACCCACTTCAAGTCTCCCTCATGTCTGGGCTTGCAAAATCATATATTAATGCTGCAAACCTTGGTGCAGTTCCTTAAAATGGAATCCCACTGAATTAAGTCTGAATAAACATGGAGAAGATTGGATCATTATTGCATTAATTTCACATTATACAGATATATTGTGGGCCCCATTCCCTTTCCTTATATCTATTTATTTATTTACAATGAATAAATGCAACAAATACAGTAACAGAACAGGCATAACAAAATGTGACTGAGTATGACAACTAAAAATTAGTTAAAATATTTATGTATTAAAATGTTGGGTGGATAAAAAGGTTTCCCTTCCCTTCCATTTCCCATTCCCTTCCCCTTCTTCCCCTTTCCTTCCCCCTTCTCCTCCCCTCCCCCTTCCCTTTCCCCTTTCCCCTTTCCCCCTTCCCTTCCCCTTCCCCTGTTCCCTGTTCCCCATTCCCCTTCCCCTTTCCTGCTTCCCATCCCCCTTCCCCGTTCCCCTTCCCCTT
>NW_025336482.1:538794-634651 GCF_004798865.1 Varanus komodoensis | reverse complement strand
TTCCCCTTCCCCTTTCCCGCTTCCCATCCCCTTTCCCCTTCCCACCAAATTTGCTAAAGTGATCTAGCACCAGGTAAATATAATTGGTGCATTAATCTGGCAAAATACGCAGAGTGTCTCTTCATAGAAATTCTACGTGGCTTCCTTCTTAATTCTAAGGAGAGAAAATGCTATTTCCTGTTTCTTCTCTTCTTTTGCTTCTAAGAGAGCTTTGCGTCACATTGAGTGACACTGAATCATGGGGTTAGAAGGGGGCATTTAGGGGTGCCCAATGCAAACCTAGAATTAGATTTGAAAGTGTACTTTGCACCGTTCTGTAAAAGGTAATTGTGGGCTTGAGCAGAGGCTACTTACACTCAGAAGGGCAGCAGTGAAGGAATGAAAATATATTATTAAATGCACTTTTAAGGAACTCAAAGTGGCCTTCTGCTATCCATTTTGTCTCCTCAGCAACAGCCCTGGAACAGGGTAGGTCGACTGGCCCAAAGCCACCCAGTTGGCTCCATGGCTGAGCGGGGACTCGAACCCGAATCACCTGAGTCCCAGTCCCAGCTCTTCCCCACGACACCACGGGGGCTGCCATCCCGGCGGCGTGCTGGGAAGGCAAAGCTTATGTTGGATATTGCGCCAGTAACCGAACCTACCTTGTCCAGCGTTCTGGTCTCAGACTGGCCAACCAGCTGCCAAAGGGAAACCAACTAGCAAAACAGGAATGTGGCACCACTGTCCCACCCATGTTCCCCAGCAACTGGGTACATGAGCCTATCACGTCTGATACAGAAGGGAGCACATCATCATCAGCGCATGTAGCTACGCCGCCATGGATTTGCCCAAACCCGTTTAAAACCACCCAAACCACAATATCTTGCAGCAGTGAGTTCCATAGTTCAGCTCATGTGCTGTGTGCAGTCCTTCCTTGGATCTATTCCAAATCTCCTACCCACCAGCTTCATGGGATGACCTCTGCTGGCTCTGGTATTAGGGGAGACGGAGAAAAGGGCCACCTCCTCCACTTTCTCCACATTATTTTTAATTCCTTTCCCTATTATGCCTAGCATGGCGTTTGTCTTCTTCACAGAAGGTCCACATGGAGGTGATATTTGCAATACCTTGTCCTCTACAACCCCCAGATGTCTTCCTTGGTCAGACCATAAGATGTGTTCATAAAATACATTGCATGATTGGATGTGGAACAAAGGGATCTAAGTAGGACTTCCGCATTCTTCCAGGGTTAACACTTCCTCAGTGGTCTGGCTTGAGAAGCCAGTGTGGTGTCGTGGTTAAGAGCATGGACCGGGTCTGACTGGGACTCAGGCGATCTGGGTTCGAGTCCCCGCTCAGCCATGGAGCCAACTGGGTGACTTTGGGCCAGGCACAGACTCTCAGCCCAGCCTACCTCACAGGGTTGTTGTTGTGGGGAGAAGATGGAGGAGGAGAATGATGTAAGCTGCCTTGAGCCCTTTGTAGGAAAAAGGCAGGATATAAATCAAATAAATACATAAATAAAAATAAAATTGATGGTAGAACCTCTGTCTCCTAGCTTGCAGAAGTCTAAGACTGCAGAAGCAGAGATGGGCTCCTTTAGTAAGTAGTTCCCGACCAGGCCCACAGATCAGGTATGGTCAACCCCCACAGGCTTTGGGTGGCCTTTGTTCCCTGCTGAGACAACATTATCCCGTGTCCAATCGGGGGAGAACTCGAACTAGCAAAATGTAAGTGGAGCTATCCAGGGTCCTAAGAATTTACTGCAACTTTAACTGCTGAAAATCTGCCAAACACTTCCTGATTAGGGTAGGGTAGGGAAATGATTCCTTTTAGCTGTGGATACATCCATTCCAATTCTCCGGCCTGGTAAGGAAGGCCTCTTTTCAGAGGGACAGCTGATAACATATCTGCCATTCCAAACCTGAAGCGTTTCAAATATTTTAGGCTGCAAACTTCAGCAATCTTGACCGTGGCTGGGGCTGATGGGAGCTGTAGTCCAAAACATCTGGAGTCAAACCAGGTTGGGCAAGGCTAAAGGAAATAATATTGGGTGGGGGGCAGATATAGACGGAGGGGGGTTGAAGGAACCTCCTTGTGTTGCCAAAACCGACATCAAGGATGGGCATGGGGGGGGGGAGACCTGCTGAGGACCCACATCTAGTGGGGGGACCCACCAGATGAGCGGAGCCCTCCGTAGTGGCTTCTCATTTCCCCCGCAGCCTGCTCGCTCATCTGTCTCTCGTTCCAGACAACGGCATAATGTTCCTCATACAAGGTCTTTGAAGCAAGAAAAACCAGTGTTTTGATGTCGGGCATTTATTTATTTATTTATTTATTTATTTATTTATTTATTTCTGCAGAGTGGCAGCGCGGGGTGGGGGGGGGGATAATTTCTTTTCAGTGGGGTTCCTTTGTCTCTTGCAATGCCTCTTGCATGCACACCTCTCTTGCTGACATTTCTGGGCCTTTATGGAATGCCAGCTGGTTGCCATAGCAAATCGAGGCTTCGTACTACAAGCAAGAGCCAGCCGAGGGTGGGAAAGAACACACCCCGATTTGAATATATGCTAATGAGGAGCATGCAAAGAGCGCGGTCCATAAATCAGCATAGGCATGCAGCTACTGAGACAGTGTTGAGCCAACTGGCTGTCCCAGGGGCCCATCCTTGAGCGCCAGGATCAAACAGAATGCCAGGGGGCAAGCTGATCAAAACCAGTCCCCCTGCCCTGCAGCCCGTTTTCCACCAGGATGAGATTAAAATATTAAAATAAAGCCATCTGCATGGCTAGCCACATTTACAGGTGGGCATTCATTCCATCTTACTCTGTGGCACCCAGATCTTTTCCCTTTGTATATTCCAAATTGCCTTGGTAAAACACTGGGGGGGGAGTTTCAGGTGGGGAATATGGCACATTAAAAAAGGCCTGTTCTTGAATATAGTTCCGTATTGTGTTTAAAATCTACCCCTTACAATGAGCCTGTGGGGTAGAATAGTTTTCTAACAAAGAATGTTGTTTTCCTTTCCCCTCTTCATTCTCTTTCCTTTTATGCCACATCTCTTAGATTTTAAGCCTTCCAGTAGGGACCGTCTTATGTCTGATCCTTATAAGTAGCCACGGTGAGCCTTTTCAGCTAAGGAAAGGGGTAAAATTCAAGGTATGTGCCAAGCACAAGAAATGACTTTGATCTCAGTTTGGAAATGTGCTTCTGTGTGGACCCGTTTGGAGCTGAGCCGAGATGTCGGCATCTGAAGCTTTGTGTCTTCCACCGGTTATTGTAAGGATTTCTCTTTCTTTCTTTCACTCATTTTGGAAGCTCTGCATGTTATCTTAACACGAACTGGATTACAATTCAGTCTGTAGAAATACCAAAGAAGGAATTATGTCTATAAATGCAAGAAATGACAGGTGCTACATACTATTGTGTTTTGTCTTCCTGTGGGGCATTTCTTTAATATATTGGGTCAGGGGAAAACTGGAAGAAGGACTTTTGGCCTCCTGAAAGGATTACACTTGCTAGGGGCCCAGATGAATAGATGCATCTATTTTTGTGTGAGAGTGCTAAAACAGCCTTTGTATATTTAAGACATTTCTTTTCCCTGCCTTCTTGAAAGGAAGGCCTGTTGTGATTATGAAACTCTGAGTCTACAGGACTGCTGTTTTTGCTACAATAGACTAACTGGGCCTTCTTTGGGAAAATACCTAAGGAATCTGATGTTAAAGAATGCCAAAACATTTGTTCCATTCATATTTCAATCCCAGTTTACCAAAGTTCGCTCTCCTGAACCAGAATGCAGTGGCCTACTAATGCGCCGATACGCTTCCAAAAATGTTATAAAGCAGATTATAAAAACTAAAAAGGATGCAACTGTTTGTATTATGGAAACGAACATACAAAATAAATAAATTACAGAAATGCATACACAACAATATATTTATTACTGAAAAGTGCTTACCCAACATTTGCATTGTAGAGGGAAAGGGTTGCCATAAATGTGGACATATTGCAAAGTACATATATTTTGAGAAATGAGCATAAACATTTCAGTTAATTTTCAGATAGATCCTAAAATCAAACCAAAGCAAAGCAAAGCAGACTAAATCTAATGTGAAAATGATATAGAATGAATACAACTTTAAAAACAGAACAAGAAACAGAGCAAATCTGAACTTAGAGTACATCTCTCTTCATGCTAGAGATGTAGTCTAGCACATATGATAGATACTTAGTTGGTTAAACAGCAGTCTAAAAGAATTATTCAAATATATATTTGATTTTCTGACTCAGCAAAGGAGAAATGTAACCCAGAGCTCCATCTTGTGGTGGAAATATAGAAACTGCAACTCCAGATTTTTCTTTTACGCATCAGAAATTTAAGATCCGTCACCAAAGATGGTTCTTTTCCAGGTAACTGGGCAGTATTCCAGAAGACCCAGGCAATATAACAGAGGCAAAAGAATAGGATGAGAAGACACAATACTAACAAACACTTTGCTGTATACTGAATACAACTGAATACAACTGAATAAAACTGGATAAATGAAACTCCAGGTTTAAGGGCATGTGAACTTCATCCCCCAACAACCAGGGAGCAATAGAAAGTACCATGCTCTGCACCTAGCCCAGTTCTAAAATACAACCTCCAATTTCATCAGAGGAACATGAAAAAGAGAAGTATGGAGCATAAATGAAAGGCATGTATCTTCCAGGAAATATGAAAAAAAAAAGGCCAACAGCTTTTGGGATGGGGAGGTAGAAGCTCAAACACATCAAGTTATTTCTGGTCCTTCAGCAAGAATGTCTCCCCGTTCTATTTAAACATGTTCACTTTGTCAAAACAATGGCGGTGGTGCCTCTGAGCATGGACAAAGGGTCTACATCCGGTAAAGATGGACTCATAAGGTTTCAGATGAGGAAAAGTCCAGTCTTGCTCAGCCTACTGGCCTATATGGGCACTGCAACCATATATATATATATAATTTGGGGATGGGGGGACCCACTTTGGATGTCAGCCTCTGAGTGAATAGATAATTTTGGAAAGTATCAGGCAAAATCTGGATTTGAACCTGCACCCGAGCATTGAGAGATCTCCTATTAGGGTGCCCCCACCAAATTCTGGCCAAAGAAGGAACTACAGCCAGGTGAGGTGTGAGAACAATGCATACACTTCTCCAAGGTCATGATTTCCATGTGCTTTGGACTACAACTCCCTGAATCCTGACCACTGGCCCCTCCATACTGGGACTGATGGGAGCTGAAGTCCAAAGCAGGCTCTTTCTAGCAGAGAAATTGGTAGTAGACCCACTATGGAAGTCCCTGGAGAGAAACCAAACCAAACCAAACCAAACCAAACCAAACCAAACCAAACCAAACCGATTTCCTTTAACTCCACCCTTCCATTTCATGATCAAAAGCTTTCTTCACTGCACAGCTGCCCTATCTGTTTCATATTCATGCCTGCAGCCCATTCAGACGAAGTTCTCCATGCGAGGCCTGTCACTTAAGCCACCAATTTCCAACGGGAGATCCCACGAGACTTCGGTGCCTGAGACCTTCCCCCCCAAATGCCATGGAAAGTTTGGACTATTGATTTCTTTTCTGAAATGTTTATACTGTTAAATCTTGGAGAGATTGGACAAAAGCATGCTTCCTCTGTACGATTTTTATTAAAAAATATCTAGCAGATTTGCTGCTGGCTGCATTTAGCTCATTTGGTTTCCCTAGATGGATCCACCTCAAATGATCACCACTAACATCAAAAAAGTCCACTTTCCTTTGCCATTCCTGGAAGACAGCCCTGAAAGATTCTCCAAAATTGAATCTCCCCGAGCTGAAGGATTGCCCTGCTTTAAGGAGCTGTCCCTTGAGTAACTTTCAGCATCAGGCACAGCTCCTTTAAAGCTCACCCCACTCCCCACTGAAGTTGGAGCTCCATCAAATCATACGATGTCAAAGTCTGGGACCCTGGAAGTCTTAAGCCCAGCTCCGGACAAGGGGCCATGACAGTTTCCTTTGCAAAAGAACAGCCATTCTCTGTCCCAAAGCCTCCAGCAAAGGGAACCTCACCACTAACTCAGGACGCCTGTTTGGCTCTCAAACAGCTGAGACTGGTAGGGATTTTCTTGTAATATTGTGCTGAAATATGTTCCAGGGTGGGTGGGGTTATTCTGAACTCCGTAAAATAATGCCGCCAAACTACAAACCCGTCTCTTGCAAAATACAGTTGCTTCAATGCCACTTCTTTCTGTGAATTACGCAATGGGGCACAATGGCTTTGTTTTGTGTTTAATTTATTCTGAAAATGGAAGTCTCTCCCGCTTCCACCTTCTGAAGACTCCCTTCCACATCCTGGCAGTCTTGGTCTGTAGCTGGCAGCAGCAAGAGGGCCGTGTGTCTACTCTGAAGGTTTAAGAAGCTCTCCATGGTTCTTAACCCACATTGCAGACCCTGCAGTACAATTCAGAGTGGATACACGGCCCCTACAGACCAAGAGGAAACAAAACCCAGCTTCCTTGGTCTGTCATGAGGGCTGGTGGCTCTGCGTGGGCCAGGCTGAAGATGCAGTGCTAATTCTACAAGGGACCCTTCAAGGAACCCCCAGCCAAACTTTTGAAACTCTTTTCACCCAAAGGTCTCTTTGTAAGTCACTTCAGGCCAAATTCAGGGTGCAATACAAGTTTGGGGTCTTTGCTTTTGCTGGGATTGGGCCAAATGGGAGAATGTTATTTCATCAGCTCATGAACTTTGAAACTGGCCACCCTCCGCCTTTACAATATTATCAGCCACTTCTTCTTTTTAACAAATAAAAATAAAAGCACTCAATGGTCTTTCAGGTTTGATTTCCTTTCCCAGCACCAAGCTCAGAGAGTAGACAAAATCTTGTCTGGTATTCAGAAGTATTTAGTGTCTGTGGACTTGATGTACCACTAATCCATTTTACTAGGTGACTCCCTCTCCACACAACTTCATGAGTTTCTGATTTCTCCCCTGCATTCATACCTCTTGAGCTGGATCCCTCCCTCTTTTTACCCCACCATGATGTATAGGAGGCCAAACTCAGAACTGGAATTCTTTCACCTTCACTCACTCAAATTTCTCATGGGTTTAGGAATAAGCTTGCCACTCCACTATCTCTGAAATTCCTCACTAGGAGGGTGGAGCTGAAGTGGAGGAATGACAGGCTGTCTCTGTTCCTCAGCCAGAGATCGGGGAAGAAGAACCGAGTAATGATAAGACTTGACATAATTGTCCCGAGGTTGGAGGTCCATGGAGACATCACCAGGGCTGGGACGGATGCTGGAGGAAAGCGGAGGGGCTGCGGACACCAACATGCTCTTGGGAGAGGCCCGCTCTGACTTGACACTGATGAGCGAGTTCAGTTGGTTGGAGGAGCCCGAGGCCAGAGGAGCCTGTTCCACACTCCGGCCCACAGCTCTGCAGGGACAGAAAGAAGACAGTGGTTCTGTAGGTGGTCAGCTACAGGAGAAAACGCTTTTGCCAGAGTGCAGGATGAAAAGGAAGAGCCTTCTAAGAGCCTTTGGGTTCTTTGAGTAAATGCAGTGCTATAAGGAGAAAGCTCAAGCTGTCTTCCCAGTTCCAATTTCCTTTGCACCCACGAGGTGGCATCAAATCCTTGCCGACAGTCCAGTCTCTCATCCCATTTTGCAACCCAAGGCTTTCCTTGCTTTCCAGGATGCAGGGTTTTATTTACACCCAGAACATTTAATCTTCCAAGCATTCCTGTTTCTCACAAGGAGCTGGTAAGATACAAGGCCCCCGGAAGCACACCTGGGGAAACTGGGCCAACATGGAATCAGAACTTTGAAATGAAGAACTGGAGCGTGAGTGTAGCTGCTTTCCCCCTGCCCCACAATCTGTGCCATGCCTTTCACAGCGCAAACCTGGCGGCTGTCTTTTGGAGCTGCTCCGGGTGGCTCAGAAGCGGGGCCACAATTCTGCAGATAAATTTTACCTGTGCCGCATCCCAAGGCTTTCTGATTTCAAGCGAGCCTGCCACTGCTCGAGCGAGCCATTCCCCCTAAAGCCGAGGCAAGCTGCTGACAGTAAGAGAGGTGGGGACCAATGCACCAGAATCTCTCCCCCCCCCCCCCCGCATTCTGTTTTGGCCTCTGGGATTTGAGGGAGGTTTGGGGTTTCTTGGGATGCTGGGATGTCTCTAGGCTGACGACAAACACTCTGCTGAAGCACTTTTCCTTTGCACGATGCTGGAGAAGCGTGAGCAGCTCGTGGGCCTTTTGCCTCCCAAATACGGAGGGAGCAGCTTGGTCCCTGTCTCCACTTAGGAGAAAGAGGCCAGGGGACCTTGGAATTAGCAGGTGTGTAGGGGTCTTTCCCTAAAGGGGTCTGGTCAGCCGGGCCCTGCTGGGCTGTGGGCCCTCAGCAACTGCCCCATCATGTCAACTTCTGGTGCTGGCCCTCACATGTCTGCCAGGCAAGGGTCCTTGCCCCCCTCCACCTTCTCAAACTACTGGCCACCCCTCCCCAGTCTCGGGAAGTCACTTACCCCAGCGGTGCGTGCGTGCTGACTGCCAAGTCCCGGTGCTGCCATGTTGCCATGGGGCTTCCTGGGAGACCAAATGGATGAGACGAGCCCTCCCCAGCTGTAAAGTCTGAAAAGAAATCAGCCGGGGGGGGGGGGCGGGGGGGGACCAAGTAGAGCCTTAGGCTGGAGACAAGCAGGAAGTCTTCACACATGCTCCTGCTTGGCCAGAGAAGTGTCAAGTTTCGTGCGCCAAAGCTTGGATCACGAGAAACTCAGAAGGAAGAGGGGTGTGTGCAGAATTATGCCTGGGGTGGAGAAAGTGCCGGAGGGAAGTGTTTTCTCCCTCTCCCATAAAACTGGAGCCCAGAGGGGTCAGTGTGTGAAGGTGACTGCAGGGAGATGCAGGAGAGAGGAAAGGAAGGATTTCCACACATGGCACACAGTTAAATCATGGGATTCACTTCCATGAGATGTTGTGATGGTTAGTTGTTTGGACAGTTTAGAGGGGGGCTGCAGAAATCCTTGGAGAAGGAAATGCTGTCCATGGTGCTAGTCCTCATGGAGGTATGCTACCTCCAGTTGCTGGGGAGCATGGGGCAGGAGTGCCTGCTCCTGGCGGGTTCCCTTCCCAGAGTACACCTTACCCTGAAGAGTCCCTTACTTCCTCCCTGCCCACGACCTTACTTGACTGGCTGGAGGAGGAGAAGAAGTTGAACCCTGGCAGTCCATGTCCTGGGAGGCATCTGTTTCCAGCAGGCAACACTGGATTCACACCTTGATAGCTGGGGTATGAGCGCTGTGGAAGACACAGCCAGAACTTGGACACATGAAGATCGCCCCTGTGGGCTGTAGCCGTGCTCTCCTCGGGGGCCCAAGCTATCGTGGGCACCCTGCCGTTTGCTGAACCTGCTCCCCCGGGTGCACGCATGGCCAAAATGGCTTCAGCGGCACCGCTCCTTCTGTGCCCATGGATTGTGGCCAGGGGCTACCTACCACTGGCACCATGTTGTTCCGGCCGCCGGCGTGCTGCACTTCCATGTGACGGTCAGTGGTCAGGTAGAACGGAGGAGGTGATCTGGGCATCACTGCACGGGAGCGGTGAGTAAAGACCGGGTACCTGTAACCTGCATGGCAGAGGAGGAGAAAGCACAGGTGGGTGGAGGCATGCAGGTCTGGACTCCTGGGCCACGTTTGGTGACGTGGGAAGCTCAGTTCTTGCTCAGTTCCAGAAACAACCGGTGAGGCTTAAGCAAATTTGAACCAATGGTCCGCTTCCCCCCGTCTTGGCTTTTGAACTGGTGTGATTGCCCAATTCACAAACCCCATCACAAATATCATATCAACACAGCCAGTGCTGGAAAAACTGCAGCTTTGCAGGGTTTGCTCAGGCAAGTCATTGGTATGGAGCAGGCGAAAGTCCCAAAAGAACAGAAAAGCTGTGGCGAACCAACACACACAGTGCTGAAGCAAAGAACCCAGTGCAGAATGATAAAGCAGTGCATCTCTGTTTAGGAAAATTGTTAACACTTAGCCCCTGAAAGCTGTGGCCCTTTTCATTGCTTTTATAGATGTTTTAATTCGTTATGTATTAATTGGTTTTTAATGTGTTTTTACTGTTAGTATGTTTTGCATTCTAAGCTTCCTAGGAAGGCTTCAGCAAGTTTAGGTGGCCTGTAAATATTTTCAAATAAAATAAACAAACAAACGAATGAATGAATGAAAGTATTGGTGTGTTCTTGTGTGCAGGAAGGTGTGTACTTCATTTTGTCATGGGGCATGGCAAACCCGTGCTCGTAATGCAGGCTGACTGCATGGATCCCACTATTCATCCATGTGCATGCACGAACTGAAGCAAGCAAAGGCCGGAATCTGGGCATCGTCCCAGGTCACAGAACAAGCCAAGCCCCCAGGTGACCTACCTGCCCCACTGGCTTCTGAGGAACGCCCCAGAGGGACACTGTGCTTGGAAAGGGCCGGCCTGTAGGGCTGCAGGCGACTCTCTTGTAGTGAGGACTCACTGGGGCATGCTGTCCCGCTCGCGCTCTTGGTGGGCACATTGTCTAGGTTCAGCAGAGATGTTGATGGCTATAATTAAGATGGAACAAAGAGGAATTATGAGGAGAGTGGGGCAATCTCCTAAAACATTTCCCACTGCTGCATTTCACCACAGAAAAGATCCCCTTGCGTACATTCCCTTTCGTACAGGTTAGTAGAGAGTTTACTTGGTGGAGGGCCTTCTCTGCGGTGGCACCCTGGCTATGGAATGCGCTCCCCAGAGAGGCCTGCCTGGCACCGATGTTATATGCTGTTTGGTGCCAGGGCAAGGCCCTTTTATTTTCCTGTAATTTCAGTGTATAAATATTTTAACTATGTTTTATGGTCAGTTGTGGATTATTATGGATTATTATGGGTTTACATGTATTTATTGGGTGTTTGATTTGTAAGCCATCCAGAGACACACAATGTAATTGGACGGGATAAAAATACCCAAAGAAATAATAAATGCATTCATCAGTATGAAGAAATGAATGCCAATTCACTTGAAGCAGCAAGATTTGGGGAAATTTGCACCTTTACTGACATCCAATCCACCAGGGTGGGCAACATACAAGCTCCTGGACTGGGGGGACGGGGACGGATGGCTCATAGTCCCATGCTAAGTTGAGGGAGAATGCGGCGTGCTACAAATAACAAGCTTGCTTTATTTATTTATTAGATTTATATCCCACTTGATCCTCACACTGAACTCAAAGCCGCTTGTCTAATTCTCCTCCCATTCTCCACAGCAGCAGCTGGGCTGAAAGTCTGTGACAAACCCAAAGTCATCCAGTTGGCTCCATGGCCAAACGTGGATTAGGACCCAGTCTTATGCTTTTCCCCCATACCACCTAAGGAGCCTAGTCCACAGGGAGGAGTTCAGGAGTCATGAAAATGGCCCCCAGATTCCTAGCCGATGCTCATTCCTCAAACAGGCAAGTAATTGGCAATGCCTTCAATTTTGCATTTTTCCACATTTTGCCCCAGGGTTATCTGATAAAGACAGAACAAAACATCATATTATGGAATTCTCAGGTACTCCTTCCATGGGAAATATATTGGTGAAATACTGGAATTTCCATGTAGACCTTTGGAATTTTTTTTTTAAATCTTGCATTTGGAAAAAAATGAGCTATGCCAAGAAACCAAAATGCATCCATCCTTTGGGCTGAGCAGCTCTGCTGCGTGAGCAATACACTCAAGGAGGGCTTGTGCTTAGCTCCGCCCTCTCCCTCTTGCACAAAGCGGTTACTCACGTAAATCTTTGCTCTCCCTGCTGAGAGGCCCATGCCTTCAGCAGGCTGCCTCGGGTTCTCAGTACGTTCCGGAATCACTTCGACATCTGTCACTGGGCTATTTGGGGCCACACCCTTTCGTTTTAGGGTCTGTAGAGTTTGAACAACAGAAAGTGTGGGGTTTTGAGATTTAGCTCCCAAGAAAACGTTGGGACAAGAGAAATTCACTACCATGTTCTTATGGTCCCTACTAGCAGAGTTTTTAAAGAAAATTCTTGGAGGAAAAAGTTAGCAGTTACTGCTGAGGACTATAAATTACCAGCAGCATCAGAGTCAGTACACTGGGGAGTAGAATCAGTGTGTTGGCATTTGCTTGGCCCCAGTGGGAACCTTTTATACTTCCATGTATGCTCTGAAAATTTGGAATGGGAGGAGAAATTCATTTGGTTCATACTTTAATACAAGCTTGTCTAATTGCAGTTTCAAAATGCAAAGTGTTTCAAGATGCGCTTTCTCTGATGGTTGCAGTTTCCTTATCAACAAATATATAGTGTAGTGCATATACTAGGGAAACAAAAGTTGTCTATTAATGAAAATAGCATGAAAATGCAAGAACAAATTTGATTTAGCAAATGTCCTTGCAAAAAGGGTATATTTCAGGGGAAATGGTATATAAAAGAGAGGGGAAATAAGTACTAAAGTGCAGAGAGATGCTTGTTGTTGTCGTTGTTAGTTGTGAAGTTGCGTCAGACCCATAGTGACCTCATGGACAACACTCCTCCAGGCCTTCCTGTCCTCCACCATCCCCCGGAGTCCACCCCAGCTCACACCCACTGCCCCTGTGACCCCATCTAGTTGGTTATGCCCATTTAAAAAGAAAGATTAAATGTTTTGGACAAATTGAATTTAAGGGATGAAAAAGGAGAAAGTGGAAAACTAGTTGACAAATTTCTTCATTCCTGCTGATCACACACTGCAGAGAAAAGCAATCAGAATATATTAAGCATGTGCCGTTAACAGTTTTTCTGTGCTGTTTACTGGCGTGTATATATGCTGTTGCAGCTAGTTAAAACCCAGCAGAAAGTTAAGACCAGTGTGTTGCCTCCACAAGATGACTTTGCTGTACTGAATTTATTGCATGCACAGTTCAGCAACATAAGGGAGGGAAACTGATCATCACAGTAAGCAGTGCCCGGCACCAGCGTCAGAATTGCTTTTTGCAAAACTAAGGTGGGGCATTGACGATCCAAGTGCATTGGCCCCTTTTGGAGCCAACAGCCTCGAATTCAGACCTCTTGGGAAGACCTTGTTGGCTTTTCTCCTCGTTACCTCCATGATATCCGAGTTGGTGCGACTCTCGTGGGGCTCGCTGTATTCTGTGTATTTCAGCAGGATCTTGTCCATGTCCGTGCTGGCGTACTGGAAGAGCCGGTTGGTGCTGTTAAAGATGATGAGCGCGATCTCACAATCACACAAGACGCTGAGTTCATAGGCCTTCTTCATCAGTCCGAATTTCCTCTTGGTGAACGTAACCTAAAAGCGGGAGGCGAAAGAGAGATGGGAACTATAGATCCATAAATGGAACAGATGTGGTTGGGCTTTGCTCTTTGCCCTCTGGAATTTTTTGTTTTGTTTTGTTTTGTTTCTTAAGATTTTTTTTCATCAACATGCTGCAAACTTGAGCGCCTGAAATAAAAGCTTCCAAAGACCAGCTTTCTTTTTCAGAGCTCAGTCCTGGCCTCTGTCTTGTACTTCCGGGAAATGAGCATTTTGTGATTGGCCACACCTATCTTGGCAGGCATTCAGAGAATAAGAAATTCCCCCATGCCAGCCGTTTTGTGAGAATGCCCATGATGTGCTCCCAACATTGCAAATGTGCCCACCCACCCAAAAGGGAGGGGAGCCAATAAATCGGGTAAATTCAATTGATTAGGGCTTGAGTTCTGCTCCTGAGGGACTGCAACTTCCAGCTTGCTTTTCCCATGATCCCCAGCCCAGGGTGGCACCTAGCATGAGTGGTGGACTCTACCTCCCATCAGCCACATCCTACACAGGCCACGCTAGAAGGAGATAATGGGAATTTTAATCCAATACATCTGGCAAGGGCCAGGTTGACAAAACCCCAATCTGCTGTTATTAGGCCTTTGTTAAAAGAAATCAGTCTGTGTAGAGAATTTGTACACCTCTGTAAAGTTCTTTGCTTGCATTTTGAGGGCTCATACAGTGAAACGGATGGACGGCCCATTCAAGAGCAAGAAAAGAAATTACATCATTGCCCACAGGTTAGACATGACGTCACAACTAGCAAAAACAGCAACAAAACAGGTTGGAGAATCTCTCGGGGGCCGCATGCTGGAGGTAGGTGGGGCCGAAGGCAAAGCAGAGGGGCCTGAAATGCAAGCATGGCCGCACTGGGGTGCTTTAGCACTTCCACAGGTATTTCAGCCTTTGCACTGGGAAAAAATGGCACCAAAGCTGGGCAATTGCCCAAAAATAGAGCTGAGGGAAAGGGGTGGGGCTAGGAAAGGGGGCGTGGCTCAGTGGCCTGAGGTTCCCCGCCCCTGGGGAACAAGGGCACCTTTCTAACCTGAGCTTCCAGCTCTTGCCCATCCATGTTTAAAAGCTCCTCACCTGCCTGTTTCTTTGATCCAAAATCCGACTGATCTGAATCTTTTTCCGACCCATTGTGATCCACCCTCAGAGGGAGCTGCAATTCACTCTCAGAAGGAGGTGGCTTCTGAAGCTAAAAAAGAAAAATAATGTTACAGGTGTCCATCTGTAAATATGCCACTTTATGAGCAATGCAAAGCTAGGTCTTCGCCCCGAGAAACACACAGTCTGACCAGAAACACTAGGCAACACAGTGCTAAGCATACCCCAGAGTGTCATTCTACCATGTACGAAATTATGTTGGGTACACACTACAAGCCATCTGAGGATCCAAAATACAAGTCTCCCAACTCTGGATTAAGGACTTGGGTGTCTCAAATCGGAGAAATGAGACAGTCGGGAGTTCCATTCCCGTTGGTGAATTCCAAAATGCTCGTTAATCTCCTGCCCTTTTCATTCTCTCTCTTGCTTCTTTTGCTTCTTGCCGTCAAGCATCTTTGGCTAAATTTAACCAGCCAGGGCTATTTTTAAAAAGATGGAAGGAAGCAGTGACGGAGTTCCCATGCCCCACAGCAGAACCCCAGTTGTGCCATCGCACACACGTGACACAGAAAGGTGCACACGGCCAGACGCTCGTGCGGGGACCGTGGTGTCAGTGGAAGTGCAGAGATGTTCCCATGGGGAAGCCCCACAGCGGGCAGCAGCCTTGCAAAAGTCCTTGGTGTGCCAGAAGTCACAACAAAGATTAATCAGGTGTGCAAGTGTTAGAGTGCAAGATGTGTGTGTGTGAGAGAGAGTGTATGTCTGGGCATGGATGCACCCTGTACAGGGGCAAATAATCTATTTTGCTCCACGCAGCAAAGGTGCTTGAGACCCGTCTCCTGGGATCTCTGATCTAATGTGCTTTTGTGAACTCACAAAAAAGCAGAACTTGGAAAAGCAGCTTCTGGGCAGTCTCAAGGTGGTGGTGCTTGTCATTTCATCATTGTTTTAAACAAATAAAGTTTCTAGTCCTTCCTGTGGCTCGTTTATTCGTTTAAGTTATTTTCTTCATCATGTCTGACAGCAAACCTCCAAGACAGTGTGGCAAGGAGGGAAAATTAACTCTGACTAAAATCCACCCATCCATCTGCAGTTCCCTGGGGAACCTAGAACAGGGGTCCTCAAACCTTTTCACCAGGGGGCTGGCTGAAAGGTGCCAGCGCTGAGCGTGGGCCTGAAAGGCCGTGTGTACGGGCCGACGAGGGGGCGGGGGTGGTGCGTGTGGGCAGGCACGTGCGTTGAGGTGGGAACGGGGCGAACGGTGAGGGAAGGTGAGGCGAGGTGGGGGCGGGCATGCACCACGAGGAGGGGCACGAGGCAACAGCTTGCTTGCTCGGAGATCATTTTCTCCAAGTGAGCAAGCTGCTGCCTCCCGCCCCGTGCAGGGCGAGGTGGGCGGTGGTGGACGGGCGCACAGCTGGTCCAAATGGGCATGGCGGGCCGGATCCGGCCCCCAGGCCGTAGTTTGAGGACCCATGACCTAGAAGATGCTTTGGATGCCCAGCTCCGAGATTATATTTATTTATAAATATTCTAAATACATATTCTAAATAAATAAATAAAATACAGGGGACATTGTGAAGCACAGGGAGGGAAGGAGACTTGGGTTCAAAGTGACATAAAAAGGGGAACGTTACACAGTGCAATTAGGCAAAGCAGATAAGCAGCAGAAAACCGCTGGGAATCACTGAGGCGCTGAAGGCGGATTGCCAAGGCCTCTTTCGGGTGCTGTCGGAACAGAATGCTGGGCCAAGGAGTGCCTTAGTCTGACTCAGATCTTTTCTAGTGGACTTTAAATGGTCTTTGCCTACCCGGTGGCACACAAGGAGGTCCACGAAACCAAGGGAGCCCGCTACAAATTCCAAAAGCAAAACAGGAAACGCTTCAGTAAAAAAGGGATAAAGTCGGACATACCTTTATATAAAATGCTGATTTATACGCAGAGGTGAAAACACAGGTGTTCATAGTGCGATTGAAAGAGAAATGAGGCCATGGACAAAAATCTCAGAAAAGCTGGAATGGGCGGTTTCGAGCTACCAGAGCTCAGAGAACGAATCAAGGAAGACCAAGGAAGGACTGGTGGGATGGGACAGCTGAGGACGTGAAGCTTTGAACACCCCACGTGCTTATCTTTGTCGCTTCTCCTGGTTCGCGAAGCCAGAATTACACACATGAAGCAAGTGGAACCGAACTGGGTGAATTATTCTCCATTTGGCCATCTTTGGAGAGCTGGCTGCCCTCTACAGCAAATCTGGATTGCCCAGGTGCAGAACTAACACCTGGTTTTAAGCAGGCAATGGAACACAGAGGATAAATAAATGAATAAATGTTTGATCTATTTATGGGTAAAAAGATGATAAATCTTTTGAACCTTAGCTGGAACAAAGAAATTCCTTCTGAATCTTTAAACCTTCTTTTCCAGCTTGCAGCCCTCAAGAGGTTTAGGACTCCATGTCCCAGCATTCCTGCCTATTGGCCATGCTGGCAGTGGCTGATGGGAGCTGGGATCTAAACCATCTCAATGGCATGAGGCTTTAGCAGAGAGAGAGAGAGAGAGAGAGAGAGAGAGAGAGAGAGAGAGAGAGAATGAACAGCACAGCAACTTGTTTCTGTTCAGTTTTGACCACAATTATCTTGCACCTCCTGGGACATTGTCTGAGCTAGAGGCCTGTACATTTCCACGCTTGGATGCATGAGGCAATGCATGTTGAAATTGAACAAAAGAATTCCAAAATGGACCCTTCTGAAAAGCCTGCACAACTGGGCATTTGCCAACGGTGGAAAATGCATCCATTTAAAAAAAAGTGAACCAATGCACACCTTTGAGCAAAACATGTGCCCACATTTTCCTGCAAAAAGAATGCAGAATGCAAGAGTATATCCTGAGGACCAGTTTTTATGGGTGGAGGAAGTACACTGTCCATCCGAACGGGCAAGTGGTGGAAAATATGAGCCAGTTCTCAAATGGGAACTTTGACCAATGGGACAGAGCCTCCCACTTAGCTCAGGAGGGCAGACACTCGATAATGTGACCAGACAGTAAGGAATTGGCTGGTTTCATCACCCATCGCTTCCCTGGGAAGCTCATTAGAGAAGACAGGAAAGAGACCCAAAGCTGGGCTACAATACTTTCTGTGACGATCTTTCTATTAGGGTTAATTATGGGATTAAAAAGGAAGGTACATGTACATAAATATATTTAATGGATTCAGCTTTTGAACCCCAGGCAAGATGCACCCACATTTTCCTCACTAGAAAAGCACAGAATGTAGCCACAAAATCCCGGAAGCTTTCCTAAGGATAAACTAACAAATCAAGCTTCTAGCCCATAATATAATGGTGAGAAATGTCACGGATAATGTGCAAGCAGAGAATGCCCTAGGGCACTCTTTCCTTCCCAGCATCTCCCTGGGTTTTACAGTGGTGAATGCACTGGGTTGGACTGGCCAGGATGTATTCGATAGCTTCCTGTTGGCTGGTTTTAAAATATTTCTGAAATTTGGGTACCGAGCACTGTGTGTACGTGCGCCTTTTGCTTGCATCTGCTCCCTTCTGTGCATAACTAGCGTGGAAGGGGCTCAGCTGCGGCTGCTTCAGCAGTCTTGATGAGATCGTATGCATGAATGCACCAAGATTCTTTTGGGGCTTAGTGATGCGCACACTGATAAAAACACCACGCAAACACAACTCCGGTACAATTGATTGAGAGGGCTTTCTTGTGGTGTTGCATCCACCATGAGCAAAAGAGAATACATTTGCTCCCACCGTTTGCACAGATACTTGTTTAGATGGAGCACGGGGGGTTCTCCAGATCTATTAAGACCCTCCCCCCAGCCCTGCAAGCAACTGAGGACCATTCCAAGGTAGTAGGCCCACACTGGTGGAAAGTTCTGGTCCTGACTAGCTACACAGACACACAGAAACGGAACGAGTCAGATGGGTCTCCCAGGCCATCTAGTCTGACCCCCGGTTCTAGTCAGCTCTGTTCGTGACATGCCCACCATGTGCATGTCCAACCTATCCTTGAACACCCTCTGTTCCTGGGTATGTGATTGGCCGTTTAATTCATCAGTTGAATTGTTTATGATTTTATTTATTTATTAAAACATTTCTATGCTGCCCCTTGCCAAAGCCCCTTGATTGTCACAGATCTTATGGGGGCAAATAGCATTAATATTGTTATTGTTATTAGCATCAAAACAACTTTCCACCTCTTTTTTTCTTATGGTGGCTTTCATAGCTGTTGGGTGGTGTAGAAATTGATCAATTATATGAATATTTTTTAATTTTAATAAAGTATTTTTATATTTTAATTTTAATAAGATATTTTCCCCCTATTTGCCCTCCCGCCCCCTGAGATCAGCAACAGAAGCCCTCCTCCGGGAACCCTCCGTGAAAGAAATTAGGAGGGTAGGTACTCGGAGGAGGGCCTTCTCTGCGGTGGCGCCCCGACTATGGAATGCGCTCCCCAGAGAGGTCTGCCTGGCGCCGTCGTTATTTGTTTTTCAGCGCCAGGTCAAGACCTTTTTATTTAATCTATATTTAAATATGTTTTAATAGGAATTGGATTTAATAGGAATTGGACGGCATACAAATTTTATAAATATATAATAAATTAATAATACAATAATAATCCTCTTTCTCTTCTCCATTTTTCTTCTCACAGCAACCCTGTGAGGTTGGTCAGACCAGCCGTACCCTCTTCTACCATGTTGGCCTTTTTAGTATCCAGTTAATTTTAATGGTTTTTAATTCATTGGTTTTAATGCTGTTGTATGTTACCCTGAATCATTTTTGAAAAAGAAGAACTCTAATAAATAATAATAACTATATTAGGGTTTTAATTTGGCTTTCAAATTTTGCAATGATATTTATGATTTGGGTTTTTTAAAACTCACCTTTTTTCTATTTGTATGTTGTGTGCTTTTTGTAAACCAGCCAGAGATATTTGGCTATTGGGTAATACAAAAATTAAATTAAATTAAATTAAATTCCTATATGCAAATCTGCAGGACAGAACATGGCTGTTTCCATTTAGCCTAGTGTTTTGTTTCCAAGAGGGGACAGCCAGATGCTTCCATGAAGAAAACAGGACAACCCAATGTCTTTCTTTCATCACCTGCAAATTTCTGCTACTGCATTGTGCCTTTAAAGCTGATTTTTAAAACCGGCTTACTTTTTTAAAGATCTTCTTATAGGGGCCCGTTTTACCCTCTGCTTTACCCTTTAATGCTTTCGGATATTGTGCTGTTGTTACTTTGATCCATACGGGCTCTGGTGATACACAAGGTGACATGTGTATCACCTTGACCTGAAGTTCAACACCCCTCTTATGAGGTCTTAAAGAAATGTTAGAGAAAAGTTACAAGGGAGCCCTCCCCATCTGGGTTGTCCCCATCAAGAAGTAGACAGAATCTCAGAATGCAGGCATTATCTGGCTTTCTTCTCTCCATAGGGTTGTATCACTGTTTTTTTTTAAAGAGCATCTATCTAGCCTTCCTTCTAAAGACGAAAAAGGAAAATGTTTACGCTTGAGCCAATGCACAAAGGATCAAGGCTGCAAAAGGTTTATCTCCACTTATCTGAGTTTGGTACTTGGGACCATGCTACTTTCACCAAAAGAAACCCCCGGCCCCGACTCTCCTTTCCCTTTTCCATCCCACCTCCAAATAAAACACAGCAAATGGGGTTCCCCAGAGCGACCGGTCACCCTCCCACCCCATATCTGTAACCCCAAAATCCATCCTTGGAGAAAAACCAGCAGAAATCCGTATTTCTCATCTGCTTTCCTGGCACTTCCAAAAGTTTAACCCTGGGAAGAGTGATGTGGAAACAAAAGCCGAAAATAAGAATGTCAAAACCGAGCCAAGGACCAAAATAAGACAGACAGCAGGAAACCACCCGGCCAGAGCTGCTGTGCCCAGCCACAAGAATAGGTAGGCGGGAGAGGTCGCCGGGCTCTTGGGAGGAATCTGTGCGGAACGAACGGAAGGCTCCCCGAGGCTTCAACACGCAACGGCTCCCCCAGTCAGGGCCCTGCACATCTGTGGGACTGCAAGCCCCCCACCCCCAGCATCCCCAGCTCGGCCTGGTGCATTGCACAAATGTGTGCCCCGCACCAGCCCCAAAGTTCCCTTTCCCCACAACTCACTTGAACACCCACGCAGAAGACAGCGAAAAATGTAGGTGGGGGGAACCTCTGCTTGGTTGTTGCTCTGACTTGGTTTCCTCCCTGCTAGCTTTCTGTGTGCGGGGAGTTTCCTTCTGCTTTTAAAATGAAGATGCTTATTGCTGCAGGAGCTTCATATAGGATGCTGGGAATTGTAGTCCCACACAGAAACGTTGGGGGAAGGGGGAAATAGGCCTTGTAACCTTTCGACCAAAACCCTGCGAACTAAAATACCCCCATTTTTCACCTAACGCCAGCAACTACATCTTGGGAGAGGCATTCCCACTTTCAGAATGGGAGGAGGGAAATGTGGTGTAGTGGTTAGGGTACCAGCTCACTTGGCCATGAAGTTCTCCCTTAGGGCTAGCCACTGATACTCAGTCTAACTTACCTTTCAGGGTTGTTGTAAGAATAAAATGGAGAGCAGAGGAGGTGGTGGTGGTTATGATTTGGGCTCCCTGCAGGAGGAAAAAATATGGGATAAAAATAAACTTGGGGGAAGGGGCTGACATCCCCTATCTGTGTGCTCTTCTTCCTCATTTAGCTGCATTTGGACCCCCGATCGTCTGCCCTGTGATCCGATCTTGACGGCGCTGTTGTGACACTGTCCAAAATGGAGAATGTCTGGAAAGGTGCAAGCGTGTTTTCCAATAACACTGGTATGAGTCAAACCAAGACTTGAAGGCTTGGTGGTTTGAAGCAAACTCTGAGTAACAGGATTTGTGTACGGAACCTAAAACTTAGCATGACATTCCGTTATTAGGATTGTCTGACTAGATTTTATTGATTCTCACTGAGAGAAAAAATTGATAAATAACGTCTCCTGCCTTCTGCACACACAAACACCAGTCTTTGTCCTCTCCTTTTGCAAAACACGCACAACGGCACCTGCCCACGTGGATTCTGGCTAATTTCTAGAGTGACAAAAAGTGAAAGTCGCAGTTTATTTTGGGGGGTGTCGCAGTTCCCCATTTGCAGTTCCGGTCACAGGCCTTTCTCTGTAAAGCGGGCAGGGGGAAAGGTTCTCTGAGCAAGGCAGGAAAAATTCCACCCAGCCTTGAAGAAAGGACAATGAGAAAGTGAGATGTCTTTAAAAAGCAACATGGATCTTCCAAGAGCTGAAGCAGTCTACCACTGAAACCTAGCACTGGGGACAAAATTGATGGCCATGATCTTTCCCACTGGCTCTCAGGCTGGCCTGTGCTGGAAACCAGACAGGTTTTGGACTCATGCAGCAGAACTCTTTTTCACAGCTCTTAACCAGATATCTGGATTCCTGCTATACGGGCAGCAACTTTGAGGTCACTCTGAAAGCTGAACAAGGAGAGAATGCAGCAGTTCCACTGTTGTTAAGGAATCATCCCTTTTCGGCTACTGGGCCAAGTGGAAGGCTTTGTATGTGAAAAATCCCTAAATAACTTGAGTCCGAAATCCCGGAATACAGCTTTTTCCTTACCAACTTGCCTGATCCCTAAGATTATAAACTTTGTAAGATTATAAAGCTGAGCTCACCCAGAGCAGGGTCTTCAATGCGTTGGCCTCATTTCTGTGAACTCCCTCCCGCTGCAGGTCAGGCAGGTATTCCTACTGTGTCACATTGTCGTAGGGAGGCAGGCGGCGGTGGCTTGCTCACTCAGAGACCATCTCCAAGCGAGCAAGCCACCGCCTCCCCACGTGGGCCGAATGATGGCCCTGGTGGGCCAGTTCCATCCTACGGGCCGCAGTCTGAGGACCCACGTCCTAAATCATAGTTAGTTTACTGAGTTCTTTTGCTAACCAGCCACAGTTTTGTTGACATCCCATTTTTAATATTGCAGATTGATCTTTTATCCATTCTGTCTTTTCACTGTTTGGCACTCTGGAATCTGTTTTGACATGCAGCAGAATATAAATCCTGATCCAAAAAAATAAAAAAGATAAAGAAATGTAGCTTCCACAAGCAGGGGCAAACTACCTAGTACTAATTTTCTCTGAGTATCAGTTCAGGACAAACATGCGGGGTAGGTATTTGTGAGCCGCCTCGAGGCTTCGGCGAATGGGGCAGCATAGAAATTTTCTAAATAAATAAATAATAAATAGTCCAGGCTTGGAAGCTTCCAGGAGAATCTGGCTGTCCTTTGTTGGAGACAGGATGCTGTGTTACAGAAACTGGCATGATTTGATCCAGAGAGGCTAGCTTGTTTAGACAAGTATATATATTCACAAGCAATTAAAGAAAAAAGTAGCTGATTAAAACGATAAGGCAGCATAACCAACCAGCAGAAATGAAGCATTTACTCTGGGCTTAAAGGGTGGGTTCAAAAAGTTGGAAGGGATCCTGAAGGTCATCTAGTCCACCCGTTACTCAGTGCTCTGTAATGCAGCTGCAGCATTCTAGACAGATGGCCAACCAACCTGTTTTTAAATACATCCTCTGAAGAAGAGATTTGTTCTACTGTCAAACAACCTATGCAATTAAGAGGTTTCTTGCAAGACTTAACCAAAATTTGCTTACCTGCATCTTGAAACACAAGAGAGAACAAGTTTTCCCTTCCTTCTAACCCTTCAGGAATGGCAAAATTGTGAGAACACCTGTCCTTAGCTTCCCCTTCACTAGGCAAAACATGCCTCCCTCTGTCTGTCTGTCTGTCTGTCTGTCTTTGAAATGGAATCAGTTTTGAGAGGACCATTTTAAATGTCGTGGTTATTCATATGCTGCCTCGAACTTACAGAAAAGCAAGGAGGGGAAACAGAGCTGCTGATACAGAAGGAAACTCAAGTTAAACATTTCCTAGGAATGCAACAATGAACTTTGCCGGACCAGAAAGCAAAGCAGAATTCCCCTATGAAGCAGCTCCAAAGACCTTCCTCAGACCCACCCAGCACCAACCTTGTTATTTTTTCAATGCTGGTTTAAGACCCACTCTTGGAAATTTGGCAGCATATGATGAGGTTTTACTTGTGGTTTATTGTTTAAAATTGGGTTTAGAGGTGCAAGTCTTTCCCTCTGTACTGCAGGTTTCTATCTTGGTATGCATATAGATTTCCTATAATGTATTTTTAATCTTTGGAAACCACCCAGACTGCTTTGGCAATTGGGCAGTATATAAACGCAATAAATGGAGTTATTAAGGCCATGGGTTTGACAAAAAAAATAAAGCGTAGCAAGTTAGTTCTGATAGCCAATTGTTCCCTGACTAAGCCAGATAATTTCAACATGAAAAGGGAGTGTGTTTGTGAGCAAAGGCATCATTCCTCTTTTACTGTCTATTAGTTCTTAGCATTTTAAGGGCACACACCTAAAAAGCCCAGAACTCAGAGGTATGAGGTTATCGAGTACGAAGTGGGAGAAAAGGCAGAGGTGAATTTTGCCTCCTGGTTCTCTCCGCTTCAAACAAAAAGTCTCTTTATTTTGAAAGCCTGATCTCACTTTCTCAGCAATATGTTGGAACCTGGGAGTCAAGAAAAGACTGGAGGGAACTGATAAGCCCCAGGAAAAGATGCCAGAGAAATTCACAACAGGTTGGAGCAAGGTCAGCTGTTCATGGTGCCAACCTGTGGATTCTGCTGTTTCTCTGGTTTTCTGCTGACTTTTTTTTTTTTTTGCTTTTGGAGAACAGGAGATATGCACACCTCTGCCATTGCACACCTGTCGACTGATCTCATTTCGACCGATATGGTTTGGCTCTAAAAAATACCTGATTTTGCCAACAAGCAGATGCCAGAATGAAAAATGCTGGGCATTCTATGAAAAATTGTTGGAACAGGTTTAACAACATCTACACACCTCTGCCCCTCTGTGACCTAGTGAATTAAATGAACTCTACATCACTACAGCTTTCCAGGCGGGGGTCAGAGAACACCATGTTGGGGATAGACTCATTCCAGATTTCCTGCCTCAAGCAGGGGGTGGCTTAGGCAATCTAAGACCCCCCCCCCCATTGGAGGATTCCGTGATTTAAGCAAACAGATCCCACAAAAAGTGGCTAAGAGAAAACAAGCTTTGAATTAATTCTCCCCGCAGTGTGAAAACCTAAATCTAAAGTCAGAAGTCCCAGGAAATTTTTCATTGCTGAGAGTGGCTCGTTGGTCTAGGGGTATGATTCTTGCTTCGGGTGTGAGAGGTCCCGGGTTCAAATCCTGGACGAGCCTGTAAATTGAGGGAGTGATATAGTCATTCCTATTTTTGGACCTGCACATGGTAGGCATGTCATGAGCTTGAGGTCAGACTAGATGGTCCGGGAGCCCCTTTCTTGTTGTCTTTGTTTCCATTTTTCTAAGCCAATCTCTTGAGGACAAGGCTTTTCCGCAAATAATTTAGGGAGGGAAGTCACTGGAGGATTCCCATTCTCAGTAGGGAAAAGGCAAGAATTTACTGTGCCACACTAGGGCACAGTAAATGTGCCACACTAGGGCAGAAAGCAATGCAAACTGAACACATCAGGAGAAAGCCTTTCCCAAGCACCCGCGTGATACAAGATACTAGGATGGACAGGGCCTTTTTGGTAGTGGCTCCCACAAATGTTTGTGGAACACCTCCTGCCAAGGGGCTCACTGGGGGCCTTCTGGTCAGGTAACTATCTTTTTAATATTCACTAGCCCTTAAAAGGATGCATTAGCGTATGACAGCTTTTAAGATCAGCAAGGTAGAAGGACTTGATAGCTTAATATTAAAATGTTATCAAGCTCTATTGAGGTATGGCTGTTTGCAACTTTCATAGAGTCATGTGCACCCTTCTTTTGACTATTTATTGGATTTGTGATTTAAAATTTTGGCTTCAAGCTCTCACTGCCAGTCACTAAACCTTTGGAGCAGCATTTTGACCATTTAGGATGTGCAAAAAACTGCAAAAGCCAGGAAGGCACCAAGCGATCCATGGATGGGGAAAGAGTATGGCCTTCTGGGGGAACTTCAGATGACCAGATTGGGCTCTGCACAGGCTGGATGTGGCCCCCACACTTTCAGTTCTGCATCTCTGATTGAAGGAGACTGACTGTTTTTGTTCACACTGGACAGCAAAATGTCACTTGTGTGCACACATCCTCCTGCAATAAGTAAATCAAACCTCCAGTTGCAGCTACAGTCTATCCCGAATGTAGAGCCATACAGCTGTCTGTTGCCATCATGCTGGGAAGCTGTTGCAGCTCAGCAGTGCAACGACTGCTTTGCAAGTAGAAGATCCCAGTTCAGTCCGTAGCTTCTCGAGGAAGAATTCTGTGAGAAGTCCTGGAGAGCTGGCTACTGGCTGGTGTTGCCAGTTCCGGGAGAGATAAACCAGTGTCTAACTCCAGCAAAAAGCAGCTCAGGACACATACAAATTTTGGGTTTGCTCATGAAACCTACAATTATGCTCTGATGTCCTGAAAGTGAGCACAAAAACATGTTGGCCAAAGATGGTCACCAACAGTAAAACACACGCTCCTGCTTTCCTTGTTCCAAGTTTTGCAAACTCCCTTTGGAGATTAAATAAGCTGTTTTAGTCTGTGGAGATATGAGCACACTTCAGGAAATTTGTGCAATTCTCTTGCTCGAACTCTGCTTGATTCGTGCGAATTTCTCGTTTGTGCAAAGCGAACGGTGAATGGAAAAGCAAACAAGAAACTAATATGAGGCAGGTTGCAACTCAGGAGGTGGCATTTGGAGAATGCCAGCAAAGGCAGAATACAAGGTACTTCAGCTGGGCTGCTTCCTGTCCCTACTGCAAGGTGCCCAATGCCCATGTTTCAGCAGAGCCGCTAGATTTTTATGGACAACGGCCATGTTCCTTTCCTAGCACCACCACTTGAGACCCTAGCCTAGTACTGGGAAAATTATTTGCATAGCTTACAGGGTGCAACTTTTCAGAATTACTTGCTTCCACAAAAATCTCACAGGCCTTTTTGTGGCCAATTCGTAGCCTCTGATTTATGCTCGCCCCAGGTGACCAGAAACTACATGTAGGCGAGTGAGCAGGCAGGAAGGAAGGAGAGGGCAGCAGGCAAGGAGGAAATCGCCTCCCACCCTGGTCTACGCCCAGGACATAAACACACCTTTCTTCTCTGCCAGTGCTCAACATCCGGCTAGTAATTTTTAGTTTGTGGCTGGGAACTTCTACAGGGTTGTCCACAAGCCCAGTATAGGGTTGGATTTAGAATGGTGAAACCTAGACTTAATGTTCTGCACATGCCCAGTCACCAGATCTTGCCTAATCCATCTCACAGGGTTGTGAAGGACAGACAGGGGAGAGGAAAGGCAATGGTGGGGGGGGGGGTGTTGAAGGTCAGGCCTGAAGGGCAACCTGACCCACAAATCAGGCCGACCGGATTTTCCCAAATGCTAAGCTTCCATCGCCATAGTACCAGACGGCGTTCTGTCTTCCTTCTCCTCACCAACCTCCCAGTTTTGGGTACCTTCCTACCTTCTGCAAGGACCTTCCACCCCCAAATCCTTCTCAAGCTTAGTGAGAGGCAGTAAAAACACGAAGCTGAAATAGGCTGCTATTTTTGGAATTTTTTTGCCCTATCCCTTTGCTCTTTGGCTCCACCTCCCCCCCCCCCCCCCCGCACACACTCCTCTGCAACTGAATTTGGCCCTCAAGCAGGAACAGGTTCAGCATCCTTGTCCTGGAGAGAGAGTTTTTGAAACATCACAGATCAAGAAGGAATGAAGGGATGGGATTGATTACAATAATGGGTACAAGCCCTTTGACTTCCTGCTTGTCCCTGCCCAGCACAGAGTTCTGTATGCAGGAGAAAAAGCAGATAATACTAGAAATAGCAGGTTCCATTGCGGTGGCCCAGCCCCGTGCAAACTCTGTGACTGAAGCCCCCGGTATTAGGGGTTGTTGTTTCAATCTTCTGGAACTCCCCCCACCCCACTTTCTACTCCAAAGGAAAGATGGATTAGATTGCAGAAACAAGATGAGGGCTTTATAACTGAACTTGAAAAGATGGGAGGATCCGGGGGGAAATAATTAGCATGTTTAATCCCCCTCAGTTAAGGAGCAGAAGGGTGAATTGTTTCTCTAATGGGGTTTCTTCTAGCTCACAGCCTTAAAAAAATAAATAAAAAGTCCTCTTTTGTCCTTGAGAAGCGTGTGGGATAATAAGGCTTGGGGGTACTGATCTGCAAAGTCACCCCACCCGTGCCTGTGTCCAGGGATGGTCAACACCAGTTCAGACAGGGAAAAATTATCCCACCTCATCTGGCATGCTGGGAGACTTCAGACCTTTTCCCAGTCATGTTACGGATGCAAACTGCCCCTGACTGCAAAACTGGGCAATTAAACCAATAAATGCATTTGCTGCTAAATAGAACACTGTCCCCAGAAATTTCTAAGGTTCATTGGGTTCCCCATTTAAAATGTGTTAGGGTCAGTCCAAGGCATGTTTAGATCAGTGCGGGGGAAGTGCTGGACCAGGACAGAAAAGGTCCAGGTTCAGGAAATGCTTTAGGTGACCTTAAGCAAGTCACAGACTCTCTGCCTAAGCTACCCTGCAGGGCTGTTGTGAAGATAAAATGGAAAGAAGAGAAGATAGTGTTAGCTAGCTCACCTTCCTTATAGGAAAAGGGAGATATAAGTATTTTTCTTCTTCTTTGTGCAATTCTAAGGATTAATCCAGGGAACCATATGAACTTTTTCTGTTGGGGCTTGATGGATGCCACATACATGGAGGCTGCATTTTTTATGGAGGATATTAGCCGCTGCTTCTTTAAATATTTCTAACCAAGAAGTTTGTATACTATCTTTAAATGTTTCATAGGAAATGTTTTAACTTTTCATGTTTTATGTGAAATGTTTTAACTCCAGCCACATTGTATTTTTTAAATGTTTACATTGTAAACTGCTCTGGAGCAGCTTTTCAGATGCAGTCCTAAGAAAGCTTAAGCAAATGATCAAGAATGCTCTTTATTCTTGATAAATGCTTCCCCAATTTATTGTAGCGTGCTTTGCCAAGTGAGTTTTCAATATATTCAGAGATGCAAAACCAATTTCCTTTCCTCCATTTCAGTCAACATTTTACAAACCTCTACCTGGCACCCTGCAAATGTGTTTGACTTCAATCCCATCACCCCACCTGCTGGCTGGGGATGATGGGAGCTGTAGTCAGATACAACTCGGTTGAGAAAAGTGACCTTTCCTCATGCCGCATACAGGTGCTTCGCAAATTATCAGAGTCTGAAAAAGCCCCCTGGATTTTGGGATTCCCGCTTGCTTGGCTTTGTTCCTGAAACAGAAATCTAGAACTGTGCATGAAGGGCCTTTTGAAATTCTATTTCAGCTCTATTTTTGGGCAAAGACATTGGGAGGGGGAAGTCTGTGCTACCATTTCACGGAATTTCTCCCAGGGGAGGTCACACTGTTAGCAGTGGAAGTAGCCCCACTCTTCTTTCATCCCCCAGAGATTTTCTGGGGGTTTTGTAACTGCTTCGGGGGCCCAAGGACCCATTTGCTTCCAGAGAAAGCACCAAGGGTAAGCATGTTTGGTCATGTGCTGGGGTCCACACCCCGGCAGGGGTCCACTGAAAAGGTGCTACTTCCTAGCTTTGCCTTGCTTATAGAAAGAGGCTCCAAAAACCTAAAACTGGCATTGTGCAACCAGCACAAACACACACAGACCTGCGTGCACACATGGAGAATGCCTGGAGAAAATTCTGTAAAATGCAATTCATTTTCAGGCGAGACGAAAAAGCAAATATACATGCAGAGACTCTCAGCCCAGCTCTCAAGCTCAAATGCAGCACCCTGCAATTTGTTAAAGCTCCCAGATCTGATGCAGAGCTGAGTGGGATGGTGTGAACTGGTGTCCTGTAACAGCAGGGGGTTGGACTCGACGGCCTTCATGGCCCCTTCCAAGTCCACCATTCTATGTGTCTCCATGCTCTGTTTCCCCCAGCCTGCTTATGGCTCCTTACCCATCCTGCAAGAAAGGTGCCTTCAGCCATTAAAAAGCAACTCGTCCAGGCTAAATTCCCCCAGCCTACAAACAATAGTAAAGTGTACAGTTGCAACATATTCTTTGTGAGTGGTGTTTTACGCAAACACAACTTCTCAACGCAATCGTTTCTACAATTACATTTAGAAGAGGGGTGCGGGGGAGACAGAGAGAGAGGGACATTTTCCATGGGCCTGTGTGTGCATCAGCAATGCGCAAGGTGGGTGCAAAGTGAGAGGAAAAGAAGGCAGTGAACTTACGGAAGTGTAAACTATGACAAATGTTGGGCTGGCAGGGCAGGTCACATCGGAACGGTTCCCACGCTTCCCGACCTCTGGACTTCACTGAAGCATGTTGCCGGTTTCTCTGCAGTGGGGTTACTATTCCAAATGTGAAAATGTCCCAGAATGCAGAGCAAGTGGATCATTTGGGATGGAAAAGTGTGCCGTTTCACTAGTGCACTGGAGGGGTGGGGGGCTTCCTGCTGCTTTTGCTAAGGGGGGCCCTGGATTTCAGTCCCAAAGTCCCACCCTCAGGGTGCCATGTAATTTACTGGGCTGTTCATTTTAAAATGAAGATGATGGAAATCAAGAAACCAGATTTGCAAGGCAGGGAGAACCCGAACAAACTGGCCATCTGGTGCTTATTTGACTAGGCCGACAAGCTAGGGTTAGTCTGAGCCCAGGTGAAATTCAGGGTTCTGCACAGGGGAATTTCTCACCCTGAGACACCCTTCTGCAATTCTCCAGCTGCAATTCAGATCAGAAGGTGCTGCATTCCTCAGCATGGGCCATGATGGCTGGGGCTGATGGGTGCCGGAGTCCAGAACATCTGGTGGGGCACTAGATTTGGGAATGGTGCCCTGAATATTTTGACTTGTCCAAGGCAAACCGTACCACCATATATTGCTTCGGTTGGAGGGCTTTCAGGACCAGGCCTTCACTGCCGCAGCTTATGGAAGGCGGATTAGCTTCTTCTGTATTATGCTCTAGATAGGCAGTGAAGACTATCTGGAAAGTCAGTTTATAAATAAGTCAGGGTGGTAGATAAGTGATGAATAGGAGATGACCATATATTTTTAATATTCTAATGCAGATTGGGGGAGAGAGAAATAAACCCAACTGTTTTACGGATACAGAGGTTCAAAAAATTGGCAAAGCCAAACAATAAATTTTTCATTTCCCCTAGTGAATTTCACCAAGGAACTGGATGGAGAAGTAATTAATTCCATTTGCATTTTATTCGGAATGGACCTAATGCCTCACTTTCAATCCAGTGCATAAACCAAAATTAAGTTATCTTTCAAAATTTGGCTTTTTCAACAGAGTCCTCCAGTTAGGGGAAAGGATGCACAAAAATAAAATTTTGTCAAAATTCATTGGGAAGGCAGCTAAGCAGAACTTCCACTGCAGGTGCAGTCTACCTTACAAGAGGAATCATTTTCCAGATAAGCAGGAGGCCCATTGCCTGCATACAGTGCCAGCCCTAGTCTTCGGTGGTCCTTCTGGAAAGGCAATATCTGTGGGTCCCGTCCCCCCCGCCAGTGAGTCCACCTTAGCACCATGGCTGTCACAAACAGCTCCCACACCCTGCTTGCTTATGAGGCCATGAAACGTGGGGTGAGGGGGTGGACGGAGGAATGTGTGAATTTCCCCAAAGTCCTTTTTAAGGGGACAGGGGAGTACTGTATGCTTCCATAAATAGCAACAGAAGAACTCACATATTAGACACACACAGAGAAAGTTCTTGCTGCGAAGACGAATTTTAGTGCACCTTAATTAAAGTTTAGTGCAGAAACCAGAAGAGAAACTGTTCCCCTTGACTCCCACCGATTGTCCCTGTATTAAACTTCTTTTAACTACTTATTAAATTTTGGACACTGCCTCAAACTGAAATCTTGCAGCTAGCGAACCTGAATCCGTGTCTAAATGATGTCTGTACATGTTTATTACACTTAGTTTGCATATTTTTCCTGTTTTCTCATTCTCTCTCAGTGTAATTGTGTTGTTTGCTAATAGAAAGGAAGTGCTGGGAAATATCTGAGACTTCTACTAGCTGAGAAATCAGATCCAGTCACCTTTCTAGCTTCAGAAAATTCAGCACCTACTTCCAAGCGAACATGGGAGCTAGAAACCTGAGAGGCCATCATCCAGAAATCGCTCTCCTTACCTCCAAAACTTGATTCTTGTTGTCAGATGGAACCATTGCAACGTACAACTCACAGAGGCATGTGCATTGCGCATTGTGCTTTGGAACATGCATGCTCACACACAAGTGAAAAATGTGCACACACACACAAAAGCATCTTGATTCATTTCTCAACAGCAGACATATGTGCTAAGCATTTCCACTTTAGGAATGAGTACTGAGACAATGCCCCCATGTATCTCGCACAACTGTTATGAAATCCCGCTAAATATTATTAATTGCATTTGCAGCCACCTTTTTCCTCCAAGGATAGCTTTAGTTTTGCTCCCTCTTTCCATTTTATCCTCATGACAACCCTGTGAGGTTGGCAGGTTGAGAGTCTGTGAGTGGCCCAAAGTCACCCCCCCCCCGAGCACTGTGCCTAAAAGGGGGCTCAGATGTGGATCTCCCACACTCCAGTCCAGCCTTCCCACCCCTAACCACACCAGCTCTCAGGCCATTCTAAATAACTTCTGGATTTTACAGTTTCAAAAGCAAGTTTATCAACCTTTGCTTACTTCTTCCATCCGGGAGGCTCAAGATGTAATGACAACCTGACATTTCTCAGCACTTAATACTGGGCTAGCCCAGCCTTAATGCCTACAATTCTCTGTGCCAAGACCAGATGGAACCTCCGTTCTGAAGGCCTGCAAGTTTCTTCTTCCTCCAACCTGAACTTTTCTACTTTGTTTAATGAAGAGCCCTGGAGAGCTTGAAAACCTGCACACTCATCTGCAAAATGGATGGTGAACCTTTGTTTTTAAGGTGCTGCAAGAGAGATTCTTCACCATTTTCGAAAGAGATACAGTTGGCTAAGTTAGATCTCTTTGCTGCTAGAACTTGTATAGTTATGACTTGAACTGGGGCGTGAAGGATTGAAAAAGAAAGGAAAAACCCTCAGTTGTCAATTTCAAATCAGTCTAAGAAAACATGGGATATTTATTTAATTCAGTCTATACTCTGCGTTAAATTAATCCAAGGACTCTCTAAGTGGATTAGAAAAGTAAAAGATGCATGCTTTATTAGCAAACGTGTCTGACCCTTCGCGGAGTTAGTATACTGAGAGGTGGTGTGTGTTGTTTCGGCATGCTTATTTTAAAGGTGGGTTAAAACCTTGTGTCCTTTCCCTCCAAGCTAAAATATCGTATAGTGCATTCATTCAGTTTTGTGATTTTTAAAATTCATCTACCGCCTTTCTTGCATGGTTTTTAATCGCATGTGCCTCCTAGAAAGGATGTAAAGGAAGTCTAAAATGTTTCAAATACAAGAATCAAGAAATAAAATATTATTTTTAAAAAGGTCTCAATTATGCTAGAAGAGCAAAACAAACCAGTGGGACCAATAAAAGGGAGGCTTGTACAGTCCATCTAATCATACTTCATAAATTCTGCACTTACCTGAGTTTGCGGTTCTAAGTTTCAAATAATAATAGTAGTGGTAATACTAGCAATTGAATTATCATTGTTTATATATTTATGTATCCATATAATGCAATCCTTTTTCAGGCCAGCCCAAAAAAAAATTCACAATAATAAATAAAGGACCTGCTTTTTGATCTCCAGGTCCTTTCATCAGACAAGATACTAGAAAGTATTAGTAAAGTTGGGAAAAGGAAAACCTTGAAGTGCTTGAATTTTTGTAGTAACTTGGCATTATAAATTATGAATTTGTGGGTTTTCTTATGGCCCGGAAGTCTGCCTCCTTTTTTTCTTTTTCTTTTCATGTAGAACCTCTTCAGTGTCCCAAATTGTAATGTGTGAGAGCCAGTGTGGTGTAGTGGTTAGAGCATGGGGCTGGGACTCAGAGGATCCGGGTTCGAGTCCCCGCTCGGCCATGGAGCCAACTGGGTGACTTTGGGCCAGTCACAGACTCTCAGCCCAGCCTACCTCACAGGGTTGTTGTTGTGGGGATGAGATGGAGGAGGAGAATGATGTAAGCTGCCTTGCGCCCTTTGAGGAAAAAGGCAGGATATAAATCCATAAATAAATAAATATTTTGTTTGATGTCATCTCTATTTTTTTCCATTTTCCTTCTCTGTTCCACTAACTGTCACACACCTTCCATCATTTTCTTTTTAAATTTATATTTCTACTTCATGCTCAGCCTCCAACTGGAGAGGAAGAAGTAGTAACAGGGGAGAGAACACCCATAAACTTGCCGCTTTACAGTGACTTTATGCAGGAGAGGACTTGGGAATAAACAGGAACAGAATCATGCTGAGCATTGCTGAAAAGCACCTGGATGAACTTACAAGGCCAACAAAAACCCTGCGAGGTAGATTAGCCTCCTTATCCCTCCCCCCGCCCCTGCACCCGTGGCAGTGGGTGATTGAGATAAAAACTGATCAGCTTGATTATCTAGTAGAAATTAGAAATCCTGGAGATATCTCCTTTCAAAATCCTCTTCCCCTTATCCGACCACTTCCAATGTCAGGCTGCCCGAACAGCTCGGTGACCTGCAGTCGCTTTTAGCCACAGACCTTGAGCTGACTGCTTTCTCCTTTCCCGCTTTCTTTTTCTCCTTCTCCATCCATCCTGCCAGAGGGCACCTCTGCCAGGTTGGAACTTTTGATGTGATCAAATACCACATTTCCAATCCGGGGTCCATTGCAACTATGCATATTAATACCAAATACTAATACGATTATGTATAAAAGCCTGAATTTTGCACCAACACTTGTTACAAGTTTGATGACTCTTAAATTAGGGCTCACCAACATGTCACAACAGAGAGTACAAATTTTAGGAGCTTTATAAATTATGTTATACTGTTAGTAAGATAACTACCTTCAGGTGGGGGGATGGTTTTCCACATCAAGTACACCTGCAGTCAGAGTGCTATTGTAGAAAATTCAATGTGGCAGCCCCATTTTCAGGTTTGGCCTCTCTCCCCCCTCCCCGTCCGGTTTTGTTGCTTCTTCTGGAGCGGAGAGGGCTGCCTCTGAGCAGGTACAGAGTGTATTTCTCCCCACGCATCCTCAGCCAATCATTACCGAAATCCAGGATCGAGAAGAGTGTTGGTATTGTGTGTCTTGTTACCCCTTACTCTGGCACTCATTTTTGTTTTATAAATCTAACCCCCACTCCACCCTCGCCACTCCTCCACCAAGCCTTCACACTTCCAAGATTTCTTGGTGCTGCCTTTAATCTTTCCCAGCCCATTCATCCTTTAGAGAAGCCGCCTCCCTTGCGGTTTACCTTTATGCACACCTGCGCACAGGTGCGCACTCCTGACTCACCTTTCTCCCCTCGGCCAGGCAGATCTCCGCTTCAGCACCGGAGGTTCTGCGCAAGCCCCGCCGCCGGCTAGAAGTCCCTCCTCGCCTCTAACAGCAATGCCTTAATTGCAAAGTATAATAAAAGGGGTTTGCAGGCGCGTGTTCCGCTCCTGCGCTCGCGACCTCGCCTCGCGCCCGGCTTGAGCCCGAGTACCAGAGGTTTGCCCGGGACTTGAAAGGCGACTCTTTTGCATAGCCACGCCTGCCGCTCCTTTCTGAATGGGCCAGCCTTTGCCGGGTCGTTTGCATACGCGGGCTCATTGGCTGAAAGCAAGAAAAAGGCGGGGCGAGGATGGCAGCCCGAAGACACCTGAGCGCACTTCTCGCCTCCAGCTTGCTTGTGAAGTAGCCCCGCCCACAACGTGGGTTTCAGCCACGCTCGCATCTTTCGTGTTCGGCTCCCACCTGGGACCTCTATCCACACGTGCATGAGTTAAAAACCTGCTCGTCTCAAATAAAGGTCTTTAAAAATAAAAAGGCGGCTGCCCTCCGGGGACTGCAAACTCCGCGGATACCGTGCCAGCGTCGTTCTTGCTTGGCCTTGACCTGGCATCCCTACATACACGTGCACACATCAGAGGCATGGTGCTCTTAAATACAGGTCTTTTTAACCTGTGCAACAACAGGAACAACACAAAATCGCACTCCCTCTAAAGGGCAAGGCCTCCTGCTTAGGAGGGCTCCTCGACCCAGAGCTGGCTCAGGTGACAGCGTGGCCAAGGAGTGCTTTCCTTCAGCTTCGGCTGTTCCTACCTGGAGGAGCAGTGCCTGGCAACACTGACACATACTCCAGTAACTTTGCAGTTGGATTATTGTATTGCACTCTCCATGGGGCTGCCCTTGAATACGGTCTGGATACTTCAATTGGTACCAAACAGAGCTGCCAGGCTGCTGACGGGGACTGGGCGTTATTCTCACATAACGCCGGTCCTCTATCAGCTCACTGGCTCCCCACTGAAGTCCGGGCCCAATTCAAGGTGCTGGTATTAAACTATAAAGCTCTAAACGGCTTGGGTCCAGGATACCTGAAGGAACATCTCTTCCCCTATATGCCCCCACACCCCTTAAGATCGGTGGGGTTCTTTGAGGGACGTATGGAGGTTATCCATGCGAAGGAGGGCCTTCTCTGTGGTGGCACCCAGACTATGGAACATGCTCCCCAGAGAGGTCTGTCAGGTGCTGAGCTTATATTCCTTTTGGTGCCAGGTAAAAACCTTTTTTATTTACCCATTATTTTAAGGATTAGGGAATTTTAAGTGGCGCCGACTCTCTACTCTTTCCAGCGCCAGGTAAAGACCTTTTTATTTAACCATCATTTTAATAATTAATATCACTAATTTTAATAATATCATTAATTGTATACAGTCACTTCAGTTTTTAATATTTTCTTTCTTTTCTTTGATTAGGAGAGGATATATTGTTGTTAGTTTGTTTTATTGTGGAATGTTTTAATGCTATTTATAATATTATATTGTTATTTATATTATGTTTATTTCTGTAAGCTGTCCTGAGACTGCTGCAAAGGACAGCATATAAATGTATAAATTAAATACTGCAATCTGTTCAAAACAGAGCAGCCAGGTTGCTGATGGGGACCGGTCGTCATTCTCATATAATGCCGGTCCTCTACCAGCACCACTGGCTCACAATTGAAGTCCAGGCCCAATTCAAGGTGCTGGTTTTGACCTATGAAGCCCTGAACGACTTGAGACCGGGATACCTGAAGGACAGCCTCCTTCCTCATACGCCCTCACACCCCCTAAGATCCGCAGGAGAAGCCCTGCTCCGGGAACCCTCTCTAAGAGAGGTAGAAAGGCCATCAACCCGGAGCAGGGCCTTCTCTGCCGTGGCGCCCAGACTCTGGAATGCGCTCCCCAGAGAGGTCCGCCTGGCACCGAGCTTATATTCCTTTCGGTGCCAGGTCAAAACCTTTCTATTTACCCATTATTTTAAGGATTAAGGAATTTTAAGTGGTTCTAAAAATTTTTACAACACATTTTGTTTTTTGTTAGTATCATGTCTGTTATTTATTATTATTTATTGCTTAGTCTAGTTATTGTTCTAATTCTTATAAGATGTCCTGAGACGATTTTCATGTAGGACAGGGTAGAAATATTTTAAATAAATAAACAAAAACCACAAGGCTATTTTTAAAAATCCAGGGCAGCAAGCCTCTTGCATGATCAATGGGTCAGATCTACACCCCATGGTTCTATTTATACCCCGCTCTCCTTTGAAGTAACTTGGGGTAGTGAACAAGGTGTCTACCTCCTTCCTCACAAGTTTATCTTCGCAACATCCTACTGAGGAAGGCCTGTCCGAGAGACACTGCAGACAAGACCCCAGGGTCCTGTTCCAACACTCTAGTCCAGCTTTTCCCATATTACTGCCCTTCAGAGGATGATGGGGTCTGTAATCTAACAGCTTGGGAGGGCACCAGCTTGGGGAACAGCACACTGCATCACTGGGAACCGGTTTCATGGAAGACGGCTTTTCCCTGGACCGGCATGGTGTTGAGGGGGAATGGTTTGGAGAACCGTTCAAAGGCATTTCATTCATACTCCACTTTATTTCTATTATTCTTACATTGTAATATATAATGATGCAACTAGCCACCCCGCAGAATCAGTGGGGGCTTGCCTCGATCTGCAGTCCACTCTCTTTTCCTTTCAAGCCCAAGACCCAAATGGGCCTTGCGGCCCACTGGCACCCCATCCCCTCGTGCCTCGTCAAATACACACCACACACCGGGCCCACTCAGCCGCCTTGTACCCCCTGCCTCACTCACGCCGCCTCCCCCCGGCCTGCAGCCCAGTTCTCCCCGGCTCCCCGGCTCCCCACATGTGCCACCCCTGGCTTCGTTGCCCCACATGCCCCCTGGCTCTGGCGTCCCTCCTCCTTTCGAGGCCCAAGACCTGCAAATACCCACCTGTATTTGCAGGTGCTCCCCAGTGGTGCTGCAAACACAGAGGAAGCTTCACCGCTCACCCCCTGCTGCGCGGCCTGGTTCCTAACAGGCCATGGACCGGCACTGTTCCCTGGCCTGGGGGACGGGGACCCCTGTGGTACAGGAGGACGTGCAGAGCATCTATTGCCCCATCAAGGTGAGCCACCTGCAACCAGTCTCTGTCGAACCTTCCGGGAACATCATGGACACCTGCCTAGGAGGCAGGATAGAAATATAGGTTGATAGGCTGGGCATGCACCTGGTGGGCATGTCATGAGCGGAGCCGGTTGGAGCCGGGGGTCAGACTAGATGACCCGGGAGACCCCTTCTGACTCTCTGTTTCTATAGGTACCTGTCCACCAGACTGCCAGGTTGGGGTGTGTACACATGTTCATTACCTTCATTTATGAACACACCGTGCTACTTGTGAGCCACCTTAACAAAGTTGATTAAAAAGTATAGCATCGCTCTTCCATGTGAAGAAATGGCGAGCATTTTGTAAAACCCAGCTAGTAAAAAAAAAAAAAAAAAAAAAGTCAGGAAGTCAAAATTTCTATTCTTATCACCACATATCCTGCTGCTAGCGAACCTTTTTTTCTGAGCGCCGATGTGGCCTTACACAAAACAATACCACTGGCAGGCAAGACCATTGGAAGGGACCAAATGGTTGCATGTTTGCAGAACTTCTATCCAGTGAGAACTCAAAACACCCCGTCAATAAACAGAACAAAACAAACAAACAAACAAGGAATCGGGCTAGTGAATGGTTCAGTTGCCACAGAAGTCATCATTAACTGGAGAAAGGGCAGCATGTAGACCTTGAAAATGACACAAAAATGACACAACGACCTGCCATCTTGCCCCATTGTGGTGTTACATGGCAACAAATCTGTTGTGACAGACGGCCTTCGTGGCCCAGTTTCTGAATAGACTTCCCAGAAGTGTCCTCATGTCCAGTTTAGTATCATCTAAGTAGCAGATATATGCCCTGACATTTTAAATTTCCAAAACAGTACAAGGCAATTGAAAGCTCATACCACCCTTTAGGGCAGCTCTGGTAAAATCTTAAAACTCTGTTCTTTATTCTTCATTTTGTTTCTGATATATAAAATTATTTTTATTTATACATTAATACATATTAATAATATTATTAAATATTAATTGATATTATTATATTAATTAAATAGTATTAATTTTAGTAATATTACTAATTAATATTATTAAATGTTTTTATATAAATATATGTATTTTCCTACAAATGGCCCTGGGAATATATGGTTGATGATTGGTTAAAAAGACCCAAAATAAAAGAGAAAGCGATCAGACTGCACCTTCAGTGTAGCAGCTCTGTAGGCAACTCTGTGTGCAACCATTGAGCTTAATATATAAACATATTATATAAAGCAAGCAGCAGCCAACAAAGAGAAGCACAGGCAAAGGATTTAAGCAAACCTGGAAATACGTACTCTCAGTTCTGGACTGAGCTGGGGGAAAAAATCCTGGAAGAATTGTTTCTACTCTCCAGTGGAGAGGCATTCTGCATATTTATTTTATTTATTTATTATTTATTTTCGATTTATATCCGCCTTTTTCCTGCGAAGGGCTCAAGGCAGCTTACATCATTCTCCTCCTCCATCTTATTCCCACAACAACAACCCTGTGAGGTAGGTTGGGCTGAGCGTCTGTGCCTGGCCCAAAGCCACCCAGTTGGCTCCATGGCTGAGCGGGGACTCGAACCCAGATCGCCTGCGTCCCAGTCCCATGCTCTTCACCACTACACCACTCTCTCAAGGGTCCAGAAACAAAACCCAGAAGTCCTACAGGGCTGCTATGCCTATTTCCCACACTTTTATTCCCCTCCCCGGCCCATGCCCCCAAATCTGGTCCATTTTGTGGGTGTACCTTAAACCAGGATGTGGAGCCTCCTGCATCCTGAGAGCTAAACTCCATTTCAGAAAATCTCTCGGGGTGTGCATCCCAGCAGTGGGTGGGGCCCAAGGCAAAATGAGCAGGACCAAAATACTAAAAATTGTATTTAATTGTTACACTTATTGTAGTTCAAAGTTTTCACTGCCATTAACTAAACTTTAGGGGAAGGATTTCAACCTTTTAGAATGGAAGATCTTTGCAAAAACCATTGAAAACACTGGAGAGGCAGGGGGCATGGACTGGGACCCCAGGCAGACCAGAGTTAGCCAGCAGTGGGAAGACTCCAGACCCCTGCCTTTAAACATGGGACAATCCACCCCCAATTTAATGAACAATCCTCTGCATTTTGGAATGAAGGAACTCCTGCAACATCGATCATTCCCTGGCCAGTTGAAAAGAACTACAACTCCCAGCATGCAACAGCCAGCAGAAGAAAGTGGGGAGCTGGGGAACACAGGAAGTTGTAGGGGTTTTCTCTGCCTAAATATACAAACCACTTTCAGGCCTTCTTAAAAACTTTGTCGGTGTGAGCACTGAGTTTTGTTTAACCAGCTTGGAGAAGCACTCCAGTGCAAATCCCCAGGCTCTTGTGAATGACTCTTCCGATTAAACCAGCTTCGACCAGTGTCTGCAGGCTCTTGAAGGGTCGGTTGGACTCGCATTGGATTTTGGGACTGGCCAGACAAAATGGGGCAAGAGCAGAACACAGATACACAAGCCTCTCTTGGTGATTCTGCCAGTGCCCTGAGACCCGCCTGGCAATTAGTTAAAAAGTGAGATGCAATTACAATTGTGTTATGTTGTTACCTTAGTCACAAAGTCACGTCCGACCCATTGTGACCCGACGGACAACACTCCTCCAGGCCTTTCTGTCCCCCACCATCCCCGGAGTCCACCCAAGCTCACGCCGACTGCTTCAGTGACCCCATCCAGCCCCCTCATCCTCTGCCATCCCCTTCTTCTTTTGCCCTCCATCGTCCCCAGCATCAGGGTCTTTCCCAGGGAGTCCTTCTTTCTCATTAGGTGGCCAAAGTATTCGAGCTTCCTCTTCAGGATCTGGCCTTCTAAAGAGCAGTCAGGGTTGATCTCCTCTAGCACTGACCGGTTTGATCGCCTTGCTGTCCAAGGGACTCGCAGAGTCTCCTCCAGCACCACAATCCAAAGGCCTCAATTCTTCAGCACTCAGCCTTCCTTATGGTCCAACTCTCACAGCCATACAGTGTTGTTGCTAGTTGTGAAGTCGCATCCGACCCATCGCGACCCCATGGGCAACACTCCTCCAGGCCTTCCTGTCCTCCACCATCCCCCTGAGTCCACTTAAGCTCATACCAACTGCTTCAGTGACCCCATCCAGCCACCTCAACCCCTGCCGTCCCCTTCTTCTTTCGCCGTCAATCAAACCCAGCATCAGGGTCTTTCCCAGTGAGTCCTTCCTTCTCATTAGGTGGCCAAAGCATTTGAGTTTCATCTTCAGGATCTGGCCTTCTAAAGAGCAGTCAGGGTTGATCTCCTCTAGGACTGCCTGGTTTGATCTCCTTGTGGTCCAGGAAGACTTGCAGGAGTCTCCTCCAGCACCACAATCCAAAGGCCTCAATTCTTTGGCGCTCAGCCTTCCTTCTGGTCCAGCTTTCACAGCCATACATTGCAACTGGGAAAACCATAGCCTTGACTATACGCACTTTTGTTGGCAGGGTGACGTCTCTGCTTTTTAGTATGCTGTCTAGATTTGCCAGCAAATTTGGATAACACTACAGTGGCTACAGGATTGGAAAAGGTCAGTTTACATTCCAATTCCAAAAAAGGGCAATGCCAAAGAATGTTCAAACTACCGCACCATTGCACTCATTTCATATGCTCAAAATCTGAGCAAAGTTATGCTCAAAATCCGACAAGCTAGACTCCAGCACTATGTGGACCAAGAACCACCAGCAGTACAGGCAGGATTTCGAAGAGGCTGAGGAACTGCCAACATACTCTGCATCATGTACAAAGCTAGGAAGTTCCAGAAAAGCATCTACTTCTGCTTCATTGACTATGATAAAGCCTTTGATTATGCGGATCACAACAAATTGTGGCAAGTTCTTTAAAGAGATAGCCAGCATCTTTTAATTTCTTGGCTGCAGTCCCCATCTGCAGTGATCTTGGAGCCCAGGAAAATAAAATCTGTCATTCCTCCATTTCTTCCCCATCTCTTTGCCAGGAAGTGAGAGGACCGGATGCCATGATCTTAGCTTTCTTAATGTTGAGCTTCAAGCCAACTTTTGCGCTCTCCTCCTTCACCCGCATCAAGAGGCTCTTTAGTTCCTCTTCACTTTCTGCCATGAGAGTGGTATCATCTGCATACCTGAGGTTGTTGATATTTCTCCCAGCAAAATTAATTCCAACTGGTGATTCACCCAGCCTCACCTTTCTCATGATGTGCTCTGCATGTAAGTTAAATAGGACGGGCAACAATATACAGCCTTGCAGTACAAAATTGTAATAAACCCCGAATTATTTTTCTTTTTATTAATCATAATGTAATGGAAGTCTTCATTCCCTTCCTGTGCTCTACAGCAAAGAGGCGCTGGCGTCCAAAGATCTCCAAGTGGTGGAGGGATCCTTCATCCTCGGAGAACGAGAGGTCCGTATTCTCTAGAGAACAGCTTGTGTTTACAAGAGCTGGAGGGGGAACTGATGCAATGAAAGGCCTCCAATTACATGAGAGATGATGGCACAAGGCCAAAAGGACTGGAGAGAATTTAGAAACGGCTGCTATAGCCCAATCTATTGGGGGCCGGGCGGGTCTTATACAGAGGTGCAGTAGCCTCTGAAGGGGAAATGTGAGCTGCCTGTGTTTGTGATACGCCCCTTCACCCTCATGATCTGGCAATTTGGTGATGGAAGCACAGGGAAGAGGAAGGGTTTTGAGCATAGCAGATTCCTCTTTGTGAATCCATAGTAGGATCCTAGGGCCAGCTAGAGCAAATATGAGACACCCCCCCACACACACACACACACAAATAAATTATGGGTGTATCCTTAGGCCAATATTAAAATAACCAAAATAATTAGGTGCAATGTATGGGTTCAGTATTCCCTCATTCCCTCCCTGTCCCCTTAACTAGAACTAATTCCACTGACCAGAGATTGATGCAAAAGGAGGTCACTTTGAATTAAAGAATTCACCAATAGCAGTGGGGCAGTGTAGCTACTCTAGGTTTCAGTCTGAATTGTAAGGAGCTGTCTATGGTGCTGAAGGAGCCAATGGTTCAGCAGCACAGAGTTCCCCAAAAATGCAGGCTACATTGCCGCATCAGCTTTGGCACCCCTCAGCTCTTCGGGGTTTCCCAAATGGCCACGCTCCATCCCCTGAGCACACACCCTCTTCAGCACCAGCCATCTTGGCTTTTGCACAGTTTTCCCCTACCTGTTTTGAAATATAAAATTGGCCCTTGAAAGGCAGGCTTACTGACCAAAGGGAGTGTAACAGAAAATAGGTGAGCGTTTTGCAATTTTACTCTGTTCTTTCTTCCCTTTGGTTTAATCTCCACAGGAATTTGACTCCTAAATGCTTCTCCAAAAATGCAATGCAGCTGCAGAGCTTCCAGAATCCCAACTTATCAGGACTCTTAAAGAGTATACAATAGTTATGCATTAATTATATTCCTATCTCATCTTTCTTTTGCAGGAAGCCCAAGATGGTCTTTGCAATTCGCCACCTCCTCTCCAGTTTATCCTCACAGCAACCTTGCGAAGTAGGTTAAACTGAGAGTCAGCAACTGCCCCAAAGTAACCCAACAGGCTTCATGGAGGGCTAGAACCCGGATCTTCTGAATCCACTTCTCTGCACCTGCTTTCACAACAACCCTGTGAGGAAGGTGAGGCTGAGCATCCAGGACTGCCGCAAATTCCCTCACTTAGTTCCAGTCCAACACCCAAAGCACAACGTGACACCACATTATTTAGGGGACTCTAAGTTTGCAAATGTTTCTTGCACAATCAGTTTCATTTTCCTGCTCTTTAGAAAATATTAACTATTCGGGCTTTCTGTTACAGGCACAAAAATACTTTCACTAACTCACAACTTCATTGCCCCTAGTTTTAGACACAAAGACAATTTGCCATGTAGAAGTAGTAAATTAATCCTCCATTTTCAGGCCTTTCCTTTAATCTCCTACCAAGTTCCTCCATAATCTTGTATTCTCTACTGGAGACAAGATGACTGAACTAATTGTTGGCTTTGATTCAATAGAGTTGTATTAAGCTCCAAGGTCTATCAGTACATTCAAGGAGGAGGTTAGCTCAGTATCAAAATTCTTTCCCTTAATACAAAAGATCTCAAGTTCAAAGCTCAGCATTTTTAAGAAGCACTGCCCAAAAGCTTTCCCATACCACCGGCAAGTTTAGGATCATGGCCCATGCCAGAGACATGCATCTGATGATGGTACATCCCCAGCTGCTTCCGCACCACACTTCTTGCCTCTAGGAGCAATTAAGATTAGCAATTAAGCAATTAGGATTAGTTCATTAACACCCCACTAATTGCATGCTGCTGCCTCAGCCTGGGGGAACATTTCTGCATCCCGCAGTCCCTAGAAACGAAGATAGAGGATCTGTTTCTTCTGGATAAATGGAAGACTTTCTAGGCTGCAGGGCAGACTCAGAGATTTTTCTTGCAATGGGGAACAGAGAACAGAACCTCTGATCCCTGCGGAAACGACTGCAAAGGAAAGGAATTAGCTGAAATCACTGGGTTTTGTTTTTAAAAAGGGATTAAAGATAGGGCACCCTCTGGGGATACTATCTGTAAAAATCCAGCTATGATCTTTCAGCAGCTGGTAGGGGAACCCTCCATGATGCGGTGTCCTGAAAAGATATCAGATTACATTGTCCATCATCCCCATCTGTATTTTAACAACAGCCAACACTCAGCTCTAGCCAACACTCCGCTGAACCAAGCCATGTTAATCCAAGCAATGGCTTCTTTCCATGGGTTGTCTCTGGTTAACAAGTCATGGTTTATCTTAGTTGTGTTCAGACAACACGATAACCCATGGTTCAACAAGTACCCATAGTGAAGTTGCCTGAACCCAGGCAATGAATGTGTTTCTCTGACTGTATAATTATTTTTATTTATTTGCTGCATTTTCTCCTGCATTTCAGACACTTATTCTTCCTCAAAGTGCTCATAGTGATCAAAAAGAGAAACAAGACATGCCTTCTGAATTACAAATTAAAAAGTCGAGGGAAGGGGAGTGGAGGAGAAAGCCAGAGGGGAGAGCAGATTTTGGGACACAGTCTGGGTTACTCTCCCCACTCAACCAAGGAGCCCAATGGGGTGACTTTCGACCCACTCCCAGCCCAATCTACCTCACAGGACTGTTGTTACAAAGATAAGACCGAGAGGAAAATTATGCAAACTGTCTTTCATCCTTTGAAAGGAAGAAAGGAGGTTTAGAAAGACTATTTACATTATTCTCCTCTCAGTCTTATCTTTATAACAACAGTCCTGTGAGGTAGATTGGGCTGAGAGTGGGTTCAAAGTCACCCCGTTGGCTCCTTAATTAAATCAATGAATAGCATGTTGAATAACATAGGCAGGTGGGCTCTTGTTGATTTTCTTGCTTGAATTTATTTTTATTTATTTATTTATTTATTTATTTATTTATATTTATATCCTGCCTTTTTCCTACAAAGGGCTCAAGGCAGCTTACATTATCTCTCCTCCTCCATCTTATCCCCACAACAACAACCCTGTGAGGTAGGTTGGGCTGAGAGCCTGTGACTGGCCCAAAGCCACCCAGTTGGCTCCATGGCCGAGCGGGGACTCGAACCCAGATCCTCTGAGTCCCAGTCCCATGCTCTTAACCACGACACCACACTGGCTCTGAATGAGGCTTTCTATTCCATGGCAGGGCAATTAAATGGACTTGTGTAGAATCATAGAAACATAGAAACAGAGCAAGTCAGAAGGGGTCTCCCGGGCCATCCAGCCTGACCCCCGGCTCCAGCCGGCTCCGCTCACGACATGCCCACCATGTGCATGTCCAGCCTGTCCTTGAACACCCTCGCCGATGGGGCCTCACCACCTCCCGGGGAAGCCCAGTCCACACCCTCGGGGTCCTGACTGTCAGGAAGTGCCTCCTGGCATCCAAATGGAGCCTTGGCTCCCTGAGCTTGGCTCCGCTGGAGAGCGTCCTGCCTTCCTCTGCAGGGGAGAACAGGCCCCTGCCCGTTATAGAGTTGGGAGGGACCTTAGAGGTCATTCAGTCTTTCCCACCCACTCACCTTGGGCAATGCAGGCTATCCATTTGACAGGTAGAGCAGTTCCCCAGGGAACTGGTCTAGAACTCAGCTATTTCTGGCTGGGGGAAAACTTTTTCCTCTTCTGGACTGCAGGGAAAGTGTGCCATGCCCGTCCTGGGCTGGCGCCCAAAATAGCCACACTAGCATCAGCAACCTTCCAGTCCAGACAGAAGATATAACCGGTGCCCACACTGCCTTTTGCGTAGGCAGTCCCAGCTTCTTCTGCCACTGGAGCCCTGGGGAAATCGGAAGTTAGGGGGCAGTTCTGAGAAACATTGTTGTGCTTGGAAACTTGTTCTGTCTGGAATCCTGATGCTGTCCAGTCTTTTGGGATTTGTGGATCCCACGTCACCAGGCGGTATTTCTGTCCCTAGTTTCCCCCTGTGCTGGCTGAGGATGATGGGAGCCATAATCCAACCCATCTTGGGAAAGCATGTAAAAAACCCAACAGCCACCCATGAAGAACAGGAGTGGATTGCAAGCTGCAGAACTTGGCGGGGAGTTTCCAAGGGTTAAAATTCCCTGGCTTTCTGTATAGGCACTCTTTCCCCAGACTATAAAAGCAGTTTCCCAGCTTTTATGCATTACCTCCTGGTCTATTCTGGTAAGTTGAAATTCCTCCTCAATGATCACTTACCGGCTTCTCCAAAGGCTTCATTGTTGGCAGAAAGAGCTTGATGCTAAAAAAAGGCGCTAGGATTCGGGGCGTTCTGGCCCCCTCTTCTGCTTATTCAGCCCCATGTCTTTCCCATTGGCTCCTCCCGCAACCCCCAGCATTTCTGCAAAAAAGAATTTGGTCCGCAGCCTGCTCAGGTTCTGGGTTCCACCCAACTCCTCTACCTTTGATCCGATTTTTTAAATTACTCCTTTAGCTCGAATTAAATTAGCAACATCAGCTACAGGGGGACAGGAACACTAAGGTGCGCCAGCTTTCCCTCTGCCAAGCAGCCGCTAGGCGGCGTGAGGGCCCAGTCCCTGCCTCCTGGCCTACCCGACCTCACAGGGTTGTTGTTCGGTTGCATTTTCTTTTAGGTTGGTTTTTTAAAATTTAACTTAAAAACATACTACAAAAGGCAAAATGCGGGGAGGCGAGGGAGGGCTACGAACCCCGCCGTGGGCTCCTCGCGGAAGGACAGGTGCGCGGGACGGCAGCGCGGCAGAAAGGGCGAAACGAAGCCCCACGTGGCCGCGCGCTGCTGCGTAACGTGGGGACGCGGAGGGGGCGCGCCCGGGAGCGCTCGCGTGCATGCCTGTCCGGCGCCCCCCGGCAGCCTCCCTCCCTCCCCCGCCCTCTGCTCTGCTCTCCCCGCCGCGCCCCCTCCCCGTCTCCAAAGCGCCGCCTGGACGACGCGCGCCCGCGGGAACCTTCCTGCCGCGCTCGCCCCGCGGCGCGTCTCGCTCCGCCGCCGCCCGCCCGCCGGCCCGCCACCGCGTGCGCCCGATCCGCCGGCGCCACCATGCTCGCCCCGTACGGGCAGCGCGCTCTGGGCGCCCTCATCCTCTTCGGCACCGTGGCCGGAGTGATGGCCGTGCTGGCCTCCCTGCTCATCTTCCAGATCCAAGCCGGGGGCCGGGCCGGGCCGGCGGGCGGCGGGGGCGGCGGCCTCCCCGAGGACGTCCGGCGGCGGCTGCTGCCCCTCGCGGCGGTGCTGGCCGCGCTCTGCCTGGTGCTCAGCCTCAGCTGCCTGGTGCTCAGCCTGCTGCACGGCTACTGCGGCGCGGAGCGGTGCGCGCCGCCAGGGGACGCGCTCGGGCCGGACAGGTGGGTGCCGGGGTGGGCTGGGGGCCGCCAGGGTCGCGGAATCGCGCAGGTGGGACGGGAGGGAGGGAGGCGGGGTTCCCGCACGCGAGTGCGGGGGTCGGGTGGGCTGATGGGTGTGCACGGGGCTGAAAGCATTGGGGAGACGCAAGCCTGCAGTCAGCCTAAATGTTGGGGGGCGGGGGCGCCAAAAAGTAAGGGACAGTGCATCCATTTTGCAAGGCTTTAGAAGACAAAAGTTGTGAACTGCTGTTTAACTAATTGCTTTGTAAAGAGGGTCGGGGCAGGGCTGTCTTAACAGCATGATGGGCCCCGGGGCAAAGCAGTGTACTGGGCCCCCTAGGACAACTAAACTACTGTTAATTTTGGAAGTTTTCCAATTTCCCAAGGGTTAACAGACACAGATTAGTATGGGGCCCACGGGCAAGTGCCCACCAGGCCCATGCGTTCAGATGGCCCTGGGTAGGGGGCTACACACCCGGTGTAGTCTTAAGGACTAGCTCCATGGGCAGTTTGCAAATTGCTGTTTGTCTTGCCTTTCTGCCACACCAAGCTGGCAAGGGGCAAGGAAAGACACTGTGGAAAACCCCATCAGGACAGCTCTTGCCCATGTGCCCCAGCTTCTGGGGCGCATGGGCCAGCAGCCTGGGCACCTGTTCTCTCCTAATCCCCCACAAGCAAGAAAGGGGGCCTGTTGCACATGTGTTAGGACAAGTGTTGTGAAGGAGTCAGGGCTGTCATGTACGGGCGGCCCGAGCAAAATGGCTCAAGAGCTCAGCTCAGAGGAAGGAATGTGCTGGCAAATCAAAGGATCAGCTTTTCCAAGGCTGGTGCCCTTTGGGTGTGTTGGACAGCAACTCCCATCATTCCTAGTCTGCATGCTCGTGACAAGCTCTTGTGAAAGGCTTTGGGGCTGGTTTTCTTCCAAGCATGAACCCCCACAAAGGACAGAATGGGCTAGACGGCTGTCTCAGCTCGTTTGCAAGCTCCTTGGATGAGGCAGGCAGCTGGACTGCCATTCCCATCAGCCCCAGCAAGCATCAATAATAATGGGAGTTTCAGTCCAATAGTCCTTGGAGGGTTGTACATTCCCCATCTCTGTGCTAGGACCCTGGAAATTGGAAGAAGACTGTCTTGGTTTATAATGGGCTAAGCGAAACATCCTGCTTGCACTGGTTCTGAACTCTGGGGAGCCATTTTCCTGACTTAGCTGGGTTCCTTCGTGTTCTTCAAAACTACTTGCTGTGAGAGATAAAATTAAGCCTCCCCAAACAGGAGCAGTATACCTTGGATTATGCTAGTCATAGTCCTAGCAAATTTCTTAGCTGCACCCCTGACTGAGATCCAAACAGTCATTGCCCACATACTTACAAGGATGCCCACAACCCTAAGGTCTAGAAGCTTGTTAAGTCTGCTGTTTACGCAACAGATGTGAATCTTGCCTCCAGGACCGCATTCTGGATTTCCCTGCTACTTCTGCAGAGTGATAGCCACAGACAAATTACCCCCAGAGCTAATTCAGGCTGACGGTGGCCATGTTATTTTTATTAGTGTAAAGTAAAATTCCCTTTCAGCAGGCCGTGCCAGAATCCAACTCTGTGGAGTGAAAGTTGTTCATTACAGCTTCGGCTCACGTCCGGCATCTTTCCCACATTGCCATTGTCATTCTGAATTACCACTTCAGATTTTTTTTCCCTCCCTCCTTTCCTCCTTTTTTTCTCAGTTGTTCTGGAGTTTGGCAAACATAGTTCAGAGACCCCCCCCCCACCCTCCCAATCCTTTTTCTGCAGTTGACAAAACAAAGCCGCTTCTATCCTCCCAGATAATGAAAGAAAAAATGGGCAGCCATTCCAAATTTTTCTTGTTCCTGAGATTGTGGCTCAGTGCAAAGATGGGTTTTTTTCTTGCTTTCTTTTCAAGAAACTCGTGTGCTTCTTTCTATTAAAGGTCTCTAGTTATGGACTGAATTGCAGTATTCGCCAGATCCTTCAAGACTGCTGGCAGCAAAATATAACCTCCCCCCCTAAAACACCACACAAAATACCTCCACCAGCTCTGGGCAAGAATTTAGGAGAAATAGTTTTGGCACTTTGATTAGCTTTAGTAGGTTTGTCACTGCAGCTATGAGTTTTTCTTCTTGAGGTGGTACTCGGAACCATAAAGACCTGGGACTCAGGCCCACAGCTCTAACGAAGAGAGAGCACATATTTGCAAATGCTAATTTACATGTGCTCTAACATGTTCCCTCTTGTCCAAGACTAAATCCCATTGAATGCAGTGGTATTAATTCTGAGCAGGCATGTCTTGGGTTGCTCTGTGTGAACCAAATCGAGAGATTTATGATCGATCTGTACAATTTCTCGGTGTTCCAGACATACTCATATCAAAGAGAAGCCCGGATTGCAATAAATACCAAAAACAGAACAAGACACCCAGAAAAAGCCTGTTTCAAGAGGAGTGGTGATACACAACATTCAAAAGCTGAGCCTCTTCATAAAAGCAGCTCAGAATAAATGAAATTTGTAAGGCCCTTTTAAAAGCCAAGCACTGTAGAAGTCCAGGTTGGACCCTTTGGGGGTTTCACAAACTTTTCACTTGGGGTGGAGGGGAGCTTCAACGACACCCTTTCTGGACACTTCCTAAAAGAACCCTAAGATTGTACCGAGGAAGAGGAGGGCAGGATGCGCTCCAACGGAGCCAAGCTCAGGGAGCCAAGGCTCCATTTGGATGCCAGGAAGCACTTCCTGACAGTCGGGACCCCGAGGGTGTGGAATGGGCTTCCCCGGGAGGTGGTTGAGGCCCCATCGGTGCAGGTGTTCAAGGACAGGCTGGACGTCCACATGGTGGGCATGTCGTGAGTGGAGCCGGCTGGAGCCGGGGGTCAGACTAGATGGCCTGGGAGACCCCTTCTGACTCGTTCTGTTTCTATGTTTCTAAGATGGGATGTGTGTAGTTCTTCTGTCATATTCTTTTACTGCAAGTGTGCCAAGCAATGAGCGGGGAGGGTCCTTTGGGTGATTCCAGAAGCCCAGGGGGTTCCTCCTCATTGGGTTGGATTTGTTCAAGTTCTCACTTATCCATGAAGCTCCATGGGAGATTTGGGACCAGTCCCTGATTCTCACCTGCCTTGCAGGAATTTATTTTTATTTTATTTATTTATTAAAAGCTTTCCTATCCCATCCCCTACAGTACGTCTCAGGATGGCTTAACAATAAATGAATAGAACAGCCCACAGCATTTGACCATTAATACACTAAAACCCCAATTAAAATCAATTAAACATTAAAATAACGGGAAAATAAAAAGGCTTTTGCCTGATGCCGAAAAGAATATAACGTCAGTGCCAGGCGAACCTCTCTGGGGAGTGTAATCCATTGTGAGGATAAAAATGGGGAGAGGCATCTATTTCCCCTGCCACAGAGCAAAACGAATCTGCACAGATTGCTTATACCTTGGCCTTCTCCCTTTCTACTCTGGCAGGGGTGATTGGTTCCTTCTGAACAGCCGCAAGGTACGTCACATTGCAGTTGGTTTGTTCTGCTGCGGCGTCTCAGTCTACCTGGCAGGTATGTGGCTTCATCCCCCACAACCCTTTACCTTGACTCATTCTTTTCACCCTTCAGTTGGAAGAAGAGCTCAAAATGTGCACTTAGAAAAAATCAAGAATTATTTTCAAGGTTCTGAACGGTATTTTTAAAAAAGATGTGCTGGGGTAGGGGATGGACATGGATGGGAATTTCCAAAAACTCTTGTGTGTATGTGTGTGTTTAAAAGCCAGGGATTTCAAAGCCGTAAAGCTTGCTCCCTGCAAAATTGATCTCATGATCTGCGTGATTCCCAGTCCAGGTTTCTAAGGCTGCAGCTTTGTAGCTTTGCTTTCTTGGAAGCAAATTCTGCTGCGCTCAGGACCAGCTCGTATATCTCGAGATGCAGAGAGGCAGTCTAGGGTAGTGGTTAGAGTGCAGGACTGTGACTGGAGTGATCCAAGTTTGAGTCTCCCCTCTTTTACTTTTTTTTAAAAAACAGAAAAAAACATAAATACAACATATCACAACAATTATTATAACATAACAAAAATACAATAATTAAAGAATAAATAATAAAGTGCCCCCACCATCCCGGAGACCAATACAACTACCATTTAATTCACATATTATAATAATATATACTTCAATTATATCCATATCCCCTCCAGAAATTCATATAATCTTGCTTAAGTTTGCAGCCTTTACCTTCTATCAGTACTGCTTTTACCAAATCTTCCCAAATTTCATTTTATCTATTTGCTTTCATTAACCCTCTTTTAATTTTTATTTCTATCATCAGTTTATCATGAATTACCATATTCCATATTTCATTATACCATTCATGCCTTTGCAAAACCCATGAGTCTTGATGCTCACCGAGCGACTTTGGATGGATTCCTCACATTCCACGCAACCTACTTCGCAGGGTTGTGGGAATAAAAATGCTGGGGGAGGAGGTCACCAGCTACCTCAGCTTGGGTGGGCCAAAGGAAGAGCAAAGAATAAGCAGGTGAAAATCTTATGCACGCCTGTGACTTTGGTGCTGCTTTGCAAATGGTCCCCTGCCTGAACAGGTTGCAATTTGGTGCTGAAAGGCCCATGCAACCACGTCTGTTGTCCGTGTTGATGTTTTCTTTATTAATCAGAGCCCCCCAATACCTTTTGCCCCGTCTCCAAAATTCCAGCGCTCTCCCTCTACATGCTGGTGCTGTTTGAGATTGAGACAGGCATCACCACCGCTTGCATCCTGTCCTCCGGAATCGTCGTCCTCTTCATCACCGTGACCCATACCCTGATCCGGGCCTCCCGGGCCTCCCGGGACAGCCAGGGAGAGCTCTCGCACACCCTGTATGAGAACGACTCGGCCCACGGCAGCGGTGGCGAAATGCCCTCCAGGCACCACAACAGCACCAGAAGTGCAGCTGTGCCCAGGGTGCGCCCGGAGACGCAACGGGAGTGTTTGTACCCGCCGTTCCTGGAGCGGAAGTCCCAGCTCACCACGTCGGCAAGCAGCAATGTCACGTCCTCGGGGAGCCCTGGGCCAACGCTGGAGAAGAGGATGCACAGGACCCTTTCGGCAGAATCCGGCCTTCTGCAAGTCCACAGGGCGCCCTGGCAGGGGGTCCCCCAAGAAATGCAGCACGCTCTCCCTCGGAAGCAGAGGGGCTCCAGGAAAGATTCAACTTTGGTGTGAACCCTTGAAAGGGGGGAAGGTTTTTATTTCCCCCGCTGTTCTCTGCAAAGACCTTCTGAGAACTTGGAGGCTTCTCACTGCTCCACAGTTGAGAGAGCTTGGCTGCTCCACACCATCCATTATCAGTCAGGGGGACTCATTGCAACAGCATGTAGCAACCGGTTCTGAAAAGGGGACTAGGAGAATTTGGAAGTGTCATGGGGAAGGAGTAATAAATATCCCAGTGGCTACTGGTCATAATGCAGCCTCCTTGGCTAAAGGCAGTCTACCACTGAATAGCAGCTGCTGGGAGAAGGTGACTGTCTTCCCAGACTATTTGCAGCTTCCTGAGGATAACTGATCGGCCATGAGATGACGGAATAGCCATGCCTGTGGGTCAGATCCAGCAGGATTATGTCCAGAAACAATTCTCTAACTTGAGGATGCCGTATCTCAAGTCTGCAGACCTCACCCAGCAATACAGCAATTCCCCTAATGACAACACCCCCTTCCTCTGGTCCCCTCCACTTTCCGTCTGGGGGTCTTGAGGACAAAAGCAAGCCCCTCTTGAGCAACATGCTGTACTCAAACCCCCAGCATCCCCAGCTTAACTTGCCGTCCCGGTTTCCTTGAACCTGGCAGTGTTATTGAGTGGGGAAGAGGTTTATAAAACCAAACTCTTGCTTGGGAAATGGCAATGTCTGCTAAACAGGGAACAGCAGCTGGCACAGGAAAGTCCTGCTCACCTCCCTGTGCTGTTCCCGCCAATCCATTCCGGCTGCACGCAAGAGCAAGTTCCCCATAGATAAAAGAGACACTCAGGTATTGTGACTGCCACCCCGAATCTGGCTATGCTCCCAGAAGGAGAGAAAAAGTACTTCATGTCCCTTTTGTTGGTTTGTAAGCTTAACAAATAATTTTCTAAGAAATCCACTCCTTTCAGGGCGATGGGAGAAGTGAAAGAAAAAAAGAAGAATATATAGAATGAGAAGAAGGGGATGCCATTCAGTAACGAATTCTGCTTGCCATGCCGAATTTCCCAGGTCCGGGGCCCCCAGGAACTCCGGGCAGAGCCAGGGAGCAGAACCCAGCCTGAATCCCATGCCTGGCCAGTGCTGGCAAACTGGTCTGGATGGCCCACTAATCACAGCTGGTATAAGGCAGCTGCTTGTGTGCTTCTTTAAACCAGCTCTGCTTTACAATCAGGACTAGGATCTTGTTCCATGTTTTGAGGGGCCTCTCCTTAAGGCAGCACCCTCCCCTCCACACCTTGTAACAAGCAAACAACAGGGGAAACACCACCGTAAAACAACATGGAAAAACCTCCCACATGCAGCTTTCGCCTAGGACTGTTTCACAATAAGAGTTTTGCAACACCTGATATTTGCTTTGGATTTTTAATAATATTAATAATAACAGCAATGTGTGGAAATGGATAACGCCTAGGGGCCAGCATAGATCTTCATGCTGGCTGTGCAGGGCAGGTCTGTCCACAGCAGTTGTTCCTCTAGGTAAGGAAGCAGTTTCAAGCAGTTGTTCCTCTAGGTAAGGCAGGCGCTAGTCTGGTGCCATGATCTGTGGGGCTTCCAAACACTGCACTACCTGCGGGTGGAATTCAGCCGATCTTTCATGGCAGAGGCATGTCTGAGCATCCCTTCGATGCTTTTGAAATACACACTGCTGTCCTTCATGTTCTTGATGGCACTGGAATGGGAGAGAGAGCCCAAGGCGGTGTTATGGGGGCAGGTTGGGCGAGATTGTTCCAGGACCGCTGAAGTTCACTTTACCTTCCGCCCCGGGTGTGCCACCGCAATGCTGAAGAGTCAAACAGTTTGGGCAGTTTGTTTCCCTCCCCTGCACCCATGTGTATGACGGAGTGTGCTTCCTTCCGAACCTGAGATCTACACTCCAGGCATATCCCTGCAGCCACAAGGACTAGAAACTTGGAACTCTCCTCCTTAACATCCAAGAGCATAAAATCTGCCAAGGTTCTACCATAGCAGTCATTTGGAATGAGCAGAGAAGATCACTCAGAAGTGAACACTGCAAGGGACTCTGCCATTCAGCAGATCCGTTGTGAACCTTTGTCTAACGAACAATTATTCTCTTTTCCATTTACCTTTTTAAAATGAGCCAGTTTAATGCCTTTACTGCTCTTGCTTTTACTGATGGTTTTAAATTGCTGTACACCTCCTTAATGGCTTTTGAACAGGTAAGGCAGTGTGTAACTCTTAATAAACAAATAAAATCATATAGGCAGAGTGTCGGTGCAAGGATGTAGAGAAAGCCATAGAATGTGATACTGAGCCAGGGATTTAACTTCCATTTTTCAAAAAGAGCATCAGCAAACAAGTTTCTAGTCCTTAATGCAAAGACACAGTTGAAAGTGTGTCTTTTAAGGATTTTTTTAGGAGTACACTCAGAATGATTTCTTCACCAAATCTTTTGTTGTCCTTCTCTCCCCATCTCTGGCATTTTTAAAAGAATTGGTGGAAGAGAGGTGTAATTTTTTACCGCCAGTACCTGCAAGCATATTCTACGGTGTAAATAGCTCCTTGGCTCTGCTCCTCCCAGCTCTGCATGTTGGCCTGCAAAGACAGAGGAGAGGTGAACCCCTTCTGGTTTGGGAGAGGTAGAGGATGGGAAATTTTCCCTAATCTGTTCAGAAAACAAAGCAAACTAAAAACAATCATCTTTGCCTTTGGTCAGCTCCAATCAGTGTTGCCCTTCAGCTTGTTGCCGGCCTCCAATTTAAATTTGATGTTCTTCCCTGCTCTGTGTTATCCTAGCAACAGCCCTGTGAGGAAGTTCAGGTCCAGATGCGAACTGCAATGTTTCCAGTCTTTTTCTGACATCCTAACTGAAGAGTGCAGAATTCTTTCACAAAAAGGGCCGATTCAGGGCGTTGTGCTGTATGAATTTGAAGGGCCTTCCACCTTTTCCGTTCTTACCCACACAACACACATCCGTTTTTCAATTCTAATCCTCAAACTATCCAACTGGCTCACTCAGCCAACACTGATTAACTAAAGCCGGCTAATACTTAAGACAATGGAATTAACGACGTATTAGCATGGCAGCTAAGTAATGAGGTGGGCCACAGTCCCCCAAAGATGCCGAGAAGTGGAGCAGGGCAGGGGCCGAAAGATGCTGCTTTCTATAAGATGGGAGCAATGGGATCTCAATTCCCTCTCTTGGTGGTATGGAGTTTAGCAAAGAGATACTTGGGAAAAGACAGGCATTAGGAATAAATCCTTCATAGGATTATTATTTTTTTTAAGAAGAAAAACTTTGCTGGAAGATGCTGCAGTGACCTTCGCAATTCACCAGTGTGTTTGCAAAATTCACCTCTTCTCAAAGCATCATTAATACAGTGCCCTGAAATAAAGTAAGTTTAATCATGGGTGAACGTTTCCCTTCCCTTCTGTTATTTGAAGTAGTTAACCTTCCCTGTGTGAGCTTAAGTGGACTCCAGGTGGAGGACAGGAAGGCCTGGAGGAATGTTGTCCATGGGGTCACGATGGATCAGATGCAACTTCGCAACTCACAACAACAAAACCTTCCCTGGCTGGCCTTACTGTAGCCTAGAGCTGCCTTCAGCCCCAGCCGGTGTTGGAGATGCTGGGAGCTGGAGCCCAACACAGCTATGGTTGAGTGGTAGAATTTGTGCTGCCCTTCAGAGAGGAAGGAAACTCACTTAGCCTCACATACAGCACCATTGGAAGGATCTGACCCTTACTGGCTGGAGCCCATGAGCATTGGGAAATGCTCTTGATAGAAGATTTTGAAATGCTGCTTGTGTTTATGGAGGTCCTGCGTTTATCCTCTTGTACCCAAGGAGATTGGAAATCAAATAGGTCAAACTCTTGCTCCATTATTCCAAAATTATGTGTTCTGCCAGAATGTCTCAAGCAAAGAAGTGCTGTTTTCCCTCATACTTAAAAAAAAATAATCTAGTAATGTCATGGACTGAACTTGAGACCTGCCTTGACATTCTAGTTTTCTGCTTGCGAAGAGAAATCTCGTAGCCCGGAGAAGAAATTGACTGTGCTTTGCTGCCTTAGGCAGAACAGGGTTACGAGCTTTTCTGGCATTTGTGAGCATAGAACCATAAGCCTACTTTTCTTCTCATTTTGGATTTGGAACATGGCTTACCTTATGCTGGGCTAGTTCTGGGAGGGATCTCCGGACATGCTCTTGGAGCCGATACAACGCGACAGATGGCTCATTGGCCAAGATGTACATACTCTCTGTGAACTTGTCTGTCACTGGAAAAAGGAAAAGTGCTTTTATTGCTTCATTTCTTACCAAGAAAGTCTTGCTTGCCCACGTTTCTAGTGTTGGAGCAGCAACACCGCTGTTTACGTAATTAAATGCCACCAACCATGTGCCAGGGGGTGGATCAGCTGCTCTGGGGAAGGCGTTTGGTTGGCATGTGCTAAGGGGGACGTGTTAGTGGGATGTTCAGCCTGATCCAACAGGGCTCTTCTTAAAAGGGGTACTGGGATTGGGCAGGGCTGGGGAGACAGTGAAGGAGGTAGAGGAGAGCCAGTGTGGTTAGACGGGACAGTGGAGACTGGAATGCAAATTTCCACCCCTGGGCCATGCAGCTCACTGGGTGATTTTGGGCCAGTCACTGACTCTCAGCCTAAGCTACCTAACAAGACTGTTGTGAGGAGGACTTTGCAAGCCTCTCTGGTTTCCTTGCAAGAAAAGTGGAAATGAAACAAATCTGTTCTATTTGGCAGGGGAAGGGGAATAGAGCAGAGAAAGATCAACATTTCAAGGCGAAAGGTTAATAAATACAAAAATAAAAACATAAAGGGAGAGGTGCCAGAGATGAATGGGCCTCCATGAGAGGTCGCTGAGGCCCCATCGGTGCGGGTGTTCAAGGATAGGCTGGACGTCCAAATGGTGGGCATGTCGTGAGCGGAGCCGGCTGGTGCCGGAGGTCAGACTAGATGGTCCGGGAGGCCCCTTCTGACTCGCTCTGTTTCTATGTTTCTATGCAGTATCGCCAGGAAAGCACACACACACACTGAAGGGAAATGCACTTTGCACAAGTTTAGAGGAACTCTTGTTTTGTTTGGTTTTTAGGGGACAACTAATGGTACTGAACAGAGATTCTGGCACGAGCGCTCCACAGTGCTGTGAGCGGGCTGATAACACCCCCCAACTGTCTCAGCTGGGGGTAAAGTACAAACCAAGCCCCCGCTGCTCTCATTCCCGCCCGGACCTCTTTCCGTGTGACACGACCGGAAGTCACCGCGGCCGTTACCTTTCTTCACCTTCAGCTGCATCTCGGGCTCTTCCATCTTCCCGGGACGAGCCCGGTCCGGCGGACGAGGCGACTGGATAGCGAACTCAGAGCGGGAAATCTTCCAGCGGAGGAACTTCCGGCAGGCAGTGTGCATCGTCCCAAACAGTCCCTCCCGGAAACACGGCTTGGTGAAAAGGGTTCCCATTGGTTTTGCTCTGACGTCTGCGCCTTCTTGCCATGGTTTAGGGATGAATTTAAAGCCTGGGGCCGCCGCAGGTGCTAGGACTCAGAGCTGAAAGGATTTCAGGTTTAGAAACTCACTGACCCGCCTCCGCATCTCCCTTATAGAAAGACAATGCATGCCTTCTTACGCATATTTGCTCAGAAGGTAGGATCTAAATGCAATGCAGTAGCAACATCTTATACTGTTGTCTCAACCGAGCAGTTCTGACAAACCATAGCTTGTTAACTATAAACAACCCATAAAGAGAATCCACGGTTTGTTGCTGGGTTACCAACTGTAGGTTGTTCATGATCAAGCGTTTACTCTCTCTTCTGAACGAGTCACTTTTAGCAGCTCCAAGACAAGCAGAACTCATACTAGTGACCACCCCAGCTGGGTAAACCGCAGGGAATTAGCCCTGTTGAATGCCTGTCTGCTGTTAAAAGCTGCTGGGGGGGTTTGCTGGGGAGAGGGGCCATGTTTTAGGGTTCTGGACCTAGTCGTGTCAGGTATGGACAGTCCTTAGATGCCAATCTGTATGCACTTAAGCCCTGTGGCAGTGGGATACCCTCCTGCCGTGTCTGCCCAGCAGAGCCCAGGCAGATGCCCCAAATCCTGCCTGCATGGCTCCTGGGGCGGTTGTTACTGGTGTCGCTGTGAGGGGAGCTGTCAACTTGACACTGGGCACTGGTGCTGGAGATGCAAACCCCAGCGCCTGGCCCTTTAAGATCAGCCGAGCCCGGAAAAGCCGCACTTGCAGGTAAAGGCAGCTGATAGGCGGACCTGAAGCGCGGGGCGGAGCCAAATTCCAGCCGCTCATTCATAAGTTAAGCCTTCTTCCGCACTCGCTTGGCAGCCCTTAAAGGGCCAGCCCGCCTGGATAAGGTGTGTGTGTTTTTCTCTTTCCTCTTGCTCGTTGGAAGCAGGAGGAGCTGCTGTCAGTTGCATTGTGGGAACGGAAAGTTACTTTCTGTTTTGGAGTGCGAGGGTGGCGGGGGCGCGAAGGTGTGAAGGGGGCAAGAGGAGGCAGTGAGGGGCCACCCGCCGAACTGGGGCCCCTGGCTGGCATGGCTTGACTAGCTGACGGGAAGCAGAGAAAATTCCTTCTGGCGCACGCTGGAGTGGACAAAAGCAGCAGCAACTGCAGGAAAGGAGCTGCTGAGGAGGGGGCTTCTCCTCTTCCAGGAACTGGCACTGGGGTGGGTTATGAATGAGATCAGGGCCAGTCCTGCTGTTCAGATAGATTTTGGAAGGGGTATTGGCACTCTCCCCCTACCTACAACCTGGTCCTCACTCCCACTGGCAACAGAACCAGTTTGCTTTATCATGTTAACAGTGCAACCACTGGAGGGGGGGAGGGTTCTGCCTGGCACACTGCCCCTACCAAGCCTCGGAATAAGCTGGCTCATTTGTTTTCCATGGCTTGTGTTGGAAACCTGCAACCACGGGAGCTAACCTGAAAGGGTTTGTTCTTTGATTGATTGCTTTCTTATGTTTCTGCCTTGCCTTCTTTCCTTTCACAGGGAATCCAAGGCAGCTTACAAAACCATCACCTCCAATTTACCTTTGCAACAATTCTGTAAGGTAAGCCAGGCTGAGAGTCTGGGACTTGCTCCAAGGGCAGCTTTATGGCTAAGGAGTGAAGAGGGGCGCTTGAATCCAGATTTCCTGGGACCCAGTCTGCCATTTTCACCACTATACTCCACTGCATCTCTTTGATTTTAGTGGCTAGGTATTTATGAATGTAATTTTGATTCTCCCTAGTCATGTAACGTCGGTGTGAGCTTAAGTGGACTCCAGGGGATGGTGGAGAACAGGAAGGCCTGGAGGAATGTTGTCCATGGGGTCGCGATGGGTTGGATGTGACTCCGCAACTAACAACAACAGTCATGTAACATCCAGGCCTCTTTCAACTTAATTCAAATATTATTTGACTTTGTACGGTGTTGTATAAGAATCCTCCCTCTCTCCCCCTGTGAACTTCCAACAGAGGTAGGGCTAGACAGGAACCAAACCAATGAAGATCTAAGAACTGTAGCAGTTAAGAAACTAAGTTACAAACGTCTCGCTTGAATTTCATCTCTGCTTTAAGTTCAGTTGGTGGCCTTAGGTGAGCTGCCCCCTCTAATCCTCAGTCCCACTCACATCTGCAATAGAAGGTTTTCAGTATCAGATGCCTATCAGTTTCACATATGTATATTAACTGATGGGTGGGAGAAACGGACAAGAAGCTATATCGGCTACGTTTCTCTGCAGAAGTGCTGGGCAATTATGGTCTGGAGAAGTCCTGATTTCTTGTTCAAAGATTAATAGACTTAGATGTTCAATAATTGAGAACTTCTGCTAATAAAACGTATTCTTCTCTATTTCATCTTAACTGCTATTCGGATGGATTTACTCCAGCCCCATAACTGTACACATTAACTACCCCAAATCACAGGAGAGTATTTATTCTTGCCTGTTTTAATGTGCTACCAACAGCACAATGAAAAGGACAAGTTAACAAGACCCTGTTCAATGAACGGGGATGTTACTTCAGTGCTGGAGCAGCAGAAGCAGCGGAACACATTCTCTTATATTGTAGTTTTTATAGGGACTGCAGTGAGAAATTGATTAAACCATTAACAACAGATCTCTATGGAAATAATTCCTCCACTCTCGTATCTGTTTGCTTAAGGGATGTATCCTCTGACGTTACTGGAAATATTGCCAATTTTTTTAATGACAGCAATGCAGATTAGGGAAAATGTAGTAACCCACTTGGGTAAAAATATTGTATAAATTGTACTTGTTTTAACTGGCTTTTAATTTTTCTACTGTTATTTTATCTGTTTATTAATCTTCCTGGTCTGTGACCATAAAATAAAAACTAACCAATCTTAGATCTGATCCAGCAGGGTTTTCTTACATACATACATTCATTTATTTATTTATTTACTTACTTACGTACTTTATTTGGGTATTTCTAACTCATCCATTACGGTTTGTCTCTGGATGGCTTGCAATATAAAATACCTAATAAATACACCATAATACACATAATAACATACTTAGCTTGTTGTAAAGATTAAGAACTACAAAAATGTTAGTAATTATGATTATTTTTCCATAACGTGCATTCATCCTGCTGGTTAATCCAGTGAGGTGGAATGGCCTACAAAACTCAGCATCCCCCAGCTAAGAATGCTGGGAGTTGTAGGACATTTTTTGTCCAAAGATATATCAGACGGTTCCTTAACATTGCAAGGTTTTCTCCTACCTGCTTTTGAAGAAGTTAGTGGATAAAACTATTTGGAGAAAGCTACATCTTGAATCTCCATACAGGAAAGCAGTGATAACAAAAAAGATTTAAATATCAAAATTAAAAATGAAAATAGACAGTATTCTATTCCAGCCCTATCTTGTTCGGTTATCATTCTGTTCCAGGATGTGTACTGGACAGCAGAAATTTAGTGTTTCAGATGGATGTGCCAGTGTAAGAATTTCTGGGCAGCGCCACATTCAAATTTTTATTTCAATATGGGATTTACTTTTTAATATTCCTCACTATTGCCACATTCCTCTAAGACAATTGGAAAAGTGGTCCAGCCCTTATTATGTTCACAACATCCCTGTGAGGTAGATTACACTGAAAAGTGAGGACTGCCCTGGTGTTCCCCAGAGAACAAGGCTTTCCCCATTATTTTCTTTTCCATACAGTTTGGTTCTGTTTTGTTGAAAATCAGATTAAAAAAAACAACAGTATAAGCAAACTAGGAATTGAGAACCTGTGGCCTTCCCAATATTGCACTACAGCCTCCATCAACCAGCATGGCCATGGAGAGGAATGATGGGCATTGTAGTCCAGCAAGATAGTGAGAGAATCCACCAGTGCATGACCCTTGCAGCTGAGCAGGATTTGAATTCAGGCCTTGTTACTCTTAAGTCTTACGAGTTTTCTTACTCTTCTGTCCCAGAAGTTGTGAGGCGCTGCAGGGCCTGACAAGGCAAACACCGTAGGAGCTTTTGCACGTTCTGGAGAAGTTCACATGGCAGCTATGACCCAAAGCACCAACCTGGGAGATCCGAAAATATCTTCTAGTGACAATGAGGATAGCGACACACCAGTAATCCTACACTTGTACCCGTGCTCAGACGGCAAAGATGACCAGAATCCGGGTCAAGGTGGTGCTGCCACCAACGGTAGGTTCCCCAAGCTAGCACATGGCTAGGAAGAAGGGACCCTTTTAATAAATTTCTGCATTATTTCTGGTTGCATGGTTCACATGGCAAAACCCTGGCAGTGCCAAATGTACGCTACAATTTTAATGGAGGACAGATAAAGGAAAAGAAAAGGCAGAATGCCATGCCAGCCCTGTGGCATTCATAGAATCTCTGCTTTCATGCACAAATCAAAAAGGAAGCTTCTAGTCCTCATGATTTCAAAAGCCTGCTTGGAGGTACCCAGGTGCGATTTTAATGCAACTTCAGGAACTGGACAACTGGTTGAACCAGGCTGTAATCCTATACACACTTCACTTTGGAGTCAGTTCCATTGAACTCAATGGGTCTTTGGCCTGAATAGAACTTCCACAGGATTGGGCTGTATGTTTTCCAGTTCTCAGTTGGCAAAAGAAGAGGGTTTAGGTGTATAGCTGATGTGCTCTGTCTCCAGGATAGTGAAATCAGACTGAATTGAGATGAAAATGTAGATTACATTTGTGCAAATAAGTTAAATTTATGTCAGAGTAGAATTTAAGTTGCTTATGGATTTTGATCTGGAATCAAGCCAAATCCTACATTTGAATCTTCTCCCACGCTAACTGGTTACCTTTCAGATTTTCATTTATTTAGTCTTCAATTTGTACGCCACCAATGAATCCTGATGGTTTCTCTAGGCAGCTGACACTAAAAATACATTTTTCTGGATCTCAATGTCCTTTTCAGTTTCAACAGCCCCAGCAAGCATGGACAATCGTCATGGATGCTGGGAGTTGTACTCCCAAAGATCTGGAGGCTGAGGAAGATTTACCCAATCAGGGTTGGGCAACTTGTACTTTTCTATCTGTTTTGGACTACAACCCCCATGGGCCTTAGCCAACAGTAAGAGATGGGGATCGTGGATGAAAACAGCTGGAAGGCTACAAGTTGATCACCTGAAATAACCTTCTCTGCTCTCACTCCCTTTCCTTCTTCTCCTCCTGCCATCACCTCTGCATCAATATACTGATTGTAACCTCCGTGGGGCAGAGCACTATATTTTGGATCAGTTTCTCAGTTCTGAGCCTGCTGGGGTGGGGACCAGTCCTTTCCTTCTGTGCAAAGAGCACGGACACAGAGTGTGTTTGAAATAATCAGAGTCGGGGCTGGCAGACAGCGGGTCCGAATTTTGCTGGCGTCCTGCCAGCCCCAAGGGAAACAGGCCATTCCTAAACCTTGGAACCTCCCCCAAGAGTATGGCAGTGAGGGAAAGCACATCTATTCTGCCTCTTTGGGGGAGCAGATCCTGGCTCAAGATCACCCCATCTTATGTTTACCCCTTTCAGATGGAGGCCCCTTGAAGCATTCGACCACCTTGACAAACCGCCAGCGGGGAAACAAAGTGTCTGCTTTGCCGGCCACATTGGACAGTGAGTTTTTTCGAAGGGGTACTAGGGTGGGCCTAGTTTGCCCATCTGTGAGAGCAGCTAGGTGGCGCCCACCAGCGAGCAATGCAGGGCCTTTTCTGCAGTGACCCCATACTCCTGGAATAAGTTGCCAGCAGGTTCCGCCAGGCCCCATCACTGCAGTCTTTTAAAAAGGCCTGTGGACATATTTCAGTGTTGACCTTCCCCTCCCATGTCTGCCGTTTGCTATTTTTACTATGTCTTTATTCCATTTTCTTTTTTTATTTCTTTTTTTGCTGTTGGACTCTCCCTTCAGCGGGCTTTTGTTCAGGATGCCAGCTGAGAAATGTTTTAAATAAATCATTTTCTTGCATAACATGTGATCACAGTGACTGTTTCATGAAAAAGTCCTACTCATGCCTACCTGGAAATGAAGAAGGGAGAGCTGGTTGAATGGAGGAGAAGAGAGTTTTAAAACCTTCCCATTGAAATCATCAATACATGATTTTTTTCCCTAAATTTTCTAAATAATGAGTGTCCTGGTAAACACTGCAGGGGGATGAATAGTATTTCTGGGGGGCAGGAGGGAAAGATGGGGCTTATTCCTCCTTTGAAAATAGATCAGAATACCATTATGCAAACTAAGAGTGATTTAAATTTGCATATGTGTAAAGGGCTCAGGATTTATTCTAAAATATCTCAGGTTTAGCTTGCTTAGGCATAGAATTTATTTATGTAGTGGTTCTACACCTGACTTCCCTTCTTAATTATTTTGTTTTTTAGCACTGTCTATTCACCAGCTGGCGGCTCAAGGCGAGCTCATCCTGTTGAAGGAGACTTTGAGAAAAGGTGAGATATGAATACAAGCATGTCTTCCAGTCTGGGAGGTTGGGGGATGGAATTTCCGAAGTGGGAAGACTGCCAGGAATGCAAGATTCCTGCATGGAGCTGGGCGCTGACCCCTCCAGTTCTTCTTATTCCTGTCCACTGGGACTGCTCTTAGGAATACTGGAAGCTGCCTTAACACTGAAGTAACATTCTAGTCCTCATGGCTGGAAAGGAAGAGTCCAGTCTCAACACTGACTCTTCTTGCTGATGGCAGAGTGTAGGATATGGAATAATCAGTTCAAGCTGTGACAACCCAGGTTTAGGCTGGGCATCAGGAAACGCTTCCTCATGGTCAAAGCAACACGCCAGTGGGACCAGCTGCCTGGAGAGGTGGGGGCTCTCCCACACTGGAGGCATCCAGAAAGAGGCTGGACAGCCACCTGAGTGGAGTGGTGTGACTTGGTGTCCTGCAACTGCAGGGGGTGGACCTGATGGCCTTCATGGCCCCTTCCAACTCCACTCTTCTGTGATTCTAAGAAAGCCCTATGAGGAGAGACTGAGAGAACTTGGCACTTGCCTTTCCTGTTCAGCCTTGAGAAGAGAAGAATTGAAGGGATAGCCTTCGTAAAGTACTGCAAAAGCTATCCCAAAGGGGAAGGCCAAGGTCTCTTCTTGCTGATACCAGAGTGTAGGATGCAGAACTATCAGCTCAGATTCAGGCTGGATATCAGGAAGAGCTTCCTCACGGTCAGAGCGATAGGGCAGTGGGACCAGCTGCCTGGAGAGGTGGGGGCTCCCCCACACTGGAGGCATCCAGAAAGAAACTGGGCGGCCACCTGAGTGGGGTGGTGTGACTTGGTGTCCTGCAACAGCAGGGGGTGGACCTGATGGATGGCCTTCAGGGCCCCTTCCAACTCCACTATTCCGTGATCCTATGACTAGTACTGAGGACTTCCCAGGTTATAAAGGTAGGATCTTTTTCCTGCTCTGCACAGAGAAGCTGCTGGGATGAAACCTTTGCAGCACAACCTTCATTAAAAAAATAGTCTAAAAAGGTCAAGAAGCAGCAAGCAGCTGGGGCAGAGGCAAGTACCAAGTCAGGGCTGGGGACACCCTGTGGAGGAGCCTGGGAAGTGGGGGCGGAGTGGGGGGCTGCTTTTGTTTGGCAACAGAAACGCTCCTTTGCTTCACAGGTGAGAACTTGTTAAACAAGCCGGATGAGAGGGGCTTCACCCCTTTGATGTGGGCCTCTGCTTTTGGAGAGATCGAAACCGTCCGCACTATGCTGGAATGGGTAAGGACTGGGCATTGGAATCACAGTGGGATGGATGTGTACCTGTACCTGACTTCCTACCTTTCGGGATTTTGCAGCAGAGCCGATACTGCTGACTTTTGCTTTCCCAGAGAACAGTCTACATTGATTAATAAAACTCTAGTCCTGGAGGGCAGGACACAAGAGGAAGGGGGCCGAGACGGGTGCAGGGGAAGCAATCTCCAGGCTCCCACTCTTGCTTAGAGGGTTTTTGCCCTGCACTGCTACCGTGTTCCCCGAAAATAACACCAGGTCTTATATTAATTTTTGCTCCAAAAGATGCACTAGGGCTTGTTTTCGTGTACAACAACCTACATTTATTCATTTATCATTTTAATGTTCAGTTGCTCTGGTTCTATTTTGTGATTTACTGCTTATTGTTTTATACATTATTACTGTTTTAATTCGTCCATTTCATGGGTCCTGAAACTATGGCCCACAGGCCGGATCCAGTCCGCCATGCCCATTTGGGCCTGATTGCTCACAAGGAAGTCCGGAGAAAACAATCTCTGTGCATGCCTGCCCCGCCGCGCGGCACCCGCCCACACTGCCTTGGCGACCCGCGCCTATCGCCAGCCCCTTTCAACTGGCCCCCTGTTCAAAACGTTTGAGGACCCCTGGTCTATCTGTAGTTGTTGTTGTAAATTGTTTTTTTTTTAAAAGCACTGTAAGCCGTCCTGAGATATTTATATAATAGGATGGCATATAAAAGCTTTTGATAAGTAAAATAAAATTTATTCATGCACAAAAAGCTACAATTATTCAAATACAGTCGTACCATCTTCTTCTGCAACATCGTCCTAACGCTCCAAACCCTGAATTGTGTTGCAACAGACGTACTAAATGCATCCGTCTGTCTGATGCTCTTAACTGGGGCTTACTTTTGAAGGAAGGCTTCTATCACGAACATCCTAAGGCTTATTTTCCGGTTAGGTCTTATTTTTGGGGAAACAACTGACCGCCTCTTCACTGTGATGGAATTTTGGGGCGGGGCAGCTTTTTAGGGCCCAACAGCCCTTTGGCTGAAGGATGTAGTCCAAAAGCACATGAAGAATATACTTTCCAGACTAACATTCCAAAAGGCATGGCATTAGGAAAGTTCTTGGGCGAAAGGAAAACGAGGGGGCACACAGAAAATAGGAGGAAGGCAGGCAGAGCCTCCTGCCAAGTTTTATATAGCATTAAACCAAGCTCTCCGCATTTGGGGTGAAGTGAACTTAAGGTGCCGGAAATGAAAACTGGGGAGGAGTGGAAAAGGGCCGATCTTTTGGCAAACCTGCCGATCTCCACAGGGTGCTGATCCCCACATCTTGGCAAAGGCGCGGGAAAGTGCGCTGTCTCTCGCCAGCACAGGTGGCTACACGAACATTATCACCTTGCTCCTGCAGCACGATGTGGACATTAACACCTATGATTGGGTAAGCCTTGCTGCCGTCGGGGACCGAAGCGACAGCCAGGTGGAGTCACCTGAGCAGGGCAGGCTGATCTTTCCCAGGGGTCCCCAGGGCATGGCTCAGTTCGATTCGAACTGCAGAAGAGGCCTGGTGGGAGACGTGGGAACCTGGAACCCCAAGGACCCTGCTCCCCAAATGGCCACGACTCACCCTATTGAATCCCCTCTGCAGAATGGCGGGACCCCACTCCTGTATGCCGTCCGGGGAAACCATGTGAAAAGCGTTGAGGCTTTGCTAGGTAAGTTCTCGGGTCGGGAGACATGTCCTCAATGCAGCAGGGCAAGGTTGCAAGTTTCTAGGCCCTGGTGGAATTGCGCAGATTCCTTGGGTCACCTGCTTGGGAGCTGCGAGGCAGTCTTTTCACCACTGCAGTGTGGAGGAGGCAGCCTTCGAACTTCCAGAATGATCCCAGAAGCCAAGAAAGGGGCCCTGATTTGCCCCACTGCTAGAGCTCAGAAATGCCTCTGGCACAATAACATTTCTGAATTTTCATTTCGGTTGCAGCCAGTTTTCCTACCAAGGCATCAGCGCTCAGGGCGGCTGACGAAAACAAAAATAAAAAATCTCGGATAAAGCTAGCTGTGGTCTGTGACACGTTTGTGCCACACCGGTGTGCACATGGACTGTGTGTTCTCAAATGTTTGCAGTGTGCTAAATAAAAGACCTGTTTTGCCGGGTGTGAGAATTCTTCCTTGTCCAACCCATTCGAAGGTCAAGATTTCCTCCCAGGCTCTGCTAGCAGCTTGAATGTGCCCAGTCTGACTCTGTTAGTTTCGCCTTCCATCAAGACCAGGCCAAGAAGTGCTACTTTGGGGAAGTGTCTGTTTGTGGGGAGGGGGGGCAGTTCTGGGCATCAGGAATGAGTGAGGATCCACCAGGACAAGTCTTAGTTGTGTTTCGGACTCCCCTTCTTGCAAGTGAGCCAAAAATGCCAGTTTGCTTCTTCCATGGGGTGGAAGGAACACAGAGGAGGACTGCGATCCAATTCCTGCTTACATCAGAGTAAGCCTCCCAGAATGCAAGAGGGCTTCGTTTAAAAGCATAGGAGAGTGTGGTTTATGTGCCTTTATCATTAGTTATATTAACTGTTTTTATTGCACTGCTCGCCCCAAGGGTTTCAGCAATAGAGGTGCCCCTACATTGAATAAATCAAAGTTTATATTCAAAATATAACTTCATATCTACCTTTTCTTATCTTATAAAGTGCATTTAAATGTTTTAAATGTGCATTTGTGTGTGTAAATGTTATTAACCACATATATAAATGTGGGGGGTGCCTGTTTATTGGCTACGGGTTTGTCAGTCTTCAAGTTTCCTCAGCAACTTGCCTATATTATTATTATTATTATTATTATTATTATTATTATTATTATAACATTTCTATGCCGCCCCTTGCCAAAACCTCGGGGCGGCTTACAACACAATAAAATACATTGAAATACAATAGAACATAATAAATTACCATTAAATACATATATTTAACTTTGCAATAACTTGCAATATTTAACTTTGCTCCACATCGTGGGATTACTACTGATTAGCAGGATTTTCGGCCAATTAACCATGACAAACATTCATGGATAAATGGATATCGATCGTGCTTTTAAAACAGAATAATAATTTCAGTATTTCCGCCCTCTCCTTCCAGACCATGGTGCCGATCTGACGACGGAAGCGGATTCTGGGTACACGCCAATGGACCTCGCTGTTGCTTTGGGATATAGAAAAGGCATGTTTTGGAAGGCGGGTGCGGGGTCCTCTTGATCGTTAGGGAGCCCCCTGCCGAGGCTGCCTGGATGGCAGAAGAGAAGTCGGAGCCCCCGAGAGAAATTACAAGCCACCCGAGGGCCTGACCTAGCATCCTGCTGCTCCCCGGAGCCACTGGGCCTCAGCCGCTTTCGCTGAACCTCCAGCGTGCAGTGGCAGCTGGAACCTGGCCTGGCTGCGCCCACCTTTCCCCATTGCCCAGGGGGCTGCAGAGGGGCCAGATTCGGCCCACGAGCTGCAGGTTCCACACCACTGTCATAAGTGGAATTGGTTTTATTTTAAAATGCTCAAGAATTATTCTTTTCTTGGTTTCTAGTTCAACAAGTGATCGAAAAACATATTCTCAAGTTATATCGGAGCAATGAGATGGAGTGAGATGCTTACCTGGTTGGCTGGGGGAGGGCACGGTGACGCGTGCCCCTCCCCGCACACCTCCGTTTTCTACGCTGCAAAGATTGGATGGAGGAGGCAGAACATCCAGCGGTGTGGACTGGCTGGCTAGAAAAAGCGTGTGGCAAGCGGTAGTGGTTGAACAGCTGAGAGAATGGGAGATGAAGAGAAGCAACGGGGATTTTTAAAGTAGGCTCTGGCCTGAATAAAAGGGGGGGGGGGAATGGACTCCCGAAACACCTGGGACAATATTCTCCCTATAAAAGACACCTCCAGCCTCTCTCCCACAACATCCAGGTTCTGTGTCCCAGAGGCAGCGCTTACCGAGGCAAAACAAGCTGGCTCGAGTGAGCGAGCCAAGCTGCAAACAAGAGAAGACAATTCCCCCCCTCCATCTTGCTCTTGCTATCAAACCCGGGATATACTGTATTTTTCTGTCTATAAGATGCCCCCATGTATAGAACGCCCCCCACTTTTACTGATCTCCAAGCAAGCGAGCTGCTGCTGCGTGCATGCATGCCTGCCTCCTCGCCCCCTCCGTGCCGGTCTCCCCTCCCCCTCCCCAGTGTGCCCATGGTTCTCCTCTCGGCCCCCCGTGTATAAGACGCCCCTCCATTTTTAGGTACGTATTTTAAAGAAAAAGTATCATCTTATACATGGAAAAATACGGTACTTTGTGTGTGCAAGAAGCATTTTAGTTGTTTCCTGCTTCTGTCTGAGCAGATGGCTTTGCAGGGATGGGTCTTCTCACAGATGGGGTGAATCGGGGCTATCTCCAAGCAAGCAGGCAAGAAAACTTTTATAAATTAAAGAGCTGCTTTCTTTTAATTAAAAAAACCTGTTTTTTGTTGTGGTTTCTTTTGCAACGAAGCGTTGGAATGAACCCATCTCTGTTCCACTTTCTGATCACCTTTATAGGGCAGGTTTTACTCTTTGCTTCCTCGGTATTCCCCCTGACCCTCCCCACTCCCATACTGGGATTTGGGGTTTGTGCATGCAAACCGCACCATGTTTTGGAGACAGGTTAGATGCAAACATACTGTATAAAACCCATAAATTCTGCACACTACAACTGCATACAGAAGACAGAATTTCCTTTCGGGGAATATTTATTGGAAAAAGTTTGTTTCCAGGAGGCACTGAAATCCCCAAGGGGCTGGTGGAAGGTAAACGAGATATTAGTAAATTCTTTAAGCTCACATCAGAATGCCAAAAATTGGAATGCTGAGGATCCTAAAGTCTTCCATACCACTGGAACGGTTGTCACCTGATGAGCAGGTCCCTGCCAGACAATCCCTTCAGTATCCCCATCCCTAGTTCTTTAGGGCTTCGTAAATACTTCCCAAAATCACGGGCTGGTCGTATGTACAAGGCTGTCTCCTCCAATGATGCCCAGCACAGCTTCGGGATCCGTTGACGGTCGGGATCCGTTGCGCCCGGATGCCACGGAAACCCTCGTCCCCGGCAGCCCAGTCTTGCACTAGAACCTTTTGCCCAGAACCTCAAGTCGGTAGACGATGATGCGGCCAAAGAAATCCGTGCTGTTGCAGAAGCTGATCTTCAGTTTATCTGCTGCGGGGGCTCCTTCCAGGGGGAAGCTGTGGGAAGACGTTAAGGCGAGCAGAGGGGATGGAGAGCCAGTGTGGTGTAGTGGTTAGAGCTGGGACTCAGGCGATCCGGGTTCGAGTCCCTGCTCGGCCATGGAGCCAACTGGGTGGCTTTGGGCCAGTCACAGACTCTCAGCCCAACCAACCTCACAGGGTTGTTGTTGTGGGGAGAAGATGGAGGAGGAGAGATGATGTAAGCTGCCTTGGGCCCTTTGTAGGAAAAAGGCAGGATATAAATTGAAAAATAAATAAAACCCGGAACCCAATGAGGCTAAGGAATCCCCCAAGAAGAGGGACACTGCCTCTCTGCAGGGGGACTGCGCTACTCTTGTGTGTGGTGTGGGCAAATGTGTCCCAAGGTCACACCCCAGACAGGTCTTACTGCACCAATGAAGGCACAGGCCTCCTCCTCAGTGACACGGGCAGGGCATCCATCTTTCCAGGGCTCCGCTGACTGGCCCTCATGCAGCCCATGGCTGGACACAGCTCCTCCTGCCTGCTGGGTTGCAGAAAGGATATCTGGAGAGCGTTGGTATCTTCTGGGTAGAATTCAGCAACCTGGGAAAGCTCTTCTCCTTTTCTGGAACCTTAGGAGATTTTAGAAAGGGGAGAAGACTATGGGATAGCGGCAACTCTGAAAGGAGGTTCCAAAGGGCAGCATGGGGAACCCCCAGTTCTTCCCCCACCCCCTACACAGAAAAAGTCAGGCAACGAGAGGGCTCCTTGCCCACTGAAGAACTAAGCCACTTTCGTGTTAGGTGTAACTTACCTCTTCAGCAATATAAATGGTTGCACAGGGAATCCTGGCAGTGGCTTTTAAGACGACCAAATTGCAGGCGTCTTTCCCCATTAGTTGCCCTCAGCATCTGGCACTGAGATAGACTGCCTCTGAACAGAGAGGTTCTACTAAGCTGACTTAATGCATCAGACCAAGAGGGCCTGTCTAGCCCAACAGCCTGTTTCAAAGAGCGGAAAAGCTTCCAGTGTATCCCACGAGAGAGGAGTGAAGGGAAAGCGTGGGGGGCGCCAGGAAAAGAGGGCATGGCCACCCACATCAGCACTTGCGAATACGCAACCCTTACCTTGCACGGTACACTTTTGGCTGGCAAACCCCCCTTGGAACTGAATCTGGATAAGGGACGCCTGGACAGTCCGTGGAAATTCCAGCACCAACCACTGGGTGGCGCCCTGACGAGAAATTTTACGGGAAAGGAAAGCATGGAAAGATGCTGGTGCTTTGCTCTGTCTTCAATCACAGAGAAAAAGCCCACAGAAAGAACAATGCAAGCCTCGGGAAACAAAGAACAGCAATGCGCAAGGGTGGGATTCAGTTGCAGGAAAATTATTATTATTACATTTTTATTTTATGCAGAGCAGAGCTGCCAGGGGACCGGTCGTTATTCTCATATAACACCGGTCCTCTACCAGCTACACAGGCTTCCTGAAGGCGCGCCTGTTCCCTTACTTGTCCTCACGCCCCCTAAGATCTGTGGGAGAGGCTCTGCTCCGGGACCCCTCTTTAAAGGAGATAAAAAGAACACCTACCTGGAGCAGGGCCTGCTCTGTGGTGGCACCCAGATTATGGAATGCGCTCCCCGGAGAGGTGCGCCTGGTGGCGAGTTTATATTATTTTTGGCACCAGATTAAAACATGTTTATTTAATGGCTATTTTAAAAACTAACATTTTATCGCTGAACAGTCCCTTTCTTTGTTTCTGGTTTCTTGTCTTTATGCAATCTTTACTGAATTTGTTATTTATAAAGATGGTTTTATTGTATTTTAATTCTATGTATTGTGAGCCATCCTGAGATGCCAAGGCACGTGGTGACGGCATACAAAAGTTATAAATAAATAAATAAACTGCCCATAGCCAAAGCTCTCTGGACAGGTGACAGCAATAATCATAGAATCATACACTCAAGTCACCCATCCCGGTTCTGACCACGCCTGACCCTGCTTAGCTTCCAAGATTAGGCAGGATCAGGCACTTCAGGCTATCTCCATCCAGGGGGTGGGGGCAAGCATCCAAGGGGAGCCCTCCTGCTTCGGTCAAGGAAAGCAGCTTGGGACAATGTCTCCTTGCTGCTTGTTCATGCATTCTCTCCTGGCCCCGTGGACCTAATTAAGCAGAGGCTGACTTGGGGGCCTTCAGAAGCGTGCTCCAGGCCCTGGAGGAATCCGTGTGCTCTCCAGTCTGAGATTGGCAATAACAGCCAGGATTCCCATCTGGGCCCTTTCCGGGCAAAAGAAACCAGGGATAAAAGACAAACCTAGCAGCAAAAAATAAAATTGGGACAACATCATCAAATCAGGTTAATACTAGGGCAGGCGAGAGCACGAGAAGCTATTCTTAAACTGCCAGGAAGCTTAAACGGGAAAGATCATAAGGTAGGCACCTGGTGAACCTCTCTGGAGGGGATGTTCCGCAAAGGAGAGGCCACCACCAAAAAGGCCCCCTTTCTCGTTGCCACCTGCCTAGTCTCACCTGGCAGGGGACCAACATGGAGGCCTCCAGACTATTTTAATGTCCCCATAGATAAATTTATCTCAGCAAACATATGTGAACACACAAATACTGTCTGTCCGTCTGCCTGTCTATGTATAATGCCCCACAGAGGTTTTATTCCTCACCTGATCAGAATTCCAAGATGTCTCCTCATTCCCATCAAACATGTATTTCTTCCCAAATTGCTTCACCTCTCGGTTGAGGACAGAGCTGACCCTGCAAACACACCAAGCAGAAGCTGAAAGGGGCAACATGAAAGGGGATTCTGGCAGAATCAGATTTCAGGGGATCCTGGAGGTCATGCAGTGCAGTTAAATTATGGAATTTACTTCCGCAAGATGGTCATGAGGACTGCCAACTTGGACAGCTCTAAAAGAAGAAAGGATAAATTCCTGGAGGAGAAGGCTCTCTGCATCTACCCAGGCTGATGGTTTGTGCTACCTCCAGAGGATGCGGAACATGGGAGGAAGGGTCCTGTCCTGCTTGGGGGTTCCCTTTGGGAACAGAAGTTTGGACCAGATAGGTCTGATCCAGTAACAGAGTAACATAGGTTCTTAGTTCAGCGCAATGCATCAACCCCAGGGAAGTTGCCTGGAAATTTAACATGCAAGAGCTACACTGATTCCTCACCCCCTGCTCACAGCAGTCCCCTGAAAATATTACACAGAGAGTCAGAGAAGCCTGCTGGATGGAGAATTTGGGAGAAGCAAACAGCATCCGGAAAAATCAGGCACGGAACCCGGCCAAAGCCCAGCAGTATGGGGTCCAGTCCTTACTCCCAGGACGGAGACTGCAAGTTGATGGTGCAGTTCTATACCGATTTTGTCAGAAGCGGGCCCTAGCAAATTACCCCCAGGTAAATATATGCAGGATTGGGTCCTGAAACAGGACCCAATTTTATCTTTGGGATAAAATGCATTTTTATTTTCTGGAGGATTGATATACTTTATGGCCTCCCATAGCGCTGGCTCTTCGGACTTAAACTAACCCGCTCTAAACAAACAAAATTTAAAGGGGGTTTGACCTGTTTGTTTTTCAAAGCATCAGGAACAACAGCAATTGCCTCCCCGAGGATGGCAAAGCTCACCTGCTCACCGTCTCAGAGCAAATTAAGGAAACGGGGGCCATGGCGATGCCAGAGCAGGGACGATCCGGCCGCGCCAACGGACCGGGGGTGATGTCTCCAGGAATGGGGAGAACTCTCTGCATAGGCTGGAACCAGCCTGTGAATGACACCGAAAAAGAGCCCGACTAAATGAGATGAATTAGATTTGGACACAGTCAATCGAATGAGAAGAGATATGGCACTCAGTTACAGCTTTTTCCACCCAAGTAATTTGGTCTCCTTCCTCTGTTTTTCATCCATGAGTTATTTCGCCATACCTAGCCTTGTGTCGATCCTGCTCGTATCTTCAGAACAACCCTGCGAGGCAGGCTAAGCCGAGAGGACGGCTTGGCCCAAAGCCACCCGGAGAACTTCCTCGCTGAGTGGGGAGCACAGTTCCCCCGCTTGGCGTCCTGGCCCAGTGCTCTAACCGCTAACTGGCTCTCGTTCTGGATTAGCTCCAGATATTTCTCAAAGCTGCCCCCGCGACTCTGCTCTTGATGTCTTGGATCCGTCCTGCAGTTTCTGCATTCAGACCAGCAGCATACAAGCTGGGCATTGTGGTTATTAGACTACAGTGACTTTTCAAGCTCACAATTTGAAACCAGGAGTATGCAATTTTAAATTTAAAAAACCTTCTCTCACTCTCTCTCTATATATATTTTAAATCCTTCCTGAACCCTAACTGGGGGGGACCTACAAAACCCCAAAGAGCAGAGGGGCAGGAGAAATCACACAACCAAACCATAGGCATCCCTGGAGTTGGCGGTTTCAAGACCTTCAAATGTGGTTTTATTTTTATTTTTTTATAAGTTTTATTCAAAATTATAATCCTAAAAACAAAGAAAAACTAAAAACATCAATCATCAAAAACATCGGGCCTGCTGGGTCAGCCCCCATTTTTTTTTCCATTTATGATAACTTAAAAACATATTTAAATCTATACGAAGTCCCGTTTCTCTAGCCAATAATAAAAAGAGTCCCAAGTTTGATAAAAGAAATGTGGTTTTATTAACAGTATCACTGAATCTTCGATGTTCATTATTGTTAGCCTCGTATTTCTTTGATACTTGCTTTCTGAGCTATTGTTTCTGTTTTTTCCTGGTTGTTTTGCTGATGTGGGTTTTGGATTTATAAAACTTTGCCTGGTGGGTCATACACACATCTAATGGATTAAGGAAATACAGAAATATTCTGTAATGCCCAGCAAAGGATACGACTTTCCTAAAAGCAGTTGCACGAATTAACGCTGCTCATTTTGCAACCGCCCCCACCCCGCCGGGTCAACGCCTCCCGGTTTGCGGCTTTTAAAACACAAAGTACTGCAAAGATCGCCGAAATTAAAGTATTTCCTCTCCTCCTCCACGCATTTAAATCCAAGCTTTGGTCTGCAAAGGAGGATGATGCAAACAAAATTTCCACGATTGAAAGATGGAAGAGCAGGAGTCAGGGAATACTAACCTGCGTGATTGCAAAGCGGGGCTGGACCGAAATGGAAGGTGCTGGCCGTGTTTCTGGATTTCTCTTTTTGTCAGAGAGAAAGCCAAGCAAACACCCGTCCGGAGAAAGGACAGCTGGCCCCGAGCCGCACGTGCTTCCTGCTTCCTGCAGTCGGTGGAAATCCTTAAAGAGACACAAGCAAAAAAAAAAAAGTTTCCAGGCTTTGCTAAATCGAACATAAACAGAGATCCCGGACTGATCTTTCCTTGGCCACGAGGTGGCGCTACGAGAGCGCCGCGGAAGGAGGCATCCGGAAAAGCAACCTTAAAGCCGATTTAATTAAAACGGAAAGCCAAGCTTAAAACAAGCTTAAGGACCATCTTGCGGGTGACTGGGATTTGTCGTGCAAAAGATGCCAGGATGAGGACGCTTGGGGCTGATCCTGCAAAGCCCCTTGCGAGCCTGGGGGGTTCTCTGTCTTGTTCTCTAATGGGGCTCAGATCATTTCATAGTCCTGATTGATGGTTCGACAAAACCCCAAAATGCAAAGGAATTTTTTTTAGAGAGGTGGAAACTCAGGGCCAGAATTTGGCCCACCAGGGGTTCCAATTGCTTAAATACTTCCAAGGCTGAGTTACAGTGCATAAGAGCTTACCGCCAAAATATTTGGGATATGATGAGGATTAATTTCATTTCTATATCACCCCACAGCTGAAGCTTTCTGGGTGGTTTACAATAATCCATAAAATAAAATAATAAAAATAATAAAATATTAAACAGCTAAGAAAGTAACAAAGATAAACTTTGCAGAAACACCAGGGATGGGTAAGGCTGCTGGGTGCTGAACAAGTCTTTAAAGGGAAAAGAGGGCAGTCTTAAGCTGGTGCAGGAAATTTAGGCCTTCTCCTTTGTCTTCTGGCCCCACCCCTTTGCTTTTAGCTCCTCCCGCTATTGGAATGCCACGCCCCCCAGCTCTCCCATATAGGTTTTGTTTCTTGCATTGTAAGGGGTCCCCCATATGTTAAAAAATATGTAATAGGAGGTTGACCCAGTGAACCCAATGTTTGCCATGTTTGATGTTTTTTAGTGTTAGTTTAAAATGTTAATAAATATATTAAAAAAAAGTGGTGTATGTCAGAGGAGTGGGTAAAATTCATTTCAAAGAAAAACTAAAAACATCAATCATCAAAAACATCGGGCCTGCTGGGTCAGCCCCCACATTTTTTTTCCATTTATGATAACTTAGAAACATATTTAAATCTATACGAAGTCCCGTTTCTCTAGCCAATGATAAAAAGAGTCCCAGGTTTGATAAAAAATCAAAAATCTTCTTTCTCCTTCAGTGACAAAGTCAGTCTATCCATTTCTGCACAGTCCAAGATCTTTTTTAGAATCAGTTCGTCGGTGGGTGGTTCTTCACTTTTCCAGTGCTGAGCAAAGTAAAATTCATTTCATAAGGCAGGGAAAGCCTTCCAGCTTTTACTCTGAGCTGTCTGTTGGTGGTACTCAAAGCAAAAGCTGCGACTGGGGAACCTATTTTCGGGGTGGATTTCAGCACCTCCTAGAATTCCTATAAAGTTCCAGCCAAAATCAAAAAGGAAGGAGTTTATTGTTTGTTTATTTATTTATTAAGAATATTTATACCCCGTCCTTTACAAGATGTCCCAGGATGGCTTAGAACAATAAATAAATCACAACAAGTTATAATACTGAGCATAACAATGTTAAAACCTAGTTAAAATAATTAAATATTAAAGTAGTGGGCAAATCAAAAGGGTTTTGCCTGCCACCAAAAAGAATATAATGTCACCTGGTAAACCTCTCTGGACAGTGTATTCCACAATCAGGGCGCCACCACAGAGAAGGCCCTGCTCGGGATAGTGGCTCTTCCAGGAGGGTTCCCAGAGCAGGGCCTCTACCTCAGATCTTAAAGGGTGGGAGGGTGTATAGGGAAAAAGACGTTCCTTCAGGTATCCTCGTCCCAAGCCGCTGGGGCCAAAAATGAGCTCCATGCTGATTTCAAAGGTCTAATTCCCAGGTAGCTGCATACAGAAAAGTGGAACCATGAAAGGGCAAACATGCCTTCCCCAGACTGCTGTTTTGTACTCCAGTTCCCATCAGCCCCAGGCAGTGTGACCATTGGTCAGGAAAGCTTGGGTTTGTCACCTGAGACATCTGGAGAGCACCCGGTTGCAGAAACCCTGTCCTATTGGGTGGGTTCCAGTCTGGAAAGCAAAGCAATACCTTTAAGATTCGCCAAATAACCTGGATTTTTTTTTTTAACCATCTATTATTCTAGCAGTGTATGTTTTCCGTCTTTTCTTCTCTTCCGCTGAGAGCTCTGGCAAAAGGATGCTTATTTTCGGAAGGCCCATTCTCCCCACTACCACCTGGTCCACCCATCCACCCACCATGCTTAATAATATGATAATTAAAGGTTTGTTTTGCCCACACTTTATCTGTTGTTGACGCCTGGCTCTCACAAAAGATTGAGCGTTTTTGTTGCAAAGCTGGGCAGTGCTGTTCTCTGGAGGAAATGACAACCCAGCCAAACAAAGCATAAAAGGATGCAGTGAAAAGTGCCCAAAATAAATTTAAATATGCATGTGTTTGTCTTTAGTTACGGGGCTTGGAGAAATGAAAGTTTCCTTTATTATTATTTTTTTTCCCCAAATGGAGTATTTTTCTTTTGTGGTGGTGGGGTGGGCGGACGGGCTGCATCCTTCAAGAACGCCTTCCACTGTTCATTTGGAAATTAAATTTGATGGCCATTGTGCAAGCAGCCTGTTTGGAATCTCAAACAGTCCTGCATCAAAAATATTACAGAATCAGTCCTCTTTCATGGGGAGAACCAGTGCACAATCACAAAGTACCAGTTCTACAGGGCGGCAGTCTCAGACTTGACTCCCTGAGAGGCCGGGGAGACCACTATGGAACCTCTGCCAGCTTCCCACACCCATATTTAAGCCTTCTGTGTATTCAGAACCTTGAGGACTAGAACCTTATTTGGCTTTTAAAGGGCTCTATGGCAGAACACAAATGGGCCAGATTTCGAATAAGGTCATGTCTCCTGTTTCTCCCAGGTGTTATTATTTGTAACACAAATGCCCAAGGTTGGCAGGAGGGTTGTTCAAACCAACCTGTGGAGTCACTTCTGATCACCTTGCCCTTTTCTCAGGCCTCCTGGGGGGAAGGGGGCTTCCCCACAACTCCTGTTTGTTTGTTTGTTTATTACAAACATTTGTATCCTGTCCTTCCGACAAGCGTTCAGGACAGCTTACATAAGATAAAATTAGACTAATACAATAATAAAACCACAATTATTAAAACAATATAAAACAGAACATCATAAACTAAAAAGAAAAGGAAGGAAAAGAATAGAAGATGAGACTGTGAGCAAGGAAACAGGAAGACCAAAAAAAAAAAAAAAATCTTAAAACATCGAAAACCCTTGATTGTTAAAATGATAGTTAAATAAAAAGGTCTTTTACCTGGTGCTGGCAGGAGGATAATGTCAGCGCCAGGCGGGCCTCTCTGGGGAGCGCATTCCATAGTCTGGGCGCCACCGTGGAGAAGGCCCTGCTCCGGGTAGACACCGTCTGTACTTCCTTCAAGGAGGGCTCCCGGAGCAAGGCCTCCCCCACCGATCTTAAGGGGCGTGAGGGCATTTTGGCACCAGTGAGCTAGACTCAAAGTGCGCTCGCTCAAGGCAGCAAGTTCAGACATCCAGCAATGCCCCCAGAACAGCAAACTTTGCACAGGAATCCCCTTTAAGCTTGCCCACAAGCTTCCAAACCCCCTAGCAGATGCCAAGTAAGCAGAATCCATATGGCTCAGGATGGGACTCTGAACTGAGTAGAATTGCTGTGCATTTTCTGACATTCCTAGCTCAAGGACAGGAGGACATAGTCCAAGCCAATTTGATCAGACCTGTGTGGAGAAAAGGAAGGGTTTGGGTATGTTTAACTCAGAGAAGAAATTGCAATGAGGCTATTTTGAATAGGTAGATGACAAATCACATTTCCACTACTTCAGAAGGTAGAACTAAAATTAATTCTCTGCTTCATTCGAGGTCTTCTGGAAGAGGTTGGGCGACCTCTTTCTGAGATGCTGTGCCAGGAAATTTCCTGCATGAAGACTTGGCTGTCTAGCCCTCTGGGGTGCCTTTGCTGTATCTCACAAGACAGTGTTGGAGTTGACCTCAAGGGACCCTCCAGCTCTAACATCCTGTGCATTGAGTCCCATCCCTAAAACAAAAAAGTTCCTGCATTTTTAGCCAGCATGGAGCAAGATTCTCCTGAAGCGTGTTCGCCAGTTCCCAGCTTGCCTGCTTGCTCATCTGGCTGGTACAGAAAGCGGAAGAAGCTTTCTGGGGTGCGCACAGAAGCCCCTCTCCTGCCACCACCGAATTGACAGGCCAGTCTTTTCACCAGGAGACCCTCCTGCTTCATGCATTCGGATTGTGCCCCTTGCCCTGTCTGCTTTGCCAAGATGCCACTCCACGAGAAATGAAGATATGGGCCGCCTCGGAGTGAATTAGCTGCATTGCCAATTGATTTCCTGTATCCGGCCAGAGACATGGAGTGGAGATGGACATGATGCAGAAGCAGTTTCTCTCCTGGGGCGTGTGATTCGATCTCTCCCCTGTGCATTTTCGCACGAGCCCCGGGAGATGCCCTCCTGTCTGCTTTTGGACCAGACAACAAGCACGTATTGGATGCTGTCAGAGGAAGACGGCTGCTCCGAGGAATGTGCGGCTGTAGTAATAAGCATTAGCACATTATTATTCTAATGTGTATATTTTAATTTATGTGGTTTTAATTTAGTGTTGTAAGCCGCCCCGAGGCTTCGGCGAATGGGGCAGCATAAAAATGTTTTAATAAATAAATAATAATAAAAAACAATAATAAAGGCTAGCTGCTTGCGAATTTGGACATATCACTGGTAGAGGATGAGGAAATGTTCATTGAGCTCCAACACCCACTGGTCACACCCAACATGTCCGATAGTCAGGGCTGAGGGGAGATGAAGTCCGGATCTACTTGGAATCCTTAAAAGAGTGATAGACTTTTTATTTCCTAGAATTGTTTCCCAGAAGTTTTGAACTACATCTCCCATTTTCTCTGACCTTTGGCCCTGCTGGCTGGGAGCTGAAGATCAGAATGTTTGGAAGGCTCCCAGGGTGGGAGGAAGGGGGCATTAGGCAAGTCGGTATTATTACCCCCCATTTTGTGGATGAGGGGAGTGAAGCTGAGAAAGAGTAGTATGTCTGAGGCTGCCTCATGAAAAGCTTGAATCAAGGGCTGTTGATGAAATAAGGGCGCCATGTTGTCTGAACCCAGCCACGTAAACAAACCATGGTTTGTGAGCCACAGACTGCCCACTCCAAAACCCAGCCACGTAAACAAACCATGGCTTGTGAGCCACAGACTGCCCACTCCAAAACCCAGCCACGTAAACAAACCATGGCTTGTGAGCCACAGACTTCCCACTCCAAAAGCAAACCCTGGATTCTCTTCATGGGTTGTTTTTGGTTAACAAATCATTATTTGTTAACCACCAAAATAATCCATGTTTTGGGACAAACCACAGTTCAACACCACCCACATTCAAGCCATACTCAGCCTTTGCATATAGCTTATTGTGTTGACCCAGGGTAAATTGATAGTTTTGCCACACCAAGGGGTGAGCTGGGTCTGAGCTCCTGGGAGGCCTTTTTAAAATAAACTCCAACCACCTTGTCTTAAAGCTTCACAGAAAAAGCAGCAAAGAAATAATTTATTATGTGGAGAGGGAAAAAGCTAAAAATTATTACCCAATCAAGAGAATTATTTAAATTGTTTACAACTGTTGCCTCTTTTGTACAAACCTGCTTTCACAAGGGAAAGTGCTGATTAAAATCCAATTACAAATCTCCCATTTAAAATGGCGGGTTAATTTGTTTAAGTGATTCATGGGGCTGGTTATAATGGTTTCAGCCTCGCTCTTTTATCAAGTTCTTACCCCTAATTCCATGTTATGCAACCAACAGTGTGCATGAATTGGCTTGTTGGAAGAGTGAACCCACACTAGATGTCCCTAAACTGCAAAGGTTAGGTTTGCCGAGAGCTTTTAAGCCAGGATGGTTAGATGGGGTCAATGGAACCTGCACATGGAGGGGCAATCTACCTGTACAATGGAGAAAGTGGTCAGGAGACATTTTGCTCTCTTTCTCATACTAACGCCCCTTGTTCTTATCTACCTAGGATACCTTATGATCCCATGCTAAGCAGGATACTGGTGTGGATAATTTAGGTTTGATGGACTGATGCCACAAAGGCATGTTGGAAGAGAAGCTATCAGGGAAGGTTCCAATATTTGGGATGGTTTCTTTCAGAAAAAGTGTGAGGAAGGGGAGAGCTCAAAATTATGCAGCTCCTCAGTCTCAAAGAAGCTTCAGGGGAAGCCTTTTCCAAAATCCGGTCAACTCTTCCAGGAAGAACAGATGAACTGCAGGTCTTCTTGCTGGGGCTTTTGTTCCCTGCTGAGACAACATCCTCCTATTGTCCTGGCAGGGAAGAGCTCAAACCAGCAGAATCCAGCTGCCAGCTTCTTCAAAGGACCACCAAATGTGACCAGAAATAACCCAAACAGGACTTTATGACCTGGTTCATACAACCCAACAAATCAGGGTATAGGTTGAATGTGGGTTGTTGGTAGAATGATGGGTTGTGGTGGAACCATGAGTTGTGTTCTGGGAACCCAGGTGCACTAACAAACCATGATCTGTTAATGGTGAGCAACCGGCAGTTCACCACCCAACTATAGGGCCTTTTTGTGCGTTCCCATGTTTAACAAACCATGGTTTGTTTGCACCGCTGGGTTCAAAGCACATGATTTGCTCACAACCCTTGATTCAATGAGCACAAACTCGCAACTCATTCTCCAGCTTGTTCTGTCCTATGAACCTGGCTATTTTTGGTGACTTAAACATTCCCATTCTTAAATTCCAAAGACGGATTGCAATAAGAAGCTGCTAAACAGAGCTCATCAAGAGAGTCAACCTTATTTCTAGTGCTGTGATTAAGGATAAAGCGTTTCTTTTAATGTGTTAATTGGCTCACCATTCCAATGACCTTTTTGTGATCACTTGGAAAGGTTTGTGAATAGCCAATGTTCAGATAATTATCACTGTACGTGTTTTCTGCATTTCAATTTCCTTTGATCCTGGCTGTTAAATATGCTCACCCCACTGTGTAAATTGGCTGGCTTCAGGGTAATGTTGCATGCATCTGATGAGCTGGACAGTTCCACAAAAGTTAATGCCACAATAAATATGTTCATTTTCAAATGAGCATATTTCTCAGCCTAGGCAAGCCATTGTTCAAATTGGAGGTGTTCTGCATGCAAAACTGAACTATGGCCATTCCCCTAAAGATTAGATAAGAATCCAGTCCTCATGGTTATTCTGCAAAGAGCTGATTTAGTGTAATAGCCTCTGTGTGCACAGGGCATGTGCAATTTCAGGCTGCTCATTGCACAGGGTCATGGATTTCATGTGTGTGTGTATACACAACTGTGCACTATTGGCAAGAGCTGCGTGCCAATTTGCTCCAAGGTTGGACCTGGATAAGTATGTTGCACTGTTGCAAATTTATCAACTCTTGCTAGATATGTTAATAACAGTGTGTGATAGGGGTCCTGCACACCTTTTGGTGTTTAGCTCCACTCCTCAGGCAATGGAGGTGAGCTTCTGAAGATGTCACAAGCTTTCCTTTGTATTTCACTTTGCATTTAACAGTATTTAGCTGGAATTTAACTCTGTTGTATTTAACCATGTTTAACTGGAAGCTAGGCAGACCACCCTGTGCAGCGGGCTGGGCTAGATGACCTTTGAGGTCCCTCCATGGCTATTTTAAGCCCGCTCAGATCTGGTGCACCAAGAGGAGGCTGGCCAGAGGCACTACCATGCAGCAATTAGCGGCTTTAATCAGACTCCGCAGCAACGGCTGATCCTCAGACCTGGTTATTCCTTCGCTGAGAAAACCTGCTTTGTTCACCGGAGGCCACAAAAATGGATTTGGCTCTTGCTCGGAGAGAAGGGGAGGGCTGAGGCTGGGGGCTGGATGGGGAGAGAGAGGGGGGGAGGAATTGATTTTGCTTCCCCCCATCACCATGGCAACTCAAGCCTTCTCTGGCAGAGGTGCTGCCGTGATTCTTACGGCGCTGACAGCAAGAGGGTCTTACCTGGGACTCTAGAGGCAGACTGTCCAAGCCATCAGCATCTAACCACTGCTTAACTGGTTCTGCTGCATGGCCAGTTTTACAGAGAAGGCAGCTGGGGAACCAGGAAAATTCCCTTTTTGCTCCTTGTTTCTTCTCATCGCCCGACAGACGGGGGAGACTCTTCACCAGGGGGTTTCTTACCCACTGCAGCTTTTATCCTGAGCAGTATATGGAGTTCTCCATGATGCTGAAAACTATCCCCAAAATAGCCTCGCAGCTGTGGAGCACCATGGGTAGCTTCTATAATCAGAAGAAAAGCCACCACAGATAAGGAAGTCCAATCTTCCTGACCGTTCTTTCCAAATGCTGATGTTCCCACCCCACAAGTCTTGAAAATTCAAGCATGCTGCCCCACTGCAGATGGAATCTCAGTTTTCAGTTTGCAAGGAAACAAACACTCAGATCCATGGGAAAGATCAGATGTTTGAACCTCTGCTGCTTTATTGACCGGTGGCCCAGTACCTGCAATCAGTCACAATAATCCATTATTGGGTAGAGGTAAACGCTACTACCAAATCACAGCCCATGTCCAGATTTTGGGGCTATACATACACCAATACAGTGTTAAGTTTCCAGATAATGTTGGTACAAGAGCATCTTGATGTCTTTGGGCATGAAATGATGTTCTAAACCGATCAGAAATACTGCTGGCAATAGATGGAAAACATAGAAACAGAGCGAGTCAGAAGGGGTCTCCTGGGCCATCTAGTCTGACCCCCGGGACTGATTGTTGTATTGATAGGTCCGTCTAGCAAATTCTTGATAGTTCAGGACATGCAAAGGTGTCTGATGGAGGAATCAAGCAGGACAACCACACTCTGCAGGCGCTTGCCTCTGGGAGCAGATGCTTAGGTGGGTCCATTCAGAAACACATAGGCATCTCTGTTTCAGTTTTATTGCTGCTGATGAGAATACAGGTATTTCCTCACGAATAATATTAGCCTCCAGCAGCTTCTCAATCTAGCTAAGAATGCCATCTTCTTAAGGCAACAGCAACACTAAACCGTGATCTGGATTGGAAAGCTGGTGCTTAGTGAGAGAGAGGTGTAAGTTTGATTTTATAACACAAAGGCACATAAAAAGCAATGTTTTTTTTCTACCAGGATTTATCTGAAATTTCTCAAGGCTGCACACCAGCCTCTGCCGTGGTGCCATTTTGGGGTAGCTGCTTTCTCCAAGCCTCTGGGGCAACTTTTTAAAAAGTTAAAATGGCACAAGAGAGTTGCTTTTGATGCACACAAGACAGAATTCCCTAGTGGGGAAAACTTTTCTAAAATTGAGAGCTTGCACAGTCTAGTCTTGGCATGTTGGGTTGGGAGTCAGGAGGCCTGGGTTCCAGGCCCTTTCTGGTCCTGAAGCTCACTGGATAACTTTGGGTTCATTGCTGACTCTCTCGCAGCCTCATCTACCTCACAGGGTTATTGTGAAGATAAAAACGGAGAGGAGATGGACTGTGTTTGCCCCTGGAGGCCTGCTTCTAAGGGAAAAATCGGTGCGCAATAATTGTAATATTAACAAGCTCAAAAAATGCCACTACTGCAGAGATAGTGGCATTTAACCATCATTTTAACAATCAAGAGTTTTAGACGTTTTAAGGTTTTTTTGTTTTCTTTTTGTTTTCACACCTTCACCTCCCATTTTATTTCTCCATTCTTATTTTTCAGTTTATAATGTTCATTTTTAGATGCTTTAATAATTGTGGTTTTGTTGCTGTATTTTCGGAGTTTTATATTATGTAAACTGTCCTGAGCACTTGTGCAGAAGGACGGGATACAAATGCTTGTAAATAAATGAATAAAATAAAATAAATAAAGCAAAAAACCAAAAACCTGCTTAATGCTAATCCCCACTATGAAAATGTGCCAAAAAATTTCTCCTTCCTCCCCAGGAAAAATAGGCAAAATGGTGGCTCCAGGTTCTCACACGCCAATCATTCTGTCCACAGTTAGTGTGGAGAATTTCGATAAGTCCTTTGCAGGCAGAGATTGCTTTATAAGGTAATAATGCTTCAAGCTTGTGTGATTTCGACCTTCCTTCCTTTCTTCCTCACTTCCAGAATGTGTGATAACAGCCTCTGCTTGAGAGATCATCCACGGCTGTCAGACCCATCTTCACCTCGTTAATTGAAGCTGATTTAATTACAGGTGTGTATTGCCATCAGAAAAGGTGTCAGGGAAGCTGTCTTGAAGTGCCCACATTGGTCTTCTAGCTGCAGGCGCCACTTTAGATGCACACAGGCAGGTTTCAAACAGATGCTTATCATTGGAAAGGCATACAGTCCACCTCGCCACAGTCTAAAAGACTATGCTCAGGTGAGCTGTGAGCCTACCTGTCCATCCAGGTGTGCAAAGTGCTGGAAGACAACAGGAATTGCTCAGAACAGTCCTTTGAGCAAAGAACTGTCAAAGCAGGCACCTGTGGCTAGGAACTGTTGGCTTGTGTAGATGGCCTGATCCAGCAGGCATCCTTCCAAAGGCTGGGCGTGATTTCTCAGCACTGTTATGAAAGGTAAGAATTCAGCCCGGTTCCTCCAGTTGGCTGGCGATCGCTGGTGAATCCGAGAGAGACGAAGGTCACACTGGAGTGACCGCCTCTGTCGATCAGCTCCTAGAATTGTTCATTCGGTCACATTCTGCAGGACGGTGCGGCTCTTTGAAACGACAGCTTCAGATTCTGAAATTAACTCCTGGAGAGAAAAGGTGAGGGACCAGGGGAGATGCCAAGGCAATTAGAAGTCTGCATGCTGTGCCGGAGGGCACCTGGAGACCTGGCCAGAACCACCCAGGTGCGTGTCAAGATGAACCATCCAGCAGAGGAAGGAAAAGGGAATGTTTAATGGGGGAGGGGTTGTTCATTTTTCAGCTGAGTGCCAGTAATCAGGCAGCAGAGGTGGCCATTATTGACTGAACCTCACACTAGCCAGGGGCTCTTTAACACCTTCTGTGCCACTGAGATCAGCGGCAGGGACTCGGAGGCATTCCTGGAATGATGGCTTGTGCGGAAGCGTTATTCCTGGAAGTGCATCCAGTGGGGAAAAGGCTGAGGAAGAAGCTCTCTTTGTACTCCACAAGAAGGTTAGAGCATGCCAAGAAGAAAGGATATAGCCAGGTTGGAGTCAGGGCAGCGCAGGGCTACAAGGTTGGTGGCCGGTTTGCAGGGGAAGCCGTATGAGGCGAGACTGGGTTTTTTCAGCCTTCGATTTGGATGCCGGAAAGTCCTTCCTGACAGTTAGGACCCCCAGGGTGTGGAATGGGCTTCCAGGCGAGGTAGTTGAGGCCCCATCAGTGAAGGTGCTCAAGGACAGGCTGGATGTCCACATGGTGGGCATGTTGTGAGCGGAGCCAGCTGGAGCCGGGGGTCAGACTAGATGGCCTGGGAGGCCTGACCTGTTTCTGTGTTTCTAAGAGAAGAATTTAATCCCTGACACCCAGGGAGTCAGATTCAAATGTTCGTTGATCCCTGAGGAATTTCTGAGCCCTTGGACCTCTCAAGAAATATATATGTTTCCCAAGGAGAATATGTTTGGGACCAGGTGCCATGTTTGTGTCTGGGCAAAATCCCTTTGGGGTCCAGATTTAGCTTCTGGGCCTCCAAGTTGCCTAGTGCCCAACAAATTCACATGGGCTGAGAAGGCTTTTAATCTGGATTGACACAACTGAATTTGAAAAGGGTGTTGTGTGTGAACTGCCTGGCAAAGGGTTGTGTTTACTATACACACTGGCAGTGCAGTTGCGAAGAAGGCACATGGAAACAAAGAAAGCACAGCTGCGCCCCTACCTGGAGTACGACTGCCTGGCGACAGTGACACACGCGCTGGTGACTTCCCGCCTAGACTTCTGTAACGCGCTCTACGTGGGGCTACCCTTGAAGACGGTCCGGATACTTCAGTTGGTGCAAAATAGAGCTGCCAGGCTGCTGACGGGGACTGGACGTTATGTTCACATGACTCCAGTCCTCCGTCAGCTTCACTGGCTTCCCATTGAAGTCCAGGCCCAATTCAAGGTGTTGGCGATGACCTATAAAGCCCTAAACGGCTTGGGTCCTGGCTACCTGAAGGAGCGCTTACATCCATATATGCCCGCCCGCCCCTTGAGATCTGTGGGAGAGGCCCTCCTCCGGGAGCCCTCCGTGAAAGAAATTAGGAGGGTGGGTACTCAGAGGAGGGCTTTCTCTGCGATGGCGCCCAATCTATGGAATGCGCTCCCCAGAGAGGTCCGCCTGGCGCCGTCGTTATTTGTTTTTCGGCGCCAGGTGAAGACTTTTTTATTTAAACGTCATTTTAATTGTTAACAATATTTGCTTATTTTCTGGCCAGGGTGACTTCTTTTATATCGTTTATATTTTTATTTATTTTATATTGTTAATTTTAATTTTATATTGTTATTTTTGTATTGTATTTTATTGTGTTGTAAGCCGCCCCAAGGCTTCGGCAAGGGGCGGCATAGAAATGTTCAAACAAACAAACAAACAAATGTGGAGCTTCCCCAGAATGTGTTGAAGCTGGTCCTTAAACTACACAACTTGAAACATGAAATGGCCATGCTAGCCATAAGCACTTTTGTGTGCACGAAGGATCAAGCCAACATTAAACACCAGTCCAGATTAATTGGTGGACTCAGATGCTACAGGATGACAAAATTAGCGATCAAGCATTCCTCACATTATGAACATTTTAATGATTGCTCAACCACCGAAAATCCAGAAAGCCACCATACTATTTGAAGAGTAAACCTGGTTGGAAATTTTGTTTCAGTGATAAGAATGTGATAAGAATTTATACAGATTAGAACAGTTCCCCATATTGGGACAGGAAGAGCTTGAAATTTTACAAGAAAAAGAACAAATGTGGGAGAAACCCATATTGACAGACCCATTCCAGGTTTGTGCTCGGAGCGGTTAACTCTTAAAATTCTGGGTTTGCATCCCTGCATATTCAGTCTTCTTCATAGGCTTGCAACAACTTGGAAGAAGAAGACACTGGAGAAGACCCTGATGCTGGGGATGATGGAGGGCAAAAGAAGAAGGGGGCGGCAGAGGATGAGGTGGCTGGATGGGGTCACTGAAGCAGTTGGCCTGAGCTTGGGTGGACTCCGAGGGATGGTGGAGGACAGGAGGGCCTGGAGGCATGTTGTCCATGGGGTCGCAGTGGGTTAGATGCTATTTCGCAACTAACAACAACAATGTATGGCTGTGAGAGTTGGACCATGAGGAAGGCTGAGCGCTGAAGAATTGAGGCCTTTGGACTGTGGTGCTGGAGGAGACGCCTGTGAGTCCCTTGGACCACAAGGTGATCAAACCGGTCAGTCCTAGAGGAGATCAACCCTGACTGCTCCCTAGAAGGCCAGATGCTGAAGATGAAGCTCAAATGCTTTGGCCACCTAATGAGAAGGAAGGACTCCCTGGAGAAGAGCCTGATGCTGGGAACAATAGATGGCAAAAGAAGGAGGGGACGGCAGAGGATGAGGTGGCTGGGTGGAGTCCCTGAAGCAGTCGGCGTGAGCTTGGGTGGACTCCGAGGGATGGTGGAGGGCAGGAAGGCCTGGAGAAGTGTTGTCCATGGGGTCGCGATGGGCCAGACGCAACTGCGCAACTAGCAACAAGGATGAAGTGAAACTCACAGAAAAGAAGTGATGTGAAACTCTTTATTCCTAATCAGGAGACATTTTTCCCCTCTGATTGTCCGTCAAAATATTCACAAGCCCTACAGAGCCTTTGGTGGCCAGAGCTGGAATGTTGAATGAAGGTGCAGTTTGAGATCCCATCGTGCATAAGGTGCAACTATCCATTTCCCAGCAGGGAGACGGCCTTGCCTGCCTCGCCCGCCCAACCTGGCTCAGCTCCCGCCTCTCCTCTTTTGCAGTCCCCCTCTCCCTCCCAGGATATAAATCCGTCATCTTTGCCTCTGGTGCTGAAATCGTTTGATATGAACAATAACGCGGAAACAAGGATTATGTCTTGTAAAGATTTACAAGGATGAGTTAGGAGCGGGGATATGCCTTTGGACTGCTAGGGACTTCCAGGCCATCTTCTCCCAGGACTGCACTTCAGGAATACAATCCGATCAGCCAATAATGGAAGCAAAGGCAGGATGGAGCCTTCTGGGCTGCAGGAGGGCTTGCTCCTTGAAGTCAAAGAGGTGAATAGATTGTCTAAACGTGCACATCACTGTGGCCTTCTGTTATTTGTTTGTTCTATGTGTTTCCCCACCTTTTCTACTCTCAAGGACCACAAGGCAGTCCACATAATTTTGATTCTGCTCTCATTCTGATCCCCACAACAACAACCCTGTGAGGTAGGCTGGGCTGAGAGACTGGCCCAAAGTTACCAAGTGAGCTCCGTGGCTGAGTGAGATATTTAAATTGGGTTTCAGGCAGAGAATTTCAAAATGGAAATGGAAGAACAGGAGCATGTGCAGAGTGCAAGTGTCATGCTTTCTGTTTGCACAAATGCTACCCGATGCATGATGAAGGGAAGGCTCTGACCATACTGCATTTTAGTAATGCTCATATGTGCTCGATAAAGCTATCCCATAAGCAAGTTCCATAAGCAAGTTCTTTGCCGGATTACATATAGCAGAAATCACTGAGCATTTGCTCCATTTATCTTACCCACAGATGTTGCAAAATCCACTTGTGTGTCATGGGTCCTCAGGTGCCTTTCGTCCTGTCACCCACTCAATGACAGAATCAGATTTTGGGCAAATGCATTCATACGAATTTGCACAAATGCAGAGTTGTGCAAAATCCACACCCACCCACACCAATCCACTCAAAATCCATATCTCCACACTCTATTCTACGAGAGCAAATGCATATTTCTCTTTTAATTCTACAACTAAATGTATTTGGAGTTATGCAAAAGGAAAAGTCAGTGCACAAGATATGGAACCTGGCTGATTTGGGAAAAGTCTGCCTCCACAGCATCAGCTGGCTGGATTCTTGGGGATATGAACACCTTGGGAACAACTGCAGATTTCCCCAATGTGCCGAATCTCATGGTGCTTTTTCATTCTGACCCTCCTCCCAATTCATGCTTCCATGCAAACCTGGAAGCAGGCTCTGGAACTCCCTGCCATGGGGAGCTAGTCTCCCCTCTTATTCTGGGAGCCCTTTGCATGTTTACTAGCCTGTTGCTGAATAACAGGAGGTAGGTGTTCGATGCTCTGTTTTTAAATTCTGTGTTCTATCATTGCATTTTTAAATTATTCATTTTTCTGTCATGTGCTAATTTCAGTTTTCAAAAAGCCAGCATGCATTTCAATGTCATCTGTTTTAAGTGCCATTCCATGGCACAAAACTAGGCCATTAATTGTTGGAGTAAATGACGGATCTTACACCCAGTGGGATCAGACAACACAATCACGCCCCCTTGAGGATCGCAAACAGGTTGTCGTGGAACCATGAGTGGGCTATCCTGTTGTCTGAACCCAGCTGAGAGAACAGACCACGATGGACAACTGCAGCTCAGAATCCAACAACAAACCGTGGACTCTCTTGCCCATGATGAACAAACCATGGCTTGGTAGCGACAAGGTAACCCAAAATGCATTTATAATCCAGGCTCAACCCGTTGTCAGAACATGGACTCTGTCCCTTTGTCCTTGGGCACCTGCTGGATGGAACTGAGGAAACTGTCCCCGCATCCTAGGCTTCCTCAGCCTCATGAGATGTCCCCTTTGGCTGCACACAGCCTGGTCTCAGGAAAAGTCTGTCTGTCTGTCTGTCTGGGCAGCTCACAATGCGGAATGTAAATATATTTAAAATACAGATAAAAATGGGCTCCCCGCACGCCGAATGGACTCCCAGTGCCATGAGTTGGGGAGCTGCTGATAGCCCGCACCCCAGCAGGGGCTTGCGTGGCAGAGCCCCCCAGAATGCTCCTCTTCTTGGACACCCACCTCTCTCATCAGCCCAGATAACGGAGGAGCCCCTGCCAGGGTCTGGTTGGTGAGGAGGGAGACTCACTGAATGTGCGGGTTAACCCCACATTCCAAGCACGCAGGCTGCCAGTGTATTTATGCATCCTTCCTCTGGCCTCCCCCAGCCGATCACCACCCCGTCCTGTTGCCCCCTGAAAGATTAATTGCTATTCCTTTCAGGTCCTGGTTGCTAATGAACCCAGCGGCTGAAGAAGGATCGCTATTCATTCCTTAATGACTCCCTTGCAGCTGGAATCCCAGGCAGTGGATTTACAATACAAATAACTCCCCCCCTGCACCCCACCCCTCTAGTACCTCTATCAGGGGGGCAGAGACCCACCTTTTCCCGGGGTTCGAAGGGTAGTGGGGCCAGAACAGTCGTGCTTTTGTATGTATTAACATTCTCCTCTGTTTCTCCACACAGGAAGAGATGAAAAGGGGCAGTTTTCTTCAGAAGCCGAGTCAGAGCGCAACGGTCCCAGTTCCGTAATATCCATTGACGTCTTTTCCTAAAATGTTGGGCAGGTGGGGAGCCAGGATTCAGGGCTGGCGTATGTCCATGCATGCATAACAACATCAAACTGCGTTTGGAGCTAATAAATTTTGAATAGGGTACAGTTCTGGCTGCCAAACCTCAAAATCAATATTGTGGAGCTACAAAAAAGGGGCGGAAAACTCAGAGGTTCCAAAGGCAGGAGCAAACCTGTGATGTGGACAGCTTGTAACTTCTGGGACAGGTGAGGTTGGAAACCAGAGGTGGGATACACAACACCAAGGTGTACAAACTATGACCTGATCAGCAGAAAGTGGAAAGGGAGGTGACTTCCGCCTTCTCTCTCCTAAAAGTGGAATCCCAAGTGGGGCCACCCCATGGAGATGACCCATGGGAGATCCAGGACTGATAGAAGGAAGGACTTTTCCTCATAATGCAGAATTAAACTTTGGAACTCACTTCCCCAAGAAGTTGTTGATGGGCACCAGGTTGGATAGGTAGAGAACCTTTCCGACTTAAAAGAGGACAGGGCAAATTGCTTGCGATGACAATTCTTGATGGGCTTTGTGGCTACCTCCCCCCCCCCCCCGTGTCTATGTATGCTAGTTGCTGGGGAACATGGGTAGGAGGGTACTCCCATCCTGCTCTGGGGATGCTGATGGATGACTGTGTGAACTGGATGGAAGAATTTTCTTTTGTTCCCCTCTGACCTGGTCCAAACTGCCATTCAACTGTTCTGGGTATACAATTTCCCCCCCAGGAACTGGTGTGGATAGAACAGAACATGTCTCCCAAATTCCCTGAGCCCTGGATTAAAGTCAGAAGAGCTGTGCAAAGGCCTCGGATTATTTATTGCTTCTTTTAAAACACTTTATTAGTCCCCTGCTTCCCACCTTTACAATACCAAGGGCAGCTAACCTCAAATTAAAGCTCCTTTTAATGCAAAAGAACAACACCTAAACTCTCTGCATGTGTCCATAAGTGCTGCTTATTTGTACAGTGTGTAACCTTGGTGTACTTTATTTCTCGGCTTTTCTGCCAAGTTGCTCTCTGCTCCACAGAATTCTTCCCCATCAATTTTATCTCCACAGCAACAGGTCAGGCTGGGAACAGATGAAGAACGATCTATGCTCAGAGAAGCATCCCCTGTCCTCCATTTATGTAGGAATCACCAAACAAAACGCTGAATGAAAGGAGGCGAGTGCAAAAATGATCATACAGAGAGGCAACGGGCAGCCTCTTGGGACCAGGATTGGCCTCTGGTGTCTCTGAATTGGGAGAAACTCAATGCCTGAATATCATCCAGGGCAGAGACAGAGCAAGACCATTATTCCCAAGAGCAGATGGGCTAGAAAGAAGCCAGCCCAGGCTGGTAACTTACAGAGACCCAACAGGCCTCCTCCTCGTCGTCTAAGAATCAGTTATTCAGCTTCTTTGCCATATTATGAGTCACTGAAATCTCCAATCACACCAGAAATTGGACAGAGTGGCCACCTCCAGCAACAGCTTGTTGTGCTTAGATCAAGGACTCACTCAGAGACTCAGCAGGAAGCTCATTTCATGGAGTGGACATGTTTGGTTCCTTTCATTGAATCATTATTTTCCTGTGACATGTGATTGATCCTCTTGCCTCAGTCAACAAATTTGGGAATCACTGTGTTAAAACTGGGGAGCCCATCTTCAAATCCTTGCTGAGCTATGAGGCACCATTTCTCAGATAAACCTACCTTCCAGGGTTGTTGTATGCTCAGAAGCCTGGGCCTCTTTGCAGAAGGGAAGGGGAATACAAAGGTCTAGTCAGGTGAATCACGTCAGACCCCAAAATGGCTATTTCGTGAGCCAATTCCACTTCTGGGAAAAATTGTGACTTAAACTGACATTTCATGTAATTCCACCTCTACTAAATTATTCTATCAAAATGTCAACAGAAGCATAAACACCTCAGATTCTCAGAGCAGAAAGTTCGGTCGTGAGACCCACTTCCTTTGTCCCTTAATGTTTGCCATCGGATGAGTCAGGGGGTGAGGGTTTCTTGTTTGCTGGCACTGACGTCTGTTCCCTCTGCAGACATTTCAGCTCTGACATTTTCTTGGTGGCAAAGTGCTGTGGAAATATTCAGGCTTGCAATCAAAATGTCACACGAGAGAGATATTCATCCCTTCTAAATGTGGTGCTTTGATCAGTACAGAATTCCTTGTGAAATTAGAAGGTATTGTAACTTGGACTAGAAGACCAAGTTCTAGGCCGGGTTGGTCTTCCAGTCCATCCTTATGGAAGGAGCGGTCTTCTTGGAATTGCCCTAGTAATTCCATCTAATGTGGACGCTCTCCACCTCGCCAAGACTGGGTGGCATGCAGAACTCTGAGATGAGCTGGGAGCCAAGCCAGGATCTCCAGATATCTCAGAAGTGGGAAAGGATAAACCAGGAAGCAGGGCTGGGAAGCAAGCTGGGGACAGGACAGGAGCAAGAGAAAGAAACCAGGAGGTGGGATGGAAGAACAAGCCAAGGGACAGGACAAAGAAAGAGCCATGCTTCGGAGGAAGAGCAGAGGAGGTGGGATGAAAGAACAAGTAGTCCCCGGAGGCAGAAACCTGGAGACAGGACAGAAGAACAAGTAGCGCCCGGAGGCAGAAACCTGGAG